>NW_027186523.1:9055449-9073238 GCF_028583685.1 Petaurus breviceps papuanus
TCCTTCCTTCCTTCCTTCCTTCCTTCCTTCCTTCCTTCCTTCCTTCCCTCCTTCTTTCCTCCCTCCCTCCCTCCCTTCCTTCCTTCTCTCCTTCCCTCCTTTTTCCCTTCCTCCCTTCCTTCCTCCCTCTCTTCCTCCCTCCTTTGATTTGTATAGGTCTGTAAGGGGAACATTGTTGCCCCACAGTATTACAGTTTTATTTCATATTTCTCTCTCTAAATTTGTTTAACTTTTTCTTTAAGTATTTTGATGGTATACCATTAAGTTCATATATAAATATTGATATTAATTTATCTATAGTGTTGTTAAATACAGTGTAGTTCCCTTGTTTTTCTCTTTTAATCAAGTCTGTTTTTACCTTTTTTCTTTTTGGGGATTGTAATTACTACCCCTGCTTTTTTTTAGTTCATTTTTACCATAATAGATTTATACCAACCCCTTATTTTAATTCTGTGTGACTCTTTATGGAGTTAGAGGCTCTAGTGAGTCACTGAGTTTATTTAATTAAAAGTTGTGGAGGGGGAGGGGGGAGGGAGAAGCTTAGTTAGACCTTTGCTTTAGTAAGATCCATTTGACTTTTGGATGGATTGTAGTGGAGGAAGATTTGTGGCCGAGAGAGCAAACAAAGCAACCTATTGCAATAGTCCATGTATGAGGTAAGGAAAATCTGCATCAGGGTGGTGGGCATTGTCAGGAGAGAGGGGGATGTATAGGAAAGAGGTTTTAAAGGTAGAAATCACAAGACTTTGAACAAATTGAGTATGGAGGGGTGAAAGTAAGAAGTTGATTAGGAGAATGGTAGTACCCTTGACAGCAATAGGGAGATTAGGAAGGGGAGGATTTGGGGAAAAGGATAATGAGTTGAGTTTTTGAAATATTGAGTTAAAATGTCTATAGGACATCCCCATTCAAGATATTTAAAGGGTATTTGGAGATGTGAGACTGGAAGTTAGAATAAAAGTTAGGACTGTACAGATAAATGAGAATCATCTGAAGAATGTTGATAATTGAATCTATGGGAGCTGATAAAATCACCAAATGACATAGATTAGAGTAAAGAGAAGGCCAGCCCAGGTCAGAGCCTTAGAGATCATTCTTTCAATTAGGAGGTGAAGCCAGAAGCCAGATTGAAAGGGATTGAGAAATGAGTGGGAGCTGAAAAAGTAGAGGTCACAAATGGTGACAACTTTTTATTTCTATGAATTTTATTTTGAAAGGTGTAATGATACAGGATGGTAGTTTAAAGGATTGGTATGGTTTAATGAAAGATGTTTTGTTTTGTTTGGGGCATATCTGGGCACATTTATATGAACTAGGCATAAAACCAGTTTTAAGGAGAGATTGAAAATTAGGAAGAGGGAAATAGTAATAAAAGGTTCAGACTCCCAAACAAGATGGCAAGGGCAGAAGTAGAGGGGTAGATGATATCTAAGTGAAGGGCCATTTCTTTCTGTGAAACTAGAGCAAAGAAAGAATGAATAGGGTGATGTGAAGGGAGGAATTGAGGAGAAGAAACTTGAAATGGATAGCCTCTATATTTTAAGTGAAATATAATGTAATATCCTCTGCACAGAGATAGTAATGTAGGGATCTTGTAGATGACTGGGGAAAAGAAGAGAAGGTTTGGAATAGTAATTACGGGAAATGTAATGCAAAGATCCTGATGGTAGAAGAATAGGGAAGGACCTTTGATTTCTTAGAGAGGAACTTCCTCCACTAATGGAGGTCAGCACCTTTTCTGCAACTTACTGTTTTAGAAGCTTGCCTCTAGTGCTCCCAGTTTAAGGAAGTGACTTGCCTAGGGTCATCAAGCCAGTAGATGTGAGAAAGGAGATTCAAATCCATGTCTTCCTGGTTCTAATGCTAGATCTCTATCCACTATACAATGCTGCACTTTAGTATGAAGGTTAATATAAAACTTAAAGACCATATCACACATTAACTATGAGTTCTTCATTGTTCATATCATTTTACATTTTTCTTATATGTTTATCAACTATTTTACATTAACATTAATTACATCAAATATTTATTAGTTTTACCAAATATCAAGCATTTATTAAGTCCCTACTATGTGCCAAACACTGTGATGGATCTTTTTTATACAAGTGCAAAGAATGAAACCATCTCTACTCCCAATATTTGAGTATTATAAGAATTTTTGCATTGTATTTCTATCTTACTAGGTCATAAATAGATAATGTACAGGTTTAGATCTTTTCCTACTATGCTCTCTATACATGGTTAGGGCTTAATAAATGTTTGTTAAAGAGAATTATTTTTAATCAGTCATGACATATTTGATGGCTGGCTAGGTACATGAAATTTTCTATGTACTTTGATGGATACAAGCAGACTATATATGGCATGTCTGTAAGGTGTGAGGACATTTTCCCTGTCCTGAAGGCATTTACAGTCTAGCTACACAAGTAACACATCTATAAAGAAACAAGAGAATAATTTAGCCTCTAGAAAAGTGTGAATGTAGAATAATCAAGTGCAATAGGAGTTAGTGATAGAAAAAAATAAGGCTTTCTTCCATGATTTTTCTTTCCTTTTTTTCTTTTTAGATAGTTTACACAAAACAAGGAAGTAAGGAGAAATTATATGGGTGAATTGCTCTAGGGTTTCTGATGATGACTGAGTAAACTTTGAAAATTTGATCATATTTTACATGTTCAATTCAGAATTTCAAAAGATATCTAGGAAATGTAAGTGGAAAAATGGTAGGACAGATATATATATGTAAGAGGGAGGAATAAACAGATGACCTACCAGGATTCCCACACTTGACTGAGTAGAAAACCAGTTTCCACAAAATGTGTAGGAAAGACCTTCAAGAAGGCCTATAGCATTTACTGAGAATCTATCAGATTACATTGATAAGAATTAGAGAATGACAGGGTATGCGCAAGTTGTGATCAGCACCAATGGAAGGAACACTCAAATTGATGAGCTCTCAGATTTACTGAGGTATGTATTTCAGCATACAGAAACATTAAACTACAAACTTCAAATTGACCTTCAAAAAGAGTATAGACAACCTTTTCTAAAGGTATGTAGTTTAATTTTCTTGTGTAGAGTTTTTAATTTCTTATAGACTTTAATTGCTAAATTTCAGTAGGTAATGCATCTACACATGAGAATGAAAAAGGAAGGGAAGGATTTTTCATGGATTTGGTTAGTCAGCAAGCTAATAAAAGTTTAAGTTGAGGGGTGGCTAGGTGGCGCAGTGAATAGAGTGCCAGCTCTGGAGTCAGGAGGACCTGAGTTCAAATGTGACCTCAGACACTTAACACAAAAAGTAGCCGCGTGACCTTGGACAAGTCACTTAACCCCAATTGCCCTCCAAAAAAGCAAAAAAAAAAAGGTTTATTAAGCACCTGCTATTTGTTAGGAACTGAGCTAAGGGGTGGGGATATAAAAATAGGTAGAAGAGTAGCTCACAGACTAAAGTATTCATATCGGAAGTGCTTTCTTAAAAGTGGAGTGAGTAGGACTTTTTAAACCGCATTCTTTTTGGAAGAATAGTCAAGACTTTGAAAAGCAAAGTATGATAAACAGGCCATAGTTAAAAGTAATGCATCATCTTCAGGTTTTTTTTTTCTTTATCCATATTCCTCCTTCCTTAAGTCCTGAAATGCTTAAATGTGTTCATATTTTTCTGGTGAGGACTAATTACTGATGTTAGACAATATAAGAACTGACTCATATTTAACTGAGGAACAAATCATTCCTCCCAAAAAACCTGGATAGGAAAATTTCTTCTTTGTTTTCTCTAAAGAATGTAACTTTTCTGATGAACTGGTCAAGCTGACATTCCCTCTGCTATTGAGAATGGTGTCACAACCAGTCAGTATTCCATGAGGTTAAAGAAACCTTCAAAATGCCAGTATATTTTGCTTCATTCAACAGTCACCCAAGTTAAAAGAATGCCATGTATACTCATATAAATATACAAAACAGAATCAGAAACAGAAACATTATTACCAGAATAAGGAGAACTTTCTTTTAAGTATACTTTACAGCTAAATCTACCTCCTGAAGTAATCCTAAAATTATGGAGGGTTTTGAGTATTAATTATACTCTTAGTACTAAAAGATAAGAAGAGGAGGAAAGGAATAAGTATTTAAAATGTCTTGCACACCTTATGTTGGGCACTGTGCTAATCACTTTGCATTTGATCCTCACAACAACTCTGCAAATTAGTGCTATTATCCTCATTTTCCATTTAAAGAAACTGAAGCAAACAGAGGTTAAGTGACTTGCCCAGGCTCAACTAGCTAGTAAATGCTTAGAACTCATTTCATTATGGGCTTATGCTCCAGTTAATTACTACATAAACTGGTTTAGAAGGAGACCGGTGTTTTACTTAGAAGGAAGATAGTTTGAACTTGAAAGTTAAGTTTTGCTGAATGGCATGAAATTGTTACTTTGAACAAATAAGACAATGCATTTGTCTCTTGGAGATATCTTTTGCTTTTTTGTGGGGTGATACAAACTTGTGCTTTATAACAAAGGTAATTACAATGACAAACATTTGATTCTAAAGACTAGGTGAGAACCTGTACCTCTCTTTTTTTGAGGAAATGGGCTGTGGTTATTCTGTCTGATTCAGTTGATTTGTTGGTTAGTTTTTGCTGAACTGCTTTCTTTTTATTCTTTGTTACAAGGGATAGTTCTATGGGGAATAGAGGAAGAGAAATATATTCAGAAATCAAAGTGATGTAAAAACAAACAAAATAAGTATACTTTTAAAAGTAAAACATGAATTTCATTTAAAAACTAAGATTTTGCATTTTTGCACAGTAGCCTTTCATATTATGTAAAGTATCAGTAAAGTGGAATATACAAATTATTGGATAAAATAAATTCCATGATATAAGTATAGAAAGACTCCATCACTTCATCCTTACATTATGATTTTTTTTTTTTTCCAAAGCAGCAGTCCTCTTGAACCCACCCAAGGAATGGAAATACCCAGTGTAGAGTCAAATGTTGTATTACCAGTTGTAATAGAGCCTTACATTTGGAAGGAGTACATATCATACTGTTTTCTCTACCAGAAAGTAACTTTTCTGATACTGATAGCATCTTCAAGGAGAATATGCTAGGTTTCCTCTCAGGGAAAAAAAGAGTATTATACTATTAATAAAGATGAAGTGATATTTAAAAAAAAAACCAACTTCTTCAGCATTCTTACTCCCCTAAATCAATGCTATCTTTTAGGAGTCTTCAAAGATCATGATTCTTAGTGTTATAATCCTCAACAGTACAAAGAAAAAGAGATTACATATAAATAACTATACATTGCAAAAATACTCTTATCTCCAATTGTGGCATTTGGGCCAATATCTACAATAAAGACAACATTCAATCAATGGATATTATGCTACTTCAATGCTTTAAAAATAAAAAAAAATCATTCTTTGATTTTTGTGGCATTAATGCAACTACTAGGGACAACTAGGTGGTGAAGTGAATGGAACACCTGCCCTGGAATCAGGAGGACCTGAGTTCAAATGAGACCTCAGACACTTAACACAAAAAACTAGCTGTGTAACCTTGACCAAGTCACTTAACCCCAATTGCCCTACCTTCCCCCCTCCAAAAAGCAAAAAAAAAAAAGTACAACTACTAAACATTTACTTAATGCCAACAGTTTATTAGATGATATATTAATTTGAAGAGAAGTTGTATTTTCAGTCTTACTGCATCTATAGTAAAAATAAGACCAAAATAAAAAGACAATAAATTGATATTCTAGAAAGGTTAGATGACATCTAATATGTAGTGGTAGACAGTTTAAGTTATTATTTCACAGAATTATGGGAAATAAAATCTAAGAGTGGCAATATTTTTATGAGGACAATGCAGAATCCTACTTAATTAAAATTAATTAATTCAGCGTATTTTTATTGAACACTTATTTACCTAATAGTTCCTGCCCTTGAACTTGTACAATATTTGGGGAAACAAGAACTACATTAATGAAAAGTTAAATACATGTTATATATAACACTATATATTATATATTATCATATATGTTTTATATTATATATATATATATAAAACACATTTTGAAAATGTGAATTTATTCCAACACAATTGATGTATTAGGGAACAATTTGAGCATAATGCAAATTCTCATTTATTTATGCAAAATTTCATCATGCAGAAAACTATACTACTTCATAATAACTCTCAGGCTGCAACCCTTCCTATGCTCACTTCCAGAAGCACACTTCAGCTCTTTCTCAAAGTAAAATGCCATATTTACTGTAAATCTTCTGGTACAGTAAGAGTTATATATGGAAGAGGATTGAAACCACCACCTTCTGCCCCCCTCAGAGCTCTACTTGTTGAGGCCAGGACCTTGGGAACTGTGGCAAAGGCTGGGCAGCAGCCCAAGACTGCGAACATTGATATCATTTATTATAGTATTTATGTATCTCTTAACTATTTGACATAAAATTTGTGCTACTATTTTTATTATATTCTTGTCTTTTTTCATGTGTCACTAATTAAGTTTTTAAGTGTTACACCCCAATCCTATTTTCTCCATTTGAATACACAATTTTGCATAGCATGGTGATTTTTAGGAATGTATGTGTGATGTTATAGCAGAACTGATTGCATTTGTATAAACCATTTGATTAAGTGCTAATATAGTGATATAGACAATAAATGCTGCTAGAATTAAAAAAAGAAAAAGGAGTACTTAGGCCAGCAAAGGCTTGTAGAACAGAGAGAACACTTTAGGCTTATGGAAACAGTGAATAGAATACCCTGTAGTTTCAGACTGTGGAGTTAATGAGATTAGGTTATAAATGACTTGGAAGAGGCCAGACTTAAGTTGAGCCTTTAGGACTTGTCAGGACATATATAGGGAGAGAGGAGTGACCTGGATGAATTGATGTTGGAGAAGAAGATGGTGCATTCTCCTCCAGTATACCTTTCTGGCTTTATCTCATGCAATTTTCCAGTATCTCTTGCATTTCTCTTCTTTTGACCATTCATACCACAGTAATATTAGCCCAAGCTGTCACCACCTCTCTCTTGGACTCCTGAAATAGCCTTCTGATTGGCCTTCTTCAGCTTCTTACCTTCTCCAGACCATCTTGCCCAAAGTTGCCAAATTAATATTTCTAAGTCATAAAGAAGATTTATTTGCTTCCTGTTAGGATAAAATACAAACCTTTCTGTTTGGCATTTAGTCTAGCTCTAGTTTCTCTTTCAGTTTGATTTCCCATGGTTCCTTTACAGACCAGTGAAACTAGTCTACTTGCTGTACCCCATAAACAATATTCCATCTCCTTCCCCAGTGTCTTTGCATTTTCTGACTGGAATACTTTTTCTCCTCATCTCTCCTTCTTGTAAGGCCTAGTTCAGGTTAAGGTTCAGCTGACATACCATCTCCTTTTAATACAGGGCTTCTTAAACTTTTTTCCACTTGTGACCCCTTTTCATGTTTCAGCAGTGTTTGTTGGCATTGCATAGTCCAAGAACATGCATAGTTCAGAGTGTGCATGCTTTCTGTTCAGAACTAAGGCTGCATTGAAATTGCCCAATGCAACATGGGCAAGTGCAACTAGAAACACCTTGGATTAGTTACACATTTGATTTTTTAAATTAATTTTTGGTCGTTGAGCATTTAGAAACCTTTTACTGTTGCCAAATTTTTTGCTACTGAATGGGGTTATAACCCACAGTTTAGGAAGTGCTGCATGGACCTCTGCTGGTTTCTTCCAAGTGTTGGCTAACTTCCTTCCCCCAAAATCACTTTATATTTATTTCTCTGTATATATGTTTTGTCCCCCCAGGTGAATATAAACTACTTGAGGGAAGAGACTGTTTTGTGCCTTTAATTTTATCCCCAGTGCTGCTATATAATTGGTGCTTAATAAATGCTAGTTGACTAACTGATTGACTCTTATTGATTTTATTTACAGCAATGTCATTGTGAATATTTTTTTTGCTGTACTTCACTTTGAGTTATTTCATCTTTCCATGTTTCTCTGAATTCTTCATATTAATTATGCCATAAATCTTAATAATACTTCTATGAAATATCCACTTAGTAAATTTATTACTATATAGTCATAAGTCTATAGATTAAATAGGGAAGTATCATAATTTTTCTTATGTAGGTTGAGCTTATCCATGAACACTGAATTTCTATTCATAAATCTTCCTTTATTTCTGAGAAAATTGTTTTATAGTCATATTTATGTAAATCCTTTGTATGTTTTGCTAGGTTAACTCCCAGATTATGGGTTTTTTTGTGTCAAGCAACATGGGGACAATGGGAATCCTTGCTTCATTGTTGACCTTGCTTGGAGAGTTTCCATTATTTCTTTATTACACATAATGCTATTGTAGCTTATGATTGCTTCCCGAACACTTTATTCTTCCTGGGTTTTCATTCTCTGTCTTTTACTTTTTCGTTCACTCTTTTCCACTTTTCCTTTTCTCTCTGACCACTTTTCTGTTTCTTTTGCTGGTTCTTCATCCATATTACATCTGATAACTATGGGTATTGCCAACCCTCTGTCCTGGGCCCTCTTCTCTTTTTGTTCTGTACTTTCTCATCAAGAAATGTTCAAATTACCCAACAGTTGGACTGATTTCACATGCCAGCAAGGTTATGCTTAAGATTCTGCAAACTAGACTTCAGCAGTATGTGAAAAAATAATTATGAGAAGAGCGGACTGGTTTTCAAAGAGGCAGAGGAACTAGAGACCAAATTGCTAGCATTCACTGTACTATGGAGAAAGCAAGGGAGTTCCAGAAAAACATTTATTTCTGTTTCTTTGACTATACTAAAGCCTTTGACTATGTGGATCACAACAAAATGTTATCCTCAAAGAGATGGGAGTACCAGATCACCTAACTTACCTCTGATGAACCTATATATGGGACAGGAAGCAACAGTTAGAACTGAATATGGAACAACTGATTGGTTTAAGATGGAAAAAGGAGCATGACAAGCCTGTATATTGTCAGTATATTTATTTAATTTGTATTCAGAGTACATCATGTGAAATGTTAGTCTGAATAAATCAAAAACTGGAATTAAGGTTGCCCAGGAGAAACATCAACAATCTCAGATTTGTAGATACTCTGATGGAAGAGAAATTAAGAACTCTTTTGATGGGGATGAAAGAGGAGAGTGTAAAAAGTTAACTTAAAGCTTAACATAAAAAAAAAAAATACAACCAAGATTTTGGCAACTGGTTCCATCACTTCCTGGCAAATAGAGGGAGAAGAAATGGAAGCAGTGTCAGATTTTACATTTTTGGTCTCAAAGATCACTGCAGATGTTGTGAGTGCAGCTATGAAATTAAAAGATGCTTGCTCCTTGAAAGGAAGGCTATAGTAAATCTGGACAGCATACTAAAAAGCAGAGGTATCATCACCTTGCTGACAGAAGTCCATATAGTCCAAACTATAGTTTTTCCTGTAGCAATATATGGCTGAGAGTTTATAAGGAAAACTGAGTGCTGCAGAATTGATGCTTTCAAATTGTAGTGCTGGGGAACACTTTTGAGAGTCCTTTGGACAGCAAGGAGATCAAATCAGTCAGTACTTAAAGAAATTAATTCAGGCTGTTCACTCTAAAGTCAAATATGGAAGCAAAAGCTTAAACACCGTGACCATATGATGAGAAGACAGGACTCATTGGAAAAGACCCTGATGTTGGGAAAGATTGATAGCAAAAGGAAAAGGGGAAAGCAAAGGGTGAAGTAGTGTCATGGAGATAGGGAACATGAACTTGGACAGACTCTAAGAGATAGTGGAGGATAGAAGGACCTTCTATGCTATGGTCCATGGTGGTCACGAAGAATCAGACATTACTGAACAGCAACTTTCTTATTTGATCTAATCAATTTTCTAATATTCAGCATACCCAAAATAGGATTCATTTTCTCTTCCCCTTCCCCTGCCAACCCTTTTCCCCTTTCCAAATTTCTCTATTTTTTCCTAGTGTGCTACAGTCCTCTCAGTCACCTAGACTCACAACCTCAGTTTCATCTTTGTTCACTCTCTCTTGCTCCACGTGTCCATTCCATTGCCAAATCTGCCCTTTCTTCCTTTTCAACCCTTCTTATGTATATCCTCTCTCTTGATTTTACCATAACAAAATCAGTGGCTAATATTTCGGCAGTCTTTCAGTGTCGAGGATGGAAAGAAGTTTAGTCAGCTACTGTATCTCCACAGTGGTTGTTCTTTCTGCTTTGTCTTTCTCCATTCCAATACATTCTTCATTAAGCAGCCAAAGTAATTTTTCTAAATCCCATGTCCAACCATGTCACCCCTTTGTTCAGTGAATTCCAGTGGCCCGCAATTATTTCTAAGGTCAAATATAAGCTCCTCCATTTAGTGTGTAAAGTTCTTCATATCCAGGTCCATATACCTTTTCAGTGTTACACCTTATTCTTTTCCAGGTACTTTATAGTCTAGCAACAAATGGTAGGCTACTTGTTGTTTCTTGAACACGACACTACATGTTTTCTGTCCATACCTTTGAACTGTCTTCTTTGCTTATTGTTTTCATCTTAGTTTTTCCTTTGCTTCTTTCGAGGCTGAGCTCAAAATGCATCTTCTTCAGGAGGCATTTGCTGAAGTCCCCAATACCTAATGTGTTTTTCTTTCAGATTACCTTCCATCTACAGTGTATATATTTGCCCCTATTAGAATGTAAACTCTTGGCAGGCAGAGACTATTTTTGCTTTTCTTTGTATTCCAGGCACAGTACCTGGCAGATCATAATTGCATAATAAATGATGGTTTAGGTACCTCGAGGCAGAGATGAAGTGACTTGTCCAGGGCCACATAGCTGGTAAATGTTTGAGGACACATTTGAATTTAGATCTTCCTAACTCCAGGCCCAAGGCTCTATCCACTGTTCTGTTTAGCTGCCTGTCTTTACATCTTTAATTTATTTCTTTTGTCTTATTGTTATTATTTTTAGAATTATATCAAATAATAGTGGGGAGAGTGGTCATCCTTTACTTGCTTTGGTCCCTTTGCTCTTTCCTTCATCATTATTTTATTCTCATATTTTTTGATGACATTGAGATAGGGAAGGTGCTGGTACAAGTCCCTGTCCTATTTTTAATATGTATTTAATGTTCAGTGACTTGTATTTGTTATTCATCTGCTTTTTGTAATTGAAAAAAAGTAGTCAGACACAAGTTTATCCTCTGTATATTCACTCTTCATCCTCATTACAGCTCCAGTAGCAGATAGGATAGGCCAGGGTGACATGCATATTATCCTATTCCCACATGATTTTGATCTCTTGCCAAGGCTCTGAATTTGGAAAGCTTTTTCATTCCATATTTCTTGGACATTATGGATATTTGGTCTGGCAATAACTACTAAAATATGCATCTTTAATTTTTGTGGATTGATGCTATATATTTATATTTATTGTGTGTAGCAGTTTGGACTGTGATAAAGGTCCAGTTCCAGTATAGTTTATTGGTTGAATTTTCCAGGATATTTTGAGGTCTGTATTTAAAATATCACCTGTCAGTTTATGGAAGATAGTGAGCCTCTAGTTTTAGCCACCAGGTTGTGTTTTGCTAGGTGTTCAGTAGGTAATCTTTATAGTAAATAGTGATATGTTGCACAGTTTTAACTTCTCTTTACATAATTTGTATCTTCATTACATAATCTGTATCTTCACTAAATCCAGACTCTGTAAATATAACCCTTCTGAAATTTCTGGTGGCAATTAATAACCTGATCCCAGAATTGCAAACACATCTGCATCCCTCAGCTATTTGTATAGTGCTTCTTGGTTGACATTGGTGGCTGAGTTCAAGCAGATTTCAGTCACAGAGGACTTTCTGATCTGGTTCTTAAATTTAGCCATTTCATGGTCTGCATCTGGTGGTGAGACTACCTTTGGTTACCTTTACAAATCCAATGGAATATGGCTGTTATGAACATTTACTTTAGTTCAGTGAAGTGGCATCTCTTTGTTTCATAAATTTTTCATCTGTTTTATCATTTTCTCTAAGAACATCTATGAGTCATCTAATTTTTTTGCTAGAAATTATAAATATTACTATTTAAGTTATTAATTATTGTTACAGAGGAAATTGAATTCAGCCCATACTGTAGATTGTTGAGTCAATCATGAAAACAGGATGAAATCCCAATTAAACATTTATATACTGTCTAAGTGTTGATTTTTGAGAAACTGAAAATCAGACTTACTTTTTGTAATTTGGAGAAAAGAGAGAATTTAGGAGATTAGGATGAGCAGCATTGTCGAAGTCAGTAGAGAGGTCTAAGCAGATCAAGAATGAGAAAAGACATTCAACAATTGATAAATGGTCAAAGGATATGAAGAGGCAGTTTTCAGAGGAAGAAATTAAAGCTATCTATAGGCATATGAAAAAATGCTCTAAATCACTATTGATTAGAGAAATGCAAATCAAAACAACTCTGAGGTACCACATCTCACCTGTCAGATTGGCTAAGGTGACAAAACAGGAAAATGACAAATGCTGGGAGAGGATGTAGAAAAATTGGAGCACTAATGCATTGCTGGTGGGTTGTAAACTGATCTGACCATTCTGGAAAGCAATTTGGGAACTATAGCCAAAGGGCTATAAAAAAGGGCATGCTCTTTGACCCAGCAATACCACTTGTAGGACTATTTCACAGGGAGATCATGCAAGTGGAAGAAGACTCATTGTACAAAAATATTTATGCAGCTCTTTCTGTGGTGGCAAAGAATTGGAAATCAAGGGGATGTGCTTCAGTTGGGGAATGACTAAACAAGTTGTGGTATATGAATGTGATGGAATACTATTGTGCTATAAGAAATGAGGAGCAGGGGCAGCTAGGTGGCGCAGTGAATAGAGCACTGGCTCTGGAGTCAGAAGGACCTGAGTTCAAATGTGGCCTCAGACACTTGACACAAAAAACTAGCCGTGTGACCTTGGGCAAGTCTCTTAACCCCAATTGCCCTCTTAAAAAAAAAAGGCAAAAAAAGAAATGAGGAGCAGACAGACTTAATAATAACCTGGAGAGACTTATATAACTTTTGCTGAGTGAGGAGAGCAGAACCAGGGGAACTTTGTACACAATTACAGACTCATCGTATCTGTGATGACTAAGTTTGATGGACAGGGCTCCTTTCAGCAATGCAAGGCTAAAAGACAACTCCAGAAGACTCATGATGGAAAGGGATATCCACATCGGAGAAAGAATTATGGATTTCTGAATGCAGATTGAAGCAATCTACTTGCTCTCTCTCTTTTGTGTTTTGTTTTGTTCCTTCTTTCTCATTGTTCACTCCATTGGTTATAATTTACAACTTGACTAATGTTTAATGTGAAAGTATTTGTAGAACCTATATTGGATAGGTATGCCACCATGGTGGGGAGGGGGAAGGAGAGGGAGGGAAAGAAAATTTGGAACTCAAGGGATTGTGAAACTGAATGTTGGAAACTAAAAGTAAATAAATAAATAATTTAAAAAAAAGAATGGTAAGTAAGAAACACTTCTGTCACTTTTTTTCATAATTCCAAATTGTTTTCTCAAGCAGTTGGATTAGTTCACAGCTCCACTTAGTGTCTATATTTTTTATGTTTATAAATTTATCTGATATCTTTTGGGGTTTTTTATATCATCAGTTTTTTTCCCAGTCTCCTTCCTCACTTAACCCCTAACTGTAGGTTACCTCAGGGTTCTGATCTGGGCCCTCTTTTTTCCCTCTATAGTACTTCACTTAGTGATCTCATAACTCCTGTGGATTTCATTTCCATCTCTGTGCTAATAATTCTCTAATCTACTTATCCAGATTCATATTCTCTGCTGACTTCCAGGCTAGCATCTCCAACTGCTTTTTCAGACATCTCAGTTTGAAGGTCCAGAAGACTTCTTAACTCAGATGTCCAAAACTAAACTCTTATCTTTGCTCTTAAACCCTCTTCACCTCCCACTTCTCGTATTTACTGTGGAAGAAAACACCCTACTTCCATCCCTCAGACTTAAAACTTAGGAATCGTCCTGTGCTCCAGGCTATCTCTTAAACACTCCCCCGCTCCCATATTCAACCTGTTGTTAAGTCCTGTCAGTTTCACCTTTGTGACATCTCTCTAAAATTCCTCTTTCTCTCCTCTGACACTATTAACACTGGTGCAGTCCCTCATCATCACATGTCTGGATTATTGCAATAGCCTGCTGGTGAGTCTGCCTACCTGCCTCAAGTCTCTCTCCATGCCAGATTCTACCTCCATTCAGCCACTCAAGTGATTTTCCTAAAGCTCACTTCCTGTCATTTCACACTCCCTCCCCGCATCTTCCAAACTCCAGTGACTTCTATTACCTCCAGGATCAAATGCAATAGGTTCTGTTTGATATTCAAAGCCCTTTGTAATCTAGACCTCTACTTCCTTTCTAATCTTTTTACACCTTACTTCCCACTACCACCTACTTTTTGAGCCAGTGACTTTCTATCTCTCAGCTCTTGGCATTTTCTCTGGCTGTCCCCCATGCCTGGAATGCTCTTCCTTCTCTGCTTTCCACCTATTGACCTCCCTGGCTTTCTTTAAGTACCAATTAAAATTCAGCCTTCTTCTACAGGAAGCCTTCTCCAAGCCTCCTAAATTCTAATGCCTTGCCTCCCTTAGTGATCTCCTACTCCGTAGTAACTTGTTTTGTATATATTTGTTTGCAGGTTGTCTCGCTCATCAGGTTGTAAAGCTTATTGAAGGCTGGGACTTTCTTTTGCTTCTTTTTGTAGCCCCAGAGTTTAGCACAGTGCCTGGCACATAGTAGGCACTTAAGAAATTTTATTGATAGATTGTTTGATATATTGTATCTCTGGATCTCCTACTTTTGCAGAGGCATAAAGTTGGGGAAAGTGGGTGTCTTCTCTTCTTTGGAGTCCTGCTTCTTCTTTGTAATTTTCCAAGATATACTTTTGATTGTTTTGTTGTTCATTCCATTTACATTGTTGTAGTCATTATTTATATTATTTTCTTGGCTCTGCTTACTTCACTCTGCATCAGAGTGCTTAAATCTTCCTGTGCTTCTCTGTATTCATTATATTTGTTGTTTCTTATAGCCCAGTCATATTCTGTTAAATTCTTGAGTCAGTTTAGCAAGGATGGGGAACCTGTGGCCTCAAGGCCACATATGGCCCTTTAGTTCCTTAAGTGTGACCCTTTGACTGAATCCAAATGGACCTAGAGGACCTCATGTGGCCTTGAAGGCCCCAGGTTCCCCACCCCCTGGTTTAGCCATTTCCCCAATCAGCAGGTACCTACTTTTATTTCAGTTCTTTGCTTTCACAAAAAGTTTAGCTGTAAATATTTTGGTATGCATTAGTGCATATGATATTTTATTTTAATTAGGAAATAATTTAGAAATAACTTTTAACGAATAGAAATATTACTAAATGTGAAAAATGAAAACATTCTCTTTGACAATTTGATTTACTGTCTGAAATGTATAACTTGATATATACAAGTAATAACATATTCAGCAATGGAATCTTACCCATTACTTAAAATGTATTGAATGCCAAGAACTTAGAACAGACACTGTCCCTGTTTTGTGATCTTACCGATTATAATAGGCACATTGAATGGAATGGCATTAAAATAATATAAAAATACAGGGAGCAAAGCATCAGAAAAAAAATTGTTGAAAATTGATGCTGTCTTTCCTTTTCCTGATTTTCTCTTCTAAGTTAGAATGAATTTTTTTTTTACTATTATTTGGCCAAGGAAATATTTTAAATGTAAGGTCCAACATTATCATAATTTTTGAATCATAGTTTACTTGTGGGTATAGTCTGTTGTGTTTTAGAAATTAAAATGGAGAAAAATCACCTCATAGTACTATTAAATTTAATTGTGTTAATAATTGTACTGCAGCACATAACTTTTGGTTAAGACAACTAGGCAAGATAATTTCCATTTCTTTCTATATATTAATTCTAAAGGTCATATTTTTGTTATAATAGATAGCACTTAAAAATATGGAATATGGTTCCAGCTGTTATGCTATAGACAGGAAAACTAAAAGTGCATAATGACAAGAAATGGGATGAAGAGGGATAGGAAAGCAGAGAGTGACATTCCCATTGACCACTGATACAGACAGACAGACACACACACACACACACACACACACATGTGCACACACGCACACTCCACTCTCTAAATGTGACTATCAGACTGATTCCATAAGCCATATTTGGAGGGAAAAATGAATGTATATACATGTGTCATTGTTTTATCTTTACAACATCTCTTAAATATACCCCTTATCTCTTCTGCTAAGTGACAGTAGTATCACGGTACAAGTAGGCCTCATCACCTCACACCTGTATTATTGCAGTAAACTGGTTGGTGAGTCTGCCTTCATCAAGTCTCTCCCCTCTGCAGTCCATCCTGTATTCAGCTTCTAAAGTGATTTTCCTAAATCACAGGTCCATCCATGTCTCCCTTCTACACAATAAACTTAAGTGGCTCCTTGTTGCCCCCAGGATCAAATACAAAATACTCTGGCTTTCAAAGCCCTTAATAACTTATTTATTTCCCTCTCTTCCCCTCCCCTCCAGTCTTTTTAACACCCTGCCATGTACTCTTCAATCCAGTGACACTAGCCTTCTGGCTGGTCCATGAATACGGTACTCTCTCTGCCCCAGGCCTTTTCTGTGACTGTCCCTTGTGCCTGGAATATTCTCCTTCCTGATCTCTGCCTTCTGGCTTCCCTAGCTCCCTTTAAGTGCCATCTTCTACAGGACACTTTCCTCAGATCTCTGACTTCCAGGGTCTTCCTGTTCATCCGGTGCATAGCTCGTTTGTACGCGCTGGCTTGCATGTTGTCTTCGCCATTCGGTTGTGACCTCCTTGGGGTCACAGACTGTCTGCTGCTTCTCTTTCTATCTCTGGACCTTACCGCAGGGCTCGGCGCAGAGTAGGCACTTAAGGAATGTTTATTGACTAACCATGTACATAAAAGAGTGAGTTTGGTGCAGTCACTTTCATCGAATTAATTATTTTACTAGGCTATAATTCTATACTACATTGTACCCAGGTTTTCTTGGGTCTATCCTGCTCAAAAATTGAACTAAGATTACAACATAGGTTAGTTTTTTTTCTTTACCTCAAATAAAATGTAATTAGATATGTGTATCTGTTGTACAGACATATGTAGTGGGAGACTTAGGTTCAGATAACATAATACAATTTTGAAGTTTTGATCAGTTTTTTTTTTTAACCTGGGCCAAGATTTTATCCTAAAGCAGCACCACATTTTTGTTCCTGCTTTTTTAGGGGGGAGGGATAGGGTCCACATTGCTTTCCTTATTTCTCCCTTCTTTATATACCTCTTGGGCAAATCATTTACCTTTCTGGACCTTAATTTCCTCATTTGGAATATGAAGGGATTAAAATAAGATTATTTTCTGTAAACCTCCCTTCTAAATTTATGATGTGTTAACCACCTCCTTTTTATTTGTTAATCTGTATGCAGGTTAAATCCCCCAAATAGAATATAACTACTTGAGGACAGGAGTTATGCCAAAATTCAGGTGGTCGAATAGTAATTTTGTGTTGTTGTTTGCCTGTTTCCTGTGTCTATTACCGTGTTTCCCCGATAATAAGACACTGTCTTATTATTAATTTTTTTTTTGGAAAGAAAAACACCAGAGGGCTTATTTTCAGGGGAGGGCTTATGTTGTCCTGCCTCAGCTCTCCTCCGCTCTGATTGGATGCAGCTCGGAGCGCGGCGTGTGTTTCACGGGGGG
>NW_027186523.1:9073338-9214245 GCF_028583685.1 Petaurus breviceps papuanus
GGCTTATTTTAGAGGAATCTTACACAGTAAGGGGAGGGCTTATTTTCGGGATAGGTCTTATTATCAGGGAAACACGGTATGCAGAAATATGGCCCTCATAAGGTATATATCTAATCTTACAGTTTCTGTGTTTGTATCAACAGCCTAATGCAGTACTCTGATCATGGTAGTTACTTGGAAAATGTCTTTTGAATAGAATAGAATTGGAAAGATTTTTGAATATTGAAGATTTTAGTCATGTCAGTACAGTCTTCTGTAATATACTTCAAAGCAGCAGGTGATGAGTTTGGTACTATCTTTACCAGAATGCTAAAATTGGAGTTACAGAATCTAAGTTTAGATCCTGTCCCTACCACTTGAAAGGATTGGACTGGATGATCTCTAAGCCCTCTTCTAGCTCTTGATCTATGATCCCATAAGGGGAAAATAAGATATTATATAATTATTCATTTAAATATTTGGGACTTTTAAATATTCAAAGTTTTGGTTTTTGTTTTTAAAAAATTATGAAAATTAGCTTGTTTAGGCATGGTTGCCAGTTTTCCTCTTTCAGTCTACTTCTTGCTTCCTGGATATACATCCTGGAATTCTGCCAAAATTCAGGTGGTTGAATAGTAATTTTGTGCTGTTGTTTGCCAGTTTTCTGTGTCTATTATACAGAAATATGACTCTAATAAGGCATATATCTAGTCAAAATAGAGAGTCCCACCTTTCTAGTTAGTCAGTGAGACCTTCAGCAGTCTATCTAATCATGGTTTGGTTTTTGCTTTTTGCCTTAAATAAAAAAAGTAATATAGAACTAAATAAAAAGTTACTGCTTGTACTTTTATAACCTAAATGTAGTTTTACAGTGTTAAAGGACATACATTTTTCAGGTTGTTATACAGCTAGACTGAGCTTTAGAAAACAATTAGTGCATCTTTCAAATGTATAAAACTTGATTGAATAATTACTCAAATAATGGTCAGTAATGGAATACAAAGGGTTATCTCTTAGCTAATCCTCAAGTAATGGAATTGCCTATCTCAGATTTTTCTCTTAGTCTTCCAATGTACTGAAGAATGAGACAAAAGTGATTATGGGAAGTAGGGGGAGCCACTGGAGGCCAGCAAGGAAAATGAGACCTTATCTTAAGCAATTAATCAAGAAACTCATATTGTGGGACAATTATTCAGAGCTAATTCTAAAATAGCTTTACAGCCGCAGGTCCTGAGGTACTTTTTCTAGAATTTTGTCAAGGTCATTCATAACACTGGGAAAATTTTGCATTGGAATGAAGAGATTGGGGTAAAAGTAAATATTAGTATGTGCCTAAGAGAAAGTGCAGTGTGATAATGTAACATCAAACATCATAACAGTATTTGTCAATTCTTCATTTTATATTCATTTTCATGGTAGTGAGACTTGTGCAGAACAGAATAGGAATATTTTCTCAAAGATAAACAAATTCTCTGGATCTAAATTCCTTAGTGTTCATGGCCTCAAGCTTTTTATACAGCATTAGAGGAATGGTTTGGAAGTTTTTGTAGTTTAGTATTTACCTTACCATGCAACTGTTGGATGGTGGTGTTGGTCATGCATGTTTACTGTATTTTATTTGGGTAGTATTTTATGTAACAGTTGATTTACTTTTCTGCTGTAGGATCTATCAATCCTATATTGAAGAACTTTTTAAAAATCTTGACTATTTCAGTGGTGATTATTTTATTGTTACTTTAAGCTTCCTTTTGTTATGTAAATATTTTTGCATTGGTAGAATGATAGTTGGTTTTTTTTTTCCCCATTTCTTAGGTGTTTTTTTCCCTAACAATTTGTGGATGTCTGTAAAAATTGTAAAACTGTTTTTCTTATTCTGCTACTATATGACCATGCATCTCAATTTTAATGTCTGTAAAATTGGTTCAGCTTATTCAGAAATTAGTTTGAAGCTTGTCAAAACTTATAGTTAGCATCATGGACATTATTTTGCATACTTTTTTTAAATGAATGTAAGAATTAGAAAAGGATTTTAGAAGCCAATTTTTCTGGCATATAATAGAAGAGAATGAAATTCAGTTCAGTTTTAGGGCTAGAAGTGACTTTAAAGATTTTTTATTCTAATTCCCTTGTTTTATAGATGAGCAAACTGGAACTAGAACATAGCTCTTCTGACTGCAAGTCCAGTATTCTTTGTACTGTACAATTCTTGCTTGAGTTTAGGGAAAAAAATCACTTCCTCAGTGTTTCTGACATGCTTAATCCTTTTTCTATCTAAATTTTTGACAGGGAGCTAAAGCTAACTACTCCCAAGTAAACCAGTTCTGTTTTTGATTGTCTAATTGTAAAAAAATTCTTCCTTGTGTTGAGTCAGAATCTATCTGTAACTTCTATTCATTGGTTCTAGATCTGCCTGCTAGAACAGCCAGTCCATGCATCCTCTATATGACAAAAACCCTTAAGATGTTTATGGTCATTATATTCCCCTTTTCTCCTTTCTGGCCTCTTTTCTCAGTTTCTTCAATCCTTCTTTAAGCAACCTGATTTCCAGACTTCTTACTTTTCTCTGGATATATACCAGTCCATAAATACCCCACTAAAAATGTAGACCCTAGAATTGAACACATTCCCAGAGTATAGTTTGATCAGTGGAATTCTTACATCCTTTGTTCTTGAATACTGTAGTTCTAGTAATGCAGCCTGTGATTACATTAGGCTTTGAAAAAGCTCAGGCCATGTTATTGATGCTTACCTAGAGGGAGGGAGGGGGGAGGGGGGAGGGAGGGAGGGAGGGAGGGAGGGAGTGTTGGGGAGGTATATTCAGCATCAGTGATTTCATTGGTGTTGGGAATACTTGATGAAGTAACCTCCTCTATTAATGCTGATTTGCAGCTGCACTGCCAGTTTAAGAGCCTTGGAATGTAGCCTGGGGCCCTGAGGGCTTAAACTGCTTGTCCAGGGTTACAAAGTCCGTGTGTATCAGTCAAAACTTGAACTCAGGTCTTCAGGACCCCAAGATCATCTCTAAAACCATTATGTGATACTGTCTCTCCTATAGAGCTTATGGTTAACAAAAGCTCCCAAGTCTTTGTCTTTTGAATTCCTATTTAGTCATCTCTCTTCCATCCATTTCGTACTGTGCCTTTGACTTTTTTTCAAAACCTAGCCTTAGAAATTTATATTTCTTCCTATAAAATTTATTTTTTGTAATGTTAGCCTTTTAGAATATTTTTGGATTCAAGTTCCATCATCTATCACAGTAAGCTATTCTGCATAGTTTTGTAGCATCCAAAAATTTCATCATTCCCTTCTCTGTCTTTATCTAAGTCACTGGTAAAAATCTATCACTGTCTAGGACCAAGGACCAAGGACAGAATCTTATCAAATACCTCTGGAAAATTCCTATGTTTTAACTTATCAGTAAGATCCCTGTACAGCTTCATTGGTCACTTTAGTTTTTTTTCTAAATATTTTGAATCTTTTTTTTTTTTTAAGCAATCGGGGTTAAGTAACTTGCTCAAGGTTACCCAGCCAGTTATTTCTGGTTGTGGTGCTGAGTGTCTGAGCCCAGGATTCGATCTCCAGGTCATCCCGACACTGGAGCTGGTGCTCTTACTCGCTGAGCCACCTGGCCGCCCCTGAATCTTTTTTCTTAAAAGTTAAGTTAGTTACATGTCTAACTGTATATTACATGTATAACTGAATGTATGCCTACATTCCTTATTTGGTTGATACATATTCTAAAGTGACATATAAAGGGTAGCGTAAAAGAATTGCATGATCAAAAAAGATGAGCTGTTCATATGATAAGAGAAAGAGGTAAACAGTGAACAGTTTGGAAGCTTCTTTACCTCTTAGCCTTCTAATGAATGAATTCACAAACATTCATTAAGCACCTACAACATTCTAGGCAGTATGTTTAGGTGCTAGTGATTGTAAAGAAAAAAATCAAAGTCATAGAGAAAGTGAAGAAGGTTCCTATAGGATCACCATCTATCATGGTTCCCTCACCCTCCCTAATATGGGTTAGGCTATTTTTTTCTCCTTAAAAAGTGACAAAACTGATGTTGGGACTTGATTGTCATAGGCAACCAAGGCTTAAGTAGAGTATCTATCAATGCAGATATCTGTTATCTGGCCAGACTGACTCTGGTCTTTTCCTGGTTGCTTAAGGGTTTAAAAGATCCACCCACAAGTTAGTGAAGCCATTTAGAAGTACCCTGCTGGTTCTGTAAGGAGAGGAAGAGGACCAGGTCTACCGGAGCTAAGTTCCACTCTGTTCTTATTGTCTATCTTTCAGTGTTAAGGCTTTTGTTAATTGTTGAATATCTTAGAAGTGTCTTATTTATTCTAGCTTCAGACCTCAGCTAATAGATTCCTATTCTTCCCATGCCCTTTCTCAGGCTCACCCCTTACAGCTCTCCTCCCCCTTCCAGTTTTATAGATGCAGTGTGGTGAACTTATAATCACAGATCTGGTGCTAGATGGGGCCTATGAGATTATCTAGCCAACTTCCTCATTTTATAGATAAAAAAACAGAAGCAGAGAGGTTAACTGCTTGTCTAAGGTGACACCACTTGTGAGTTGCAGAATCAGAATCTGATTCCAGATCTTTCCACTGTACCACACCGTCTCTTTTGGGAGGACATGGACAAGTTATACAAAATGAGCAAGTATGGATAGGCTATCATATGAATCAGTTGAGGGAATACCTACATCAGTGAGGGCCAGTGAGATGGTGCATAGAATGCAAAGGCCTGGAATCAGGAAGGACTGATTTCAAGTCCAGCCTCAGACACTTGCTAGCTTTGTGGCCCTGGGCAAGTCACTTAACCCTGGTTGCCTCAGTTTCCTCACCTGTAAAATGAGCTGGAGAAGGAAATAGCAAACCACTCCAGTATCTTTGCCAAGAAATACCCAAACGAGGTCATGCAGAGTCAGGACTGAAATGATTAAACAACTACATCAATGAGATCATGAATTTCTTTGACTACTTAAAAGTATTTAAATAAAGTGATATGGTTATCTATTTCTAAGATTCATCCTAAAAATCAGGGACTGTGCCATATTCATCTGTGTGTATCTCGGTAGCTAGCACAGTGGTTTGCACATAATAGCCGAATAGTCAATAAACATTTATTAAATGACTACTATGTGCCAGGCGCTGTGATAAGTGAATAAATGATGGAGAAAACAAAGGAAGGCCAAAGGCAGGACCCCCACAAGGAATTCATAATTTTATGGAGGAGAAAACATACAAAGAACTTTGTACAAACCAAACAAATCTATATACAAGATAAATAGTCAATAATCAAAAGAGGGAATGCACTAGAATTAAGAGGGATTGTGAAAGGCTTCCAGTAGAAGATAGACTTTATTTGGAGCTTGAAGGAAGCAGGAAACAGAGATGAAGAGGGAGAACATTCCATGAATGAGGCACAGCCAATGAAAATCCAGCACATTTTACAGTTGAGGAAACTGAGGCAATCAGGGTTAAGTGACTTGCCCAAGGTCACATAACTAGATGAGTCTTCCTGATTCCAAGCCCAATTCTCTCTTCACTGTACCACCTCACCTAGCTGCCCCAAAGAAAATTTTTATTTAATGATAAAAACTAATAATAACTTTGTTATTAAATAACTTTTTATTTAATAATAATAGTTACTAACAGTTAGTACTATGTGTCAGCACTGTGATGAGTGCTTTACAATCACTTCATTTGATATTCACTACAATCCTGGGAGGTAGCGGCTGTTATTTTCTTTTTTTTTTTTTTTTGGTTATTTTCTACATTTTAAATATGAGGAAACTAAGACAGGCAAGGTTAAATGATTTGCACAGTCACAGAATTAGTAAATGTTTCAGGCCAGATTTGAACTTATGTCTTCCTGACTCCAGGCCTGGCACTCTACCCATTGTACCACCCAGCAGTCCCTTCAGAGCATTTGATCATGAGGATGATAAGGAGCCACTGGACTTAAGTTTGTGTGTGTGGGGGGGGTAGGGGTAGAGAGGGAAGGTGGCATGATGTCGTATCTATGCTTTAGGAAAATTAATTTGGTTGAACAGAGGATGGTTTGGAGAAGGGAAAGACTTGAGGCAGGCCAACTTATCAGCAGGTTATTTCAGTAGTCTAGTATGAAGTGATGAGGCACCAGAGTGGTGACAGTGTCAGAGGAGAAAAAGACGTATAGCTGAGAGACATTGCAGAGGTGAAATTGACAGGCCTTGGCAAGAGCTAGGATATGAGGTGTGAGAGAGAGTGAGGAGTCAAGAATGACACCTTGTTTGGGAGCCTGAGGGACTGCTTCTATTTTTCCCCCTTATATAGCCTGCTCAGTTGTCTATTTACTTCAATATGCAAAGCTTAATTGCTCTAGAAACTCTGCATGGGAGGGCATATTGTACATACATACTTGTGTAATATGTGTTAATACTTCAGAATATTTTTATTCTAAAATGGATATTCTTTCAAGTTACTTTTACTTAAGTTTAGGAGATCACATTGACTTGTTTTCTTTTTCCTCCATTTTTTTGGATGCCTTATACAATTGTTGTTGTGCTGATTCAGTCGTTTTTTAGTCTTGTCTGACTCCTCGTGACCCCATTTGGACATTGGAGTGTTTTGCCATTTCCTTCTCCAGCTCATTTTACAAATGAGGAAACTGAGGCAAACAGGTTTAAGTGGCTTGCCCGCAGTCATATAGCTAGTAAGTGTCTGAGGCTAGATTTGAACTCAGGTCTTCCTGACTCCAGGCCCTGCACTTTATCTTCTCTCCACTGTGCCACCCGCACTGCCTTGCCTTTTAAATAGGCACAAATAATTTAGGGAAACTAAAACACAAACAAGAGCAATAGTAAGAAATTAGAAGTGCTACTGATAGTATAATTTTAAGGAAAGGCTTAAAATTAAAAACTTTATTCCTGTTTTTCCAGATCCAGCAACAGAACAGAAAGGTATGTTGGAGGAAAAGCATTGAATATATAAGACCCATTACTTGGTGAATTCTTTTCTTTATAGATAATGCAGAATCAAAGAGGAAGAAAAAGTAGAATTCAGGAATATAAAGAAGCATAAAAGTGATTAATAGTAGTAGCAGCTTAGATTTTCCCTTATGTTAGCCATATGTTAGTTTTAATTGTTTCATATAGTTCAAAAAGCCCCTTTTCTTCATTCTTATAGTTTAGTAATTAGCCCTTTAGTTTCTAATTATAATTAAAATAAAAACATTTTACAGTGCATCACCAAGTGAAACTACACTTCATAGCCTGACCAGCAATCTGAGATCTATTCTTTAAGTTGGTCGGCTTTTTTAGTGTAGCTGAAGTGACAACAGTGACTAAATTTTATAACTATAAAATTTGTTGGTAGCTAAGAAAATATAAAAATTCAAAACATGAAAATTTAAGCAATTCAGAAGTTATTTAGATAAACTAATGTTAACCTAATGTAAATGACAAGTCCTTTGATTCTTAAATAAAATATATCCAATTTCATTTATGAAAATGAGGTTTGAAAGTAGAGTTCTTAATGTCACTTTTTTTCTATGAAGTATTAATTCCATATACATTAAATAATCAAGCCCTGGAAATAATCCCTGTGATTTTTGTTTTAAAACAGTTGTATACAAAAGGATTTGATTCCACTTGCAATAGGAATTTGAGTCTTCCATCCACGTGAAAAGATTTAGCAATGAGACTTAATTGCATCAAGACAATATAGAAAATTTTGCCATTTTTTTAAATTCAAAGAAAAAATGTACTAGTTATGGTAAATTTAAAAAGTATAAAATAGTGATTTGTAGCATTTGATCATGAACTTAATCTATGTAGAGAAACTATAACTGCATAGAATCTTAAGTATAGACTCAATTAATAGAATTTATTCAAAAGTAATCAAAGGAAGATTTTTAAAATAATTCATTGACATTACCCAAAGAAGTCTACTTTTGTGTATTTCTTTTAAAAAAAATTAATACATGATATTACCCATAGGTAGATCCTATTATATTATTGTAATCATAGCTGAACCAAGAAGGGTGATTAACGATAGCAATTTATTGTATCTGACGAGGAGAGAAAATAGGAGATGTTGTCGTTATCATAAATCATATCATAAATAACCAAAGAGAAGCACTCAGAATGTGTGTGTGGTGTCAGCAGCTAAACCCTTTCAGACACGCTAGCCCAGGATGTAGCCATAGAAACCCCAAAGTCATATTGTTATCTTAGTCTTGCTGCAGTTATGTGATACAACAGTATTAACATATAGATTAGGCCATTTATAATACTAGCTGTCATTTCAGGTTGGCTTGCTTATATAGCATTTTAGTTTTTCATTGTGCAGAATGTTAGGGAAACACTGCGTTTTTTACAGGTTAATATATATGTAGCTATTTATAACACATCATCATCTTCATACTTCTGTCACTATTCTTAATATAGTGTGTTATTGATTGGTTGTATTGTATGAATTGTCATTGCCTAATTATCTTGTCTTTGCCAATAATATTATTTTTAAAAGTCAAATGGGTTCATTTGAAAAACCGTTTCCTGCACATAGAGTGCTAAGCATCTAATTTGTCTTTGTATCTAAGTATCTTACTTGTTTTTGTATCCCTGGTGCCTAGTAGAGTTCCTGGCACATGGTAGCCACTTAATAAATACCTGTTGAATGTTCTGTCTAGTAATCTGATACAGTTTTGATATGACAGATTAAAAAAAAGATTTTATAAAAAGCTTGAAAAATTGCATCATAATTGATATTTTCACCTTTTTCCCTATTTGAAAAGTAGCCCTAGACAAAGTATTGAAGTAGTATTTCCCCACTTCTTCCTCCTCCCCAAGCTTGCAGATCTCTGCTTTCTTATTAAAATTTATCTACCTTGACTTCCATTTCTTGGGAACTCCTCTGTTCAATTTTAGTGACATTCATAAGTGTTCATAGGATCCTATATAGGATCATAGTATCGTGAAACTCAAGCTGGAAGGACTTCTGAAGCTGCTTCATCCAATTTTTTTTTTAAAGCAATTGGGGTTAAGTAACTTGCTCAAGGTTACACGGCCAGTTATTATTTCTGGGTGTGGTGCTGAGTATCTGAGCCCAGATTTGATCCAGGTCATCCTGACACTGGAGCCGGTGCTCTTACTCGCTGAGCCACCTGGCCGCCCCTAAGCAATTGGGGTTAAGTAACTTGCTCAAGGTTACATGGCCAGGTGTTTCTGGATGGGTGCTAAGTGTCTGAGCCCGGGATTCGATCTCCAGGTCTTCTCAACACTGGAGCCAGTGCTCTTACTCGCTGTGCTACCTGGCCGCCCCTGCTTCATCCATTTTTACATATTTTGGAAGCTCAGGCTCCAGAAGTTAAGTGATTTGCCCAAATTCACATACACTTGTCAGCAGGCAGAGCCAGGTTTGAACCCAGGTACTCTTACTCCAGATGGCACAGTGGATAGAGCACTGAGCTGGAGTAAGGAAGACTGATCTTCCTGAGTTCAAAGCTGGCCTCAGACACTTACTAGATGTGTTGGGCAAGTCATTTAACCCTGTTTGCCTCAGTTTACTCATCTGTAAAGTGAGCTGGAGAAGCAAACCACTAAAGTATCTTTGCCAAGAAGCCCCAATTTTCACTGTACCACTGTGCCTCCTTTGTGTGCTCATTTCTTAACATTTCCCCTCTCAGGATCCTGACTGGGGCCCTATGGAAATAGGAAACATCATTTTAATAGAAATTTCAAAAATTGTGGCTTGCTCTCTGCCCTTCAGGTCATACCACATGTCTGTTTAATGATTGGCTTTGCTCTCTTTTCTCTGAATGTAGAAGCATAGACTTTTTGAACTAGGAAAAAACTTTAGTATTGGACTATATTCAGCTCTTCTTAGTCTGGCTCATATGAAACTAAGGTTCATGGGATATACCTGTTTTTCCATAGCTCCTCTGTTTGTATATTGTTCATCTCAACATATCTTATTATAGTAACTTCACCTTCTTCCTCTTTTTTTCTTCCCATTGTTTTATTTTCCTCTAATTTCCTTCTTCTCATAAGAAAATAGATAAATAAAACCACCCCCAGGCCTTCTAAATGGCTTATTTAACTTTTTCTTCGACCCTTGAAGACATTAGGTTTCTGAGAGGACACCTGTTTCTTCTCTCCAATTCGAATGTAAACAGTTCATCATTCTACAGGCTTGGAAGGGACTTAGGATCATCTAATTTCACCATCTTTTTTATCGTGACCTATGATTTTATAGATCCTATTTACAAATGAAGAAACAAATACTGATATAAATTAAATTGCTCAAAAGTATAAAATAAGTTAGTGGCCTAATGGACTTTGAATTCAAATCTTCCAGAACCTATCTGGTATTCTTTCCATAGCACCAAATTGCTATTAATTATAATAGCATTTTGGTATTAACTAGATGGTCTGATGATATAGTCTGATGACACTTAGTCAAAGTATTAGCTAGACGAAGTCACTTGAAATAACTGAGTTAAGATACTGCAAATATATTTGGTTTTGACATTTGAAATATAAGCCTTTTCATATACAAAAAGAATACATAACATAAAGGTTAATATAAAGCATAAACTAATGAAGACTTCTACTAATAGTACAAAACATTTTTTGTCACCATTGGCCAGTAGTAAGCACTATTTACATGAGTGAAGGACCTGTGACTTGAAATTTCAGTTTTGAAAGATCTAATGTGCAATTTTAAAATCATAAGAAAAAACACTAAAAAAAAAAAAAGAAACTTAGAACTACATTTGATTCTGATAAATATGGGTAAATAGCATATTTTTCCTGTGTGTTTAGACTTTAGGGATACAAGTTAGGATTGGATTTGCAAGTACTTTTTCTGTTTATTTTGGGGAAATGCCATTGCTTTTGAAAGTTGCATGCATCTGTGTAGTTAAGGAGATAAAAAGCTTTCATGCCATATGAAAACAATTTCCCTTTTTTATGTCCAGAAGCTTTTTAGATTATAGTGTTGCTTTAAGTACACTTAGAGTTTTGGTTAAGAAAGTATTTTGTTCTAAGTCAATATTTACACCAGCTTAGAACTTAACCCTCAAGCTACTTCTTGGAGTTGACACTTTTTATGTTTTACCTTATCGTTGTTTTGTTTTTAATTTTCACTGTTTGTTGTTTGTGGAGTTGTAGAATACATATATATGTATGTGTGTAGATATATATGTATGTATGCATACATATGTGTGTATAGATATATATGATGCAAAGAATTTGAATATCACTTTAGAAATTGAAGAGGAAATAGTTAATGGAGCATATAGAAGATGTCTCCATTTTATTTCTTTACAAATTAGATGATAAATGTAGAGATGAAAGAGACCTCAGAGGCGACCTTGTCCAATCTCTTCATTTTACTGAGACCCGAAGAGGTGAAATGACTTGCCTAACATCACAAAGGTAGTCAATGTCAGAAGTATGATTTAAACCCAGATCTTTGGACTCCAGAGGTACTGATCTAATTAAAAAGTAAATTGTTTATTTAGTACAAATTTACTATAATCATTGTATGCTGCTGTGACTGATCTACCCTCAAAAGAACCTTTCATTTGTATTATATTTCTAGTTGTGTCAGTGGATCTGTGATGACATCATCCATATTCTGTCATGAATTGAGAAGCATACATGGGAAACAGAAAGCCAGAGTTAGGTGTATAATCTTTTTACACAATTTCATTTCCATGAAGCAAACTGACTTTTGGGAAAATAAATCCATGATTTTGACTTTTATTAGCAATATATTCCTAAGCTATGAAATTAAACATTTATTTGTGAGTATGTACATTGTTTTTGTAGGGACTATAACCTTCCTCCATTTGAATGAACCAAACATGGAAAAGTTGTTGATAGATTCAAATCCAAGATCGCTAATTTGCCACCCACCACCACCACCAACAATAACAAAAACATTAAGTACAGTGTCAAAAAATTTAAAAATATTGCTTAAGATTTTTGATGGAAAAGTGGAGGTAGTGACTGAGAAGTTGCTATAGAATTTTGTTGATTGAATGCTATTGTTCTAAATTTAAATAGTTGCAAAGCAAGTTTAATTGATAACATAAGTGTCCTTTGTTGTTTGTAATAAAAGAATAATTTTTAGAAAATAAAAGATGGTGTGTTCCCCAAATTGGCTTTTCTTTGGGTCTGTCTTTCTATAAGTTAGTGAGGATTGTTGGTTTTTTTTTCTTTGAAAGTAAAAGGGTAGCCACTGTAAAGAGAACATATTGTAAAAATGGTTGTTTGAGACTTTTTAAAAACTCTGAACACACATCAACAAAGGGTGCATTTCCATATATACAACATAAAAAGAATTCCTTGTGAAACTATGGCTCTCTATTTTTAAAAAATGTGTAAAATAAATTCTTCACATGACTTTGAATCTGGCTTGCTTGTCTGTGCTTTCTTCTGAACTCCTTTCTGCTCTCTGTGTGTTTTAGAAATACTTGCACATATGCCACCCTTTTGGGGCATAATTATTGCTTACCCCCCCCATTTGCTACTACACCCCCCCCTTGCCATGAAGTGGGCATAAAAAAAGGGGAAAGAACTTTTGTGTAACAAATAAACATAGTCAAGCAAAAGCAATTCATACAGTGGCCATGTCAAAAAACGCATTTGTCTGCAACTTGTGAGCTACCTCTCTGTCTGGAGATGGGTAGCATGTTTCATCATAGCTTCTCTAGAGACATGGTAAATACTTGAATTTAAGGTTTTTAAGACTTACCACTTTGTTTTGCTTTACAGTACTGTCCTTATGTAAATTGTTCTGCTTCTGCTTACTTTTACTCTTTATCATTTCATACTACCCAGGATATTCTGAAATCATCTATTTTGTCATTTTTTATAGCATAGTAATATTCTATTATGATTTTATAACATATGTTCAGCCATTCCCCAATTGCCTAAGAGGCGATCTAAAGCATTTCAATCAATTCTAATTCTTTTACCCTCCCTCCTTCTAGCCCCCTTCTAGAATCTTCCTTTAAGGATATTAAGTTTGTTTTTCTTGTGACTGTTCCCTCTCTGATATTATCTTCCCTCTTAACCCCCTCCTCCATTCCCACTTGTCTTCTTGTTGAGTTTGATGTATTTCTTTACCAAGCTGCATGTGTATATGTTTGCCCATTTCAGATAAGAATGAAGTTCACCTGATAACCATGCTCTCTATCCCCTCCTTCATGTTTGTATGCTATTCTCATACATCCCAATTATGAGAAGTATCAAATTCCACCCTCTTATTCCTCCTATCTGCACTAGTATATTTCTCCTTTTACCCCCTTTCTTCCCTATCTTAAAACCACTAGAACAGAACCCCCCCATTACTCCACAGGAACTCTGTTCTTTTGCAGAGACTCTTATTTCTTCTCCACTTTATTAGAATGTTAGCACTGACATCATCATATAACTGTTTAGTTGTTCGACTAAATTTACCTTTCTAGGTTTCTCTATACTCGTGTTTATATTTCAGAATTTTCAGTGCAGCTCTGGTCTTTTCATCAGAAATGTTTGAAAGTCTTTTATTCCTCCACCCAGGGTAATGTTTTATTTTATTATTGCCACCCAGAGTAATTAATATTCAACTTTATGGGATAAGGCATTCTTGATTGTGGGCCAATAGTTTTTGCCTTTTGGAATATCATATTCTAAGATGTCCTCAGGTCCTAGCTTTTGTGTATAGTTATCTCTTCATATCGCAACTTTCCGCATCATGGTTTTCAGTATATTGTGGGTCGACATAAGAAATTAAATGGAAATTTTGTGGAAACCACAGATGACACATGAAGGCCAGTAGGTGACACAGAACCTACACTTAATACTTAAAACCAAATACTTAACCCAAATTTCATAATAAGGTACTGGAAACACCCCATAAAAGAAAAAGAAAAAATTCAAACTTTTTCTCTGGCACAAAGGAAGGGCCAAAAATTTTTACAGGGATTTTCCAGATCTTGGCGGTGCCATGCCCCTAACCCCTGTGTTGTAGAAGGGAGAACTGTAATTCTGACTGTTGTTCCTTTGTACTTGAACTACATCTGTCTGAATGCTTGTATTATATTATCTTTTTAAGGACTTTTGGTTGTGTATCTTTTTTACTTTGGATTTTGGCTCTAAAATCCTTAGGACTTTTCTTTCTTGGCTTTCTTTTAGGAGGTAATCAGTAGATTCTTTCTATCTTGACTTTGAACCCTCTAGTTTTAATATATCTGGGCAGTTTTCAATTATATTTCTTGAAATATAGAGTCCAGGGTGTTTTTTTAATCATTATTTTCTAAGAGTCCAGTGACTCTTAAATTCTCTCTACTTGTGGCCTGATTTCTAGGATAGTTGTTTTTCATATTTTACATCTTACATTTTTTTCTGTCTTTTGATTTTATTCTATTGTTTCTTGATTTCTCATGGAGTCTATTTGGATTTCAATTTGGTTTGTTCTAGTTTTCCATTTCTTGGGTAAGCTTTACCATTTCTTCTACAAAGTTACTTAATGTCCTTCCAGTTCTTTCCTTAAGAGCTTATACTTCATTTCTTCCAGGTATCCATGGAATCCTTATGGAAGTAGCTATTTTTCTGACTAAGCATAACAGCAGCACACACCTATAAGTCCATGCAATGTGGGGAGACTGAGACTAGTGGATCACTTGAGTTTGAGAGTTGTGAGCTTCAGTAGGACTGTCAGGTGTCTGTCTGCATTAAATCCCTGGGAGCTCACCAGGCAATCAGAGAAGGGATGGATGAGCCATCATAGGTCAAAGCTTCTATGATAATCAGTAATGGGGTCAGGTTATGAATGATCCTTATACTTCTAGCCTAGGCAAGATAGGAAAACTCAGCCTCCCCCTAAAAAATTGTTAATCCATTTTTTTCCTTTTAATTCTCTGCTTAAAGTTAATAGACTTTGTTTAACTTGCAATAATTTTTGATACCAATTGCTTCTTTTTTGATTACTCATCTTTCTACCTTTAGTTCCTGAGTTAGATCTTCATGTCTGGACAAGGCCTCTCCTGTTCTTGGCTTTTAGTTAGACACTCAACCTTGCTTTGACTTACTCTGAGTCCCCTGGGTTTTTGAAGTTCATAGTACTTCAGGGATCATAGGATGTTCAGGGCCCTTTCTGGTGTCTCAAGCCAGAGTGTTAGGGACCTCTGAGTTCAGGATACCTGTACTTTCCTGATCTGGGCACTGTGATGGTTGCTGGCCGCTTCTATTCTCCTGTACTTCCAAGGTCACCTCCCCTCTCACTGCTTCTAGACAGTTTTGCTGGCTATGGTTTCCTATCTCTGATCCCATTTGGTCATCTCTGTTTTCTCCAAAGTTACCAGTGATCTTTTAATTGCTGAATCTGGTGGCCTTTTCTTAGTTCTAATCCTTCTTGATATGTCTTCTCCATTTGACATTATAACTGCTTTTTCCTCTTGGATACTCTCTTTATGGGTTTTCATTGCACTACTTTCTCTTGGTTTACTTGCTACATATCTGACCGCCCCTTTTTGTGTTCCTTTCCTGGCGTAAAAACCACAATATGCCCAGTAGGTATGGGTGACTCCCAGGATTCTGGCCTGAGCCTTTTCTCTTCTCATTCTACTTTCTTTCTTGATAACATCATTATCTACTACTATCTGCTCAACTATCATCCCTGTGCACATAACTCCCAGATCTACATATCTAAGTCCCAGTCTCTCTCCTAAGCTTTGGCCCTGTATTACTTAGTTGCCTCTGGGACATTTCACATTGAATATCCTAGAGATATCCGAAACTCAGCATGTCTAAAACTGAACTCATTATCTTTGCTTCTAAACTCTCCCCTCTCTCAGACCTCCTTATTTCTGTTGAAGGTGCCACCATCATTCCAGATTTTATTATTATCTTAGCATTATCATGAATTCCTTACTTTCTCTCACTCTACATATCCAGTCAGTTGCTAAATCTTTCTGTCTCTACCTTCACACCATCCCTCTTACCTCTACTTTTCTTATCTCTGCCTTTTCTCCACTTGCATAACTTCCACCTTATTTCAGACCCTATCCTCTTTGTTGTGTTATTGCAACAGTTTCCCAGTCTTTTTGCTTCAAGTCTCTCCCTACTCTAGTGTATGCTATACACTCCTGCCAAAGTAATTTTCCTTAAGCACAGACCTGATCGTATGTTTGCCTTACTCAGTGAACTCCAGTGGTTTCTCATTATGTTATCTGCTTAGCTTTTAAAAGGGCCTAGCCCTAACCTTTCTTTTCAGCTTCATTGGACATTGCTCTCCTTTCCATATTCTTTGATTCAGAAAAACTGTACTTTTCCCTTTTTTATATGCATGGCGTTCCATTTTCTATGTCTGTGCCTTAGCATTGGCCATTCTCCATACTTAGAATATATGTAGACCTTCCTTACCTCTACTTCACAGAGTTCTTCTCTTTCTTTAAGATGCAGCCCAGGCACTATCTTCTGTAATGAAACCTTTTCTGGTACCCTCTCAATTGCTAATACCCTCCCTCCCAAACTATCTTGTATTTAATTATTTTGTACATAGTTATATTTATTAACTTTATGCTTTATGCATTTTTTATATTTTTATCTTCTCCATCAGACTGTAAATTCATTCCAAGTAGGGATTTTTTTCATTCTTTGTACCTGTATCCCCAGCACTTAGCCTAGTGCCTGACACAAAGTAGTCTCTTAATAAATAATTGTTGATTAATTATTCATCCCATTCACATTCACAGTTATAATAGTTAATTGTATCATTTTTTCTATTCACTTTTACTTTTCTGTATGCAATTTGTTCTCTCTTTTTTATAAGTTCTTACCCTTTCATTTTTTTTCTTTTAACCTCCTTCACTATTCAAGCTAAGAGTTTGGGTTTTTGACTAATTCTTCCCTGAATCTACCCTTTCTCTTATGCTCCCTCTTCCTTTTCCAGTCTGTATCCCTGTTGAAGGTAGTAGGAAACCATTTGATGTTTTCAGTGAAAGGAGATACCAAAATCAATTCTGTCTTACTATCTCAAATTATTGGCATTTTAGAAGACAAAGAAATATGGTTACTCCAGCAGTACATACTTTTAAAAGCACTTCAATTGAGGTGTTATCTTATGAACTTAAAATTTGTAGCATCATCCCTTTTGACTATTTGTCATACAGACTCATCATGGTATTTGTGTAAAAAGTGTCATTGACTCAGAAATGAGCCTTGCATACTCTGTTTTCATTCTCTTTCTTGCCTACAGTGGCAAAAATCAAATGTTCTTCAGTATTAAAATATCGCTCAATGATAGCTATGTAAGTTTTATGTTATTGTTTCAGAAAGGTCAACTTTAAATGGGTCTATTGCTAGGGGAAAAGAAGTTATTAAAGTAATAACCAGTAGCTATCAAATATTCAGTTCATATTTATTTTCCTACTCCCAGAGCACAGGTTTGAGGGTTTTTTTTTGGGGGGGGGGTTATTTTGTTGTTGTTTTTTTTTTTTTTTTTTTTGGAGGGGGGAAGGTAGGGCAATTGGGGTTAAGTGACTTTCCCAAAGTTACACTGCTAGTTTTTGTATTAAGTGTCTGAGGCCGGATTTGAACTCAGGTCCTCTTGACTCCAGGGCCAGTGTTCTATTCACTGTGCCACCTAGCTGCCCCAAGGTTTGAGATTTTTCATAGGAAAGATAGATTAAAACTAATTCTCCAAATCTTTGCATGCGCATCAACACAATTTCCTTTTACACCAGATGTGGATTAGATAAACTTAGTTTTTTTATTTTATAACCTCCTGCCTTAATATTGCAAAATAAACTACAGTTCTTAGAATCTGAAAAGTTGAGAGTCTACTAAAAGGAAGCATAATCTTCAAATCCTTTCCAATTGTCATAGAAGACTGTTGTTTTGTCCCTTAATTATTAGTCAACCAACAGGCATTTATTAAGTACCTAATATATGCCAAGAATTGTGCCAGGATATACAGACACAGAAGTGACATAGAACTTGTCCTCAGGGAGCTTAAATTCATTTCAGGGGACAGTGTATATGTTAAAAAAAAATACGTACAAAACAAAAACAATATGATTTTGAGGGAGGGGGAGGGAGAAAAGGGCTTTAGTATCTGTTGGCATCAGGAAAGACTTCATGTAGAAGGTGGCATTTGAGCAGAATTTTGAAAAAGAAGCAAGGTATTTATTCTAAGAGGTGAAGGTGAGATGAGAATGCATTCTAGGCATGAGAGAAAGCCAGTACAATGACACAGAGATGTAATGTTATGTATGAGGAATTGAAAACAATCCAGTTTGGATAGACTGTAGAATGTGGGAGAGGGAATAATAAATAATGATAATCAAAAGGTAGGTTTTAATCAGGTTGTAAAATGCTTTTTAAAAGTCAAACAGAAGAGCTTATATTTGATCGGAGAGACAGCTGAGAACCCATTGAAGTTTATTGGGTAGAGGAGTGTCATGGTTAGATCTGAACTTTAGGAAAAACCATTTGAGCATCTATGTGAATTGGAGAGCAGAGGGCCTTGAGACTGGGGAAACAATGAGATAATTGCAGTTTGTCTAGGCAAGAGGTGATGAGGGCCTGAAAAAGGAGTGTTGGCCATCTAAGTAGAAAAGGGATTGGATGTAAGAGATATTGTGGAGATAGAAACAAGATTTGGCAACTGATTGGATGCCTGGGATGAAGATGAGTGAACCTGAGCTGATGAGGGGCAATACAAGGATGGCAGCAGTATCAGAGGAGAGAATGGAGCATATAAGAGAGATGTTATGAAGGTAAAATTGTCGGGCCTTGGCAATAGAATGGATATGGGGAAGAAAGAGGGTAAGAAAGTCAAGGTTGAGACCTAGATTTTTAGGCTGGGTGACTGGAACAGTTGTGCTGCCCTTGAAAATGATATGGAAATTTGGAAATGAGGAGGGCTTTGGAGGAGAGAGGTGGCAGTGGAGATAATAAGTTCAGTTTTGGATATGTTCAATTTATTATGTCTATGGGATGTCCAGTAGGCAGTTGGAGATGGCAGTCTGGAGGTTAGGAGAAAGATTAGAGCAATAAAAGTTTATAAGAAATATAGCAAATCAGAAAGATACTTAGGAAAAGAGAATGATGGCTCAATAATTATTACTTAGTAATTATCCATGTAACAGCATAATGAGATTCATATAATGAGGAAGCAGGGACCAGATCAACCTCTAGGGTGGAAAAGCAAGTTGATGTTCACTTGAGTGTGTAGCTCACATTTATATGATTCTTTAAATTTAGCCAAGCACTTTTCTTACAACAGTTGGAAATGTCAGTTTTATTGTCATTTACACATGAGGAAACTGAGACTTTTACATGTTACTTGCCCACAATCAAAGTGTTATTAAGCAACTGAGCTAGGAGATGCACTCATATTTCCTGGCTCCCACATCTAACATTGCATTCATTATGCCAGGATGCTTCTCTATCAGACTTAAATTATAGGAGCACAACTCTCGCAGCTGTACTTCTCCAGTTGAGTTGTTACTGAACTTCTCAGAAGCAAGAGTAAAATATTATGAGGAAGAAAAGTCTATTAAATTATCGGGTTTTTTGTCTTGCAAGCTAAATTACGTTCAGTTTGTATATATTTTCAACTCTGCCTCCCCCAATTATTCATTTATATTCCTTCATACTAGTCTATTTTTAAACAATTGAATTTATATTTTTCAATAACTCAATGAATACTATGTTAAGTCTTAGGATAATTAGATTCACTGATTCCTTTGAATAGGGGTTCTTAATTTTTTCTGTGTTATAGACTCCTTTGTCAGTTTCTTAAAACCTAATGACCCTTCTCAGAATAATATTTGTTGTCTACATTCATAATTGAGGGAAATGTTAAATTTCAATTAGAGGTTAGTGAAAATAAAACTTGCTTTTAAAAAAAAAAATTGACCTCCTGAAATCTATCCACATGCCCAGCTTTTTGGAGAATCTCATCTGAATGTGATAAATTTATAATCTTACCTTATGCTAATTGCTTCATAATAAATTTCTGTGATCTTGAAAAGTACCAAATTAAAGTTTTGGAGGCTGCATTTATGGAAAAGGTAGAAACAGAACATATAATGTTACATCCTTTTCCTGCAATAAGTATCACCTAATGATTATTACACATATAGATGTGCCAAGGAAAATATTTTAATGAACTATTGTGAAGATCACTTCAATTTTAACTTACTCTGTCAGTTCAAGCTTTTCATTGCTAGCTTCTCTCTGTGTATTTTATAGGTATCCTAAAACAGGTGAGGTTTTTTTTGACACTTGTTTATATCTATAGAGAATTTTACAGCTAGCTTCTTAATAGCTCCTAAGAATCCAGTAATAATGCTATTAGTTGATGATAGAATTAGATTATTTTTATACTGTTTCTTTTATTTACATATTCACTATTTTTCTCTCTCTCAATGTTAACACTCTTTGGGTTTTGCAGTTTGGAGAGGCTTTTGAGTTCTACTATAGTGCCTTACCTATATATAAGTAATATGTCTATTAGTAATCCAACTTTGAGGTCCTGTTATTATGCATTAGGCAAACTCCAAAAGCAATTTTTGTTTTTCTGCTTTATAACAGAGGAAGAAGAGGAGCAGGTGCCTACTGATGGGGGCACATCAGCAGAAGCCATGCAGGTTCCTTTGGAAGAAGAAGGAGAGATGGAGGAGGATGAGACCATTAATGATGAGAATTTCTTGAGCAAGAGACCATTAGATAGTCCTGAAGCTGAAGAAATGCCTGCCATGAAACGACCTCGGCTGGCGAGTACCAAAGGGGACACCCTTGATGTAGTATTGGAACCACGAGAACCACTTAGTTCAATAAATACTCAAAAGGTTCCACCAATGCTTTCTCCAGTTCATGTACAGGACAGTGCAGACTTAGCCCCTCCCTCACCAGAACCACCAATGTTGGCTCCAGTTGCAAAATCACAGATGCCAACTCCAAAAACATTAGAAACAAAAACATTAACACCCAAAACCAAGGCCAAAACTAGCTCTCCTGGACAAAAGACAAAATCACCTAAAACCTCTCAATCACCAGCAATGGTTGGAAGTCCTATCCGTTCACCAAAAACTGTATCCAAAGAGAAAAAGTCGCCTGGACGTGCTAAGAGTCCCAAGAGTCCCAAGAGTCCCAAAGCTCTGATTCATACTTCTCAAGCACCAGTCAAAGCTGAAACACCAAACAGAACTCCTTTGGCTGCATTAAGTGACAAAATTGGTAAAGAGAATATCCAAGTAAAACAAACTCAAACACCACCTGATTCTGGGAAACTGAATAGTGAGAATCAATCTAAGAAGGTGGTAGTAACTGATAAAACTATTGATGACTCAATTGATGCTGTAATTGCACGAGCTTGTGCTGAACGTGAACCCGATCCCTTTGAATTTTCCTCAGGCTCTGAATCAGAAGGAGAAATTTTTACTAGCCCTAAGAGGATTTCTGTTTCAGAGACTACTACTCCTAAAGCCTCAGTATCTTCCAACAATTTTAATAAGGCAGGATCCACCCCTATCCCTCCTTCAGGGGGAACTTCAAGCTCAGATATTTCATGGACAATGGATGATTCCATTGATGAGGTTATTCGGAAAGCAAACATGGGAACTCCTTCCAATATCCCCACCAATTTTCCATATTTCTCTTCTCCTTCTGCTTCTCCCCCTACCCCAGAACCTCTTCTCAAAGTGTATGAAGAGAAAACCAAACTGACTTCATCAGTGGAAGTGAAAAAAAAATTGAAAAAGGAGCTTAGGACAAAAATGAGAAAGAAAGAGAAACAGAAAGAGAGAGATAAGGAGAAAGAGAAGGAGAAAGAAAAGAGCAGGGAGAAAAGCAAAGAGAAAGAAAAAATCAAGGAGAAAGAGAAAGAAGTCAACCGGGAAACAAAATTTCCTTGGAAGGACCTTATTAAAGATGAAGACTCAGATCCCTACAAATTCAAAATAAAAGACTTTGATGATGTTGATTCAAAAGTAAGGTTGAAGGATGGCATCATGAAGAGGGAAAAAGAGAAACACAAAGATAAAAAGAAAGAAAAAGAGAAAGGCAAAAAAGAGAAAGACAAGAAGGAGAAGGAGAAAATGAAAGATAAAGGAAGAGAGGATAAGATAAAAGCTCCGTCAACTCCACTTGTATTACCTCCTAAAGAAATGGCTTTGCCAATGTTCAGTCCTGCAGCAGCAATGAGGCTACCGTCAATGCTGCCTTCCTTGTCCCCAATTCTTCCTGAAAAGTTGTTTGAGGAAAAAGAAAAGCCTAAAGAGAAAGATAAGAAGAAAGACAAAAAGGAGAAGAAGAAAAAGAAGGAGAAGGAGAAGGAAAAGGAAAAGGAGAAAAAAGAGAAGGAAAAAGAGAAAAAGGAAAAGGAGAAAAAAGAAAAGGAAAAGGAAAAACACAAGCATGAAAAGGTAAGCCATTTTATCACTTTATACGTTATCTGAATAATAGCTTTTTGAAAACTACAGATGAACAAAGTCATAACAGTTACACACACACACACAAAACCCTACTGGGTTTTATATGCATATTGATATGCACATACACACATAGGTATTTGTGTATGTATTTATATAAAAAGTAAATATATGTAAAATATTAAAAAGTTAATATGTAAGAAAAAGAAATACACACACATACATATATGTTTACTTTGAGTGTAAATTAGTCATTCTTACTAGGAAGGTTGGTTTTAAAATAGGGGGAAAAAATCAGTTCATGATTTTTTTTAGGTTGACCTATGTAACATTTGAAAACAATATCCTGTTATTACTATCTGTTTGTCCTTGGACAAGTGACTTAATCTTCCTATGCCTCAGTTTCCTCTTCTTCAGAATGAAGGTGATGAATTAGCCTCTGAGGTCCCTTTCACTCTACACATATTGTTTTGTGATTCTCTTAGCTTGTGATTGGGCCTTCTAGACACTGAAAAATATATTAAAATTCATAACCCAAATAGAGCAACATCATAGAAGTAATAGCCACCTCTTATCTACGTTAATCATTTGTTTCTAGGTTAAAATAAAACAGCCATAGTCTTGACATTTAAGACCCTCTGCAAACTGGCTTCTGGCTACTTTTCCAATCCTATTACACACTGTTTCCCTTCTCAAACTCTACATCATAGCCAAATTGATCTGTTAATTGTTTCTAAAACTCAGGAGTCCATCTCTTGCCTCCATTCATTTATGAAGGCTCATACCTGGAATATATTCTGACATTGCCATATGTCAAAAGCCTTTCTTCAAGACTCAGTTCAGGTGCCACCTTTTCCTTGAAGCTTTTCCTGAGATCTCTAGTTGTTAGTACCCCATTAATCCTTAAATTAATTTATATCTTACATATTTACATACATTTTTGTATCTCTTCTCCTGCCTATGAGCATTATCCTATCAGATGCCTCTCAAACCAGATAGAATCTTAGATTCTCGTGGATTAATAAGCAGGTTTTTTCATAATAAACATTTGCATCAAACTTGTCGAAGGTGAAGAACTCTGATGGAAAAAAGTCTCTTGACTTGGTGTCTAATACAGTTGGTTTCATTTCAGGTTAATTGCCCAGTTAACATTTTAGAGTTTTTACATTTTACTTCTATTCAATTTAGTTATACTTTACATGTATCTTGGTTACCAGTCATCTTGGGTGAAATTTCTTTGGTCTCTTGCTAGTCACATGGCTTCTTCTCTGTCCACTAAACTCATGAGGTTTCAAGCAGGGTACTCATACTTTTGCTGCCTTCTTTGCTTTTTGTTAAGGAGTGTAAATACCAGTTTAGAATATACTTTTTTGTATTAGTCCTTAAATGGGATTAACTCTTACCTCTCCATGCTTTTCCTCAACATACAGTAAGAAAAATGCCTTGTGAACCATAAAGTGTGATATAAATTCGAATTATTATTTTATTTTTTTGCCCTTTTATTTTTTAGAGGGCAATTGGGGTTAAGTAACTTGCCCAAGGTCGTCACATGGCTAGTTTTTTTGTTAAGTGTCTGAGGCCAGATTTGAACTCAGGTACTCCTGACTCCAGGGCCGGTGCTCTATTCACTGCACCACCTAGCTGCCCCCTCAAATTATTATTTTATCATCATCATCATGCTTATTCCATTGGCCTTCATTATTTAAGTACAGTTTCACATAATACTTTCAAATACAGACCAGATCTGAAAAGCATAAATAAGTGTAAGACACAAGTGTCATTTTAGGACAGATTTCAGAGTAACTGCCAAAGATTCATGAATTTTGATGAATGTATTATAATGTTTTATTCTTCTCCCCACTTTTTCTCTCCACTCACCCACCACAAGAACTGGAAAAATTGATAAAATTTGCAGAAACAATAGCCCAGACTTCAAGTTTTCTACTTCTTGTCAGTTTGTATGGAACAGCTTCAGATTCTACACAAATATGGGCATTTTCCCCAGTAAGTCTCTGTCTGGTGTGGTAACATGAACCAGCTGTGTTTTTAAATTTACCTATTAATCTTATTTGCCACCTTGCCATCTCTTACATCCCTGACCTTACACAAAAGGACAAAACTCAAGTAGGATACATGGAAAATTTGTTAGCACCCTTGAAGAAATGATACAGAGGACACTAATTTGGAGCAATGTTATGGTTTCTATTCTTTTTTTCCCCAGCCTTGTTTATCCTCCTATCAGTGCTATTTACCTCCAGGTCTACTTAAAATGTCTCATCATAGTGTGTAGGTTAGCCTGGGCTATAAGAAAGTGGAGCTTTGGTGCTTCTGAAAAATGTCAAAGTTTGAAAATTTTTGAGTTATAGACTCAGTGATGGAGTGTATATATTTGTCTAAGATGGGAGGTACAGGGAGTAGGAGACTATCTCAGGGCCACATGGCACAATGGATAGAATACTGGACTTAGAGTTAGGAAAACATGGATTCAAGTCCTGCCTCTAACACTGACTTTTAGGTGATCCTGACAAGTAACTTAACTTCTGTAGGCCTCACCTCATATGCAAAATGGGGGATGGCGTGAAGGGGTTAGACTTAATAACCTCTCAGGTCCTTTTCAGTTGTAAATTGTTCATTCTAGGAACCTGTGATCATAAGTTATAAAGGGGTTAAGATTTACATTAGTGGAAGAAATATGCACACCAACAAAATTACTGTTGCTTGAAGTAGTGAGATAAATGTCATTTAAGGGAAAGTCAAGGTATACAGAAAATGGGGAAAGAGTTGTATTTCTTTTCACCTGAGGTAGGGTCTAGTCTAGAGCACTGTTTTCCAAAGTGAGGACTATAGACTAACCCCAAGAGTTTATGATCAACTATTTGGAGAGTAGAAAGATGGGTCATAGCCAACTCTCTCCCCACAATAGCTCATGTGATCTTATCTCTAACACTTCTGCCTCATAACCCTTTACAGATCACTTTACAGCTACATTCTCCCTCCTACAACCTTTGGCCATTTTGTTGTAGGTTCCTCGGAGTTTGTGTAACCTAGAGGGATATATAATCTAACTGAATAGACATCTGAAAAAATTGCTCAGACAACATTCCTCCTCCCCAGATCACCTTATCGCTGCAGGGGTGAGTCCTATTACTCAGGGCAGTGGTTGTAAGAGCCCCTGATCTCCCTCTTTGTTTTGTGTAGGGAAGTGAGTTGTATAGGTTGAGCTGGCATGAATAAGTTGTTTCCTACACTGCAGATCTCATTACATTATCTTTCTTTCTTTTTTTTTTTAAAGCAATCGGGGTTAAGTAACTTGCTCAAGGTTACACGGCCAGTTATTTCTGGGTGTGGTGCTGAGTATCTGAGCCCGGATTTGATCCAGGTCATCCCGCCACTGGAGCCGGTGCTCTTACTGGCTGAGCCACCTGGCCGCCCCTAAGCAATTGGGGTTAAGTAACTTGCTCAAGGTTACACGGCCAGGTGTTTCTGGGTGGGTGCTAAGTGGCTGAGCCCGGGATTCGATCTCCAGGTCTTCTCAACACTGGAGCCGGTGCTCTTACTCGCTGTGCTACCTGGCCGCCCCTACATTATCTTTCTTTCCCCAAATCTACCCTTCATCTGAACTTCCATATTTCTACTGGAGAAATCACTGTCTTTTCAATCACTCAGTTTTCCCACCTCACTGTCATCCTTGACTTTTCATTCTCCCTCACTTTACATATACAGTCATTTTCCAAGTCTCATTGTTTCTACCTCATCAATGTATCTCCTACCTATTGCATTCTTTCCAATTCTAGCACCACTGTTCTCATCACCTCTTCTTGCTTGGACCATTGAAATAGCCTCCTAAGTGGTCTCCCTGCCTCAATCCTCTGTTCTCACTCCAACCTATTTTCCATACAACTTCCAATATGATGTTACCAAAACGCAAAACTGACCATGTTATTACACTATTCAACTCTAGTAGCTCCCAAATGACTCTAGGAGCAAATACTATTTAATCTATATTTTGTCCTTTAATTTCTATTTTTGTGTAAGTTTTATAATGTTCATAATTATTAACAAAGTAGTATATGTATATAATTTATTAATAAGTAAATATACATATATTAGGGGTGCATATTCAAATTTTTACCAATAGTGATACGTGATCAAAAATGTTTGGAGAGACCACTATTCTAGAGCCACAAACATGAGAAGTGGCTTCCAGAGACTCTCATAAGTCTAGTCCTAAGGCACTTTGGATAAATGAGAGAATGATCCTATCTAAACTGTATTTAATGTACATAATCATGGGAACAAAGGTGTCAACATCCCGATCTACTCATAGGAGCACATAAACATTCTATGACTCAAACATTATCTTGAGTCATCAAGAAGGCATTTTTCAGAAACATTTCAAAAACTAGTTTATCAAATTGTTTACCCACAAAGATCATTTCTGTGACTCTAATCAAATTTATCAATGATAGTAAAACTGCTTTTCATCAGCAAAGACAATGACACTATCTCTTCATTAATAGAGTACATTTTTGGAGTTATTTTTAGATAATGATGACATATATGTGTTGTTCCATCAACATATTCTTAACAAATTCTTATGACCAAGAACATTTTTTTATTTCCAGATTTTCTCCTTCCCTTCATCCCTCCCTCACCCATTGAGAAAGCACAAAAATATGATGCCCATTATACATAAGAAATCACACAAAACTTTTGCACATTAGCCATGTTGTGGGAGAAAAAAGAATAAAAAGAGAATAATATACTTGTCTACATTGAGTCCATCAGTTCTCTTTTTAGAGGTAGATAGCATTTTTCATCATGAGCATTTTCATCACTCTGAAATAGTCACAGACCATTGTATTAATCGGAGTGGCTAAATTTTTCACATTTGATTATCATTACAGTGTTGTTGTTACTATGTACATTGTTCTTCTGGTTCTACATACTGCACACTGCATCATTTCACGTAAGTGGAGATTTTTCTGAAACCATCTCCTTCATCATCTCTTTTTTTTTTTTTTTGGCTTTTTGGAGGGGGAATGTAGGGCAATTGGGGTTAAGTGACTTGCCCAAGGTCACATGGCTAGTAAGTGTTAAATGTCTGAGGCCAGATTTGTACTCAGGTCCTCCTGATTCCAGGGCCAGTGCTCTATTCACTGTGCCACCTAGCCACCCCCCCCCCATCATTTCTTAAAGCAAAATAGTGTTCTATCTTAATTATATACTATGATTTGTTCAGTTATTCCCCAATTGATGAGCATCCCTTTAGTTTCCACTTCTTTGCCACCACAAAAAAAATTTATTTTTTAGGGGAAGCTAGGTGGCACAGTGCATAGAGTACCAGCCCTAGAGCAGGAGGACCTGAGTTCAAATGTGGCCTCAGATACTTGACACTTACTAGCTGTGTGACCTTGGGCAAGTCACTTAATCCCAATTGCCTTGCCTTCCCCCTCCAAAATTTTTTTTTGTATAAAAGGATCCATCTCCTTTTTTCTTTGATCTCTTTGGAATATACCTAGTAGTTCACTGCTGGGCAAAAATGTGTTTTTACAATACAGTTAGCTAAGGTAAGGGGCCTAGACTCTGGTCACAGAATACAGCAAAAGCTAATTGGTCCACACACGTGAAATTTGACCTTTTTCACTCCATGTTCCAATGCCATAATGTTAATAACGCTAAATTCAGTAGGTGTACAGTTAGTATAGTGAAGACCATTCCCCCATTTTTATGAGGATTCTTCCTTTCCTAAATATTGATATTTCTTTTAGTCCTAACCTAATTTATTTAAGATTATAGATGTTCATATTGGGTCTTGAAGGAAGGGAAGGGTATAAGCACATAGAGTTGTGGGTAAAGGAGGAGGGAGGATTAAGCCTAAACTTAGTGTAATGGCCAAAGCTAAGTCGTACAGAGATGGACTACAAAAAAAAAAAGCAGGGAACAGTGAAAGCAATGGGCATACTGGTTTTTAAAAAATTTTGAACTTAACAAGCACCAAATAAAATGAACATTTGTGTATACAGAGTATAAGAGAAAAAAGAGAATTATATGTGAAATGTGAGTCTTTAATGTGAACAGCTTACTTTTCCTATTAAGCATATAATAAATTCAGCATGTAACTTTTAAAGCTGTCCTGCTTGTTTATGTTTCCTTCTGACCTGCCTTCTGTTTTCTTCTCTGTATTTTTTTAAATGTGTAAATTCCAAGGAAAAAATCCCCAAATTTTGATCATAGTTGCTGATATTTTTGTTTCATGTGAATGAATGAATGAATGAATAAGCATTTATTAAGAGCCTATGATATGTCAGGGTGCAAGGAATATAAAAGTGAGACAGTCCTTGACCTCAAGGAGCTTACATTCTAATGGGAGAATGGGGTCATAATCACAGATATTGTGAGTGGAACCATAGGGCATTCGATTGTCATTCCTTTTTCAGTAGCAAAGATACATTGATACTGATCATTGAATAAAACAACCCCAATAAACAAACAGTCACTTTGGTTTACCATCCATTATATGACCATCTCAGAGATATGGATTTGCCATTTGCTGTAAGGTCTCCAGAAGCCAGAGCAGGGAAGGTTTTTCAGTGCAGAGTTGATTTGCCCATGGTCATAAAATTGTTCTTAGAGTTTTAACTGTTATTGCCTTATAATTAGCCTTCCTTTGAATCTACTATTGAGATGGAAGGATTCAGAATAACCACAAAAAAACAAGAGTAAGAAAGTATTTCTGTTACTATTTCACTTTCTATGTTGTGCATATTGGCATGCTTTTCTTTCTCAAGTGGATTTGTTGCTTATTTTCTTCTCTTCTGTATGTGTGTAATTTTTTTTTTAGGGGGCCTTTTCAAGTCTCTTAAAACAAGTAATCAACTCAAAGCTTTTATTTGGCCTTCATTAATTAAAAAAAATTATTTTCTTGGAGTTCGTATTCCAGTGTGTGAGAATTACTTGCCAGATATAATAGAAGCTAGTCTCATACATGTATTGACTGAGAGTTGTGCTATTATAGTATAATGATATAATTGACTTTTTCTTATTTAAAATATTTTATGTGATCAGAGAATGTTTCTAATTGAAAATAATGTGTAGTTATTATGATACCTGATGAACAGTACCAGAATAATTACTTGCTCACATTACATAATTTAAAATAACAAATTATTAAACATGGTTTTTTTCTGTTAATTCAATTATTTTTAGGCATATTCGCATACAAAGCAATTGGATCTGTCAAGAATTGGTTGCCACCTTCTATCTGTGGTGTGTGTGTGTGTGTGTGTGTGTGTGTGTGCTCATTTGTAAGGAAAGGAGTTTAGCATTAATATAAAAAAAAAAAACTTGGACAGATTATATTGACAAAGCTGCCCATTACCTTGGTAAAAAGTCCCTGTCAAAAGATAAACTTTAAAGCTAAAATGCATGAAAGAGTTCCCAGATAGAATTAAAATTTAAACTGATTCCTGATAGATAAGCTTTTTTTAAATCCACCTCTTTGCTGCAAGTCAGGATTTTAAAAATAAATTTCCCCCTTAAATCTCCTGAGCGATTTTCATTTTTTGCAAGGCCGCACTGCTGGTGTCCTGGAAAAATGGAGAGTTAGAGCTTTATCAGTTGGTGCCCTGAGGTATGTGGAAAAGAAGCTAAATCCTTGAAGATTAGCAAAAAAAATGCAGCACATGGCAATAAGGGGCTTATATGACTACTAGTATTAGTTCAGGTGAAAGAAGTATTGCTTATACATAAAACTGGACAAATCCACTGACAATGTATTTTTAGTTAGCTACAAAGGAGTCTTATATTGCTGGACTTTACCTCTTTGGTGATTTGGGAAGCTTAGTAATCCACTGTAAATGCTCTTCTGCTGGCCCCAATTCTCAGTATTACTCCAGAGTTCTGCTCTTTTATTTTAACCCCTACAAGCACAATTTCCTGGTAAATATTTCTCCTTGTGTCTGCAAAGGATACAGTCAGTTCATGGCTGTTATTTGTGATTGATTGCTTGATTTAGCATTTTAGATTTTGTTCATTTATCTTAGAAATTATAAGGTACACATGCAAGAGAAGTTATATTTCTAAGAGATGACATTTTAATTGCTACTAGGATAAGTATAGCATAAACATGAGTATGTCAATATTTATTTATAAATTGGCACGTCTCATTCTAACAGTTATCTATTATTGGCAATTTCAAAGTAATTAATTTCTATCCCTTTGCTAGTTTTTCTTCTTTTCATCTGTTTAATGTGGGCAGGCTTCCAACACTCTGTTCTTGTCATTCTTCTCCCTGCTTTTTCTTTAGACATCTCATCTACCTCACCTTTATTTGAACAACTCTCAAATTTGCAACTAAAACTCTGACCTTTCTGGGATTTCTACCTGCCTGTTGTACATTTCAATTAGATATTCCTCCGGTGCCTCACCCTGAGCATGCATAAAACGGACTGATTATCTTTTTCCATAAACCTACCCCTCTTTTTGATGACTCTGTCTCTTACAGTGATGCTAGCATACTCCTAGCCTGTCATCCACAGTCCCTTCATTTCTACTTGAATAAGCACTTACTGTGTGCAAGGCACTGTACTAGGTTCTGGGAATACAAGCCAAAAATAAAACCCTACCCCCAGCCTTGAGAGACTTGTATGAGACTGGAGAGGGTAAATGGGGGTGTATGAGACAGTCCAAGGAGTTTTTGGAGGAAAGGGGATGTTAGAGAAGTTAATCCTAAAGCATTTGAGAAGAGAAAGAATATGCTAGGTAGGGGGTCAGGGAATTCACTCGTTTAGCAAATATATATTATATACCCACTTTGTGTTTAGTGTTGGAAGTGAAACAGTCCTTGCCTTCAAAGAACTTAAACTCTTTTCTAAGGAAACACTATGGACATAGAGATTTCAATACATGGGAAAGGTAGGGACAAAACATGAACAAGGCTGATAGAATATATGTGACAGAGAAGGCAGTGATTACTAAGGAAAGTATCCAAGTAGCCTTCAACTTTAAATCCTAGGAGTTCTGAGTAGATCCATAGGGCAGTAGTTTGTCACATCCTTTGTAGTAACAATTGTAATGTTAGTTTGATTATCATTGTAAGAAGGGCAGTTAGCAAGACTGTGTTATCCTTAATGATGGTCACCAGTGGACCTAGGTCTGAGGATGTGTACAAGGCAAGGATCAGGGACAAAAGAGATTAGCAGCTATGTAACTCTGATTCCAAGAACAGGGCATCTCAGTTCCAATCTCTACCCCATCAAAAGCCTTTAGTGGAATAACTATGGCTGAGAGCTCAAATCAAAGGGAAGGCTTAAGTTGACTGTCACTCTTTATCACTGTCCAACGGTCAGACCCAAACTGAGGTTAGGAGTTTGCAGAGCTCAAATTATGAAGGAAATGATCACACTTTTCCCAATATCAGAGTATTTTGAATGCACTGAAAGCAATTCAGATCCCCAGCCTGAGATGTCCCCGAGGTTCTGGAATAGCACAACACTCAGTACCCAGAGAAAGCAACAGCAGTATGCAAAAAGATGCAAAACAGAACCAAGCACAGCCTAGGACATTTCTTCCAAAAGAACACAGAACCTGTGCCTAATATAAAGTCTGAAGTCAGAAGTAAGTTTGGAAGAATGAGGAAATATAAAGAGTCCTACCATAAAGAGCTATTATGGTGACTTGCATGTCTAAGACATAAACCCCAGGAGAAAAACATTGATAATTGGTGCCTCAAATTAAAAACATGAAGCTTGGACACAATTTCAAGTAGAACCCCTGGAAGAAATGATGATTTTTTTAAGAGTTAAAATGATTTTTAAAAATGAAATGAGAGTGCTAGGAGAAAGAACTGAAAAAGAAATGAGAGTTACAGAAGAAAAACTTGGAAAATTGACTCCAAGACAGCAAGAAATATTAAAAACAAAGCCAAAATATTGAAAAAATAGAAATTGTGAAGTATTTCATAAAGATATCAAACTCTGATGTCTTTATTTTATTTGTGAAAGTATAGAAATAATTTTGTAAAAATTATTTTTCTTTCTGAAGGACAGGATTTTTATTTGCCTCGTTAAGAAAACTTTCAATCAAAAGATTTTTTAGAAGGGAAGGGAGAGCATTGAGCTGAATACTTAAAGGGGAAGTAGGGAAGGGGGTTGAAATACTTCTATCTTCACCAATAAATGTATGTTTCTAATAAGGGAGGATTTTAGGAAAGTAAAATATATAATCATACATTAATTGACAATGATGTCTCATACTTCTAGTTTGAGTAGGAATGGATAGAAGTAATATTTTGGGGAAAGGACTCTCTCTCCTCTATGCCAGGTTCCATCTGCCAAAAAATTTTTGAAAAAAATTTCAAATCAAACAAGACACAAAGTCTAGCAAGCAGTAAGGTTTACATTATTTATGTGTGCATGTATATAATTACTTCTTATACTTCCCATAGACAAAGAGGCTGATTCATATAAATACTATACTAAATGAGGGGAAGGGCGTGCATTATTATGAATATGTGTATATACACATGCAGCAGTAACTTGCTGCAGACATAAGATCTTAGTAAAGTGGCCCACTAACAGAGCATATATATAAACATATGTGTATACACACACACATTTTTTTTTTTAAATCAGCACAGAGGGAATGGCTAGGTAGCGCAGTGAGTAAAGTCCCGGCTCCGGAGTCAGGAGGACCCGAGTTCGGTTTCGGCCTCAGACACGTAACACCCACACAAAAAAAAACTAGCTGTGTAACCTTGGGCAAGTTACTTAACCCTAATTGCCCTCCAAAAAAAGGCAAAAAAAAAAAAATCAGCGCAGTGCCTTTAGCCACTGGTTCTTAAAAACTAATTTCTGAGCTTTAAAATATGAACTAAAAGGCATAATGCTTCACATGAAAGCACCTAGCACCTATAAGTGAATCATGTAGATATATAGGGTATTAAAGCTTAGTATTACACCAAAACTTTTGGGACAACCTGTAAAACATAAGGCCTTGAGACACCCTGACGGAACTGGAGTATTAGCTGTTCCTTGAACCTGCGTTCCATCTCTTACCTGCGTACATTTTTTATGCCTGGAATGCATTCCCTCTTTATTTTTGCAATTTAGCATCCTTTTATTACTTTGACTTACCTCAGGTGCTACTTCCTTTATGAAGCTTTTCCTAATCTCTCTGGTTTTGAGTACTGTATGCCTCTTCATATTTTCTTAAAAATTCTTTCTCTGACATTTTCCTAGGCCCCTTCATTCCCCTACATTGTATTAAAGATATCTGTGTATTATTGTGTTCCCCAAAGTAGAATGTAAGCTGTGTGAGGGCTAATTAGTTTTTTCATAGTCATGATTACTATATATTTTCCTCCAACCTGTTTTCCTCCTGTTTGACCTACTCTTTCTCCCTTCACCCTGGTCATTCTTAAAAGTGTTTTGCTTCTTTTACCTACCCCAATACACCCTCCTTTCTCAGTCTTCTCTCATCACCTTCCCTTCCTACTTTCCTTTATGTTAAGATAGATTTCTATTCCCAGTTGAGTGTTTTATGTTATTCCCTCTTTGAGCCAGTTCAATGAGAATAGGCCTCCAAGGCCTACTGCTGGTTTGCTGGAGCACAGCTTACACTGGGGCAGCCTGTGCTAGACTGTTCTCCACCTTCATCCAAATGTAATAGACCTCTCCTGCCGACCTAAGTAGTCTTGGGCTAGAAAATTGTTTCACCCTGTCCTTTTGTGGGTTCCACCACTCCAGAATTTGTTTTGAGGCATAATTTAAAGTTTTTTGGAAAGGTCTTGAATAAAGCTAAGGCGAATCTTGCTTCTGTCTCCCAGATAAGACCTTTCTGAAACTAATCATTTCTAATTAATGGAATATTATATTCCATTACACTCATATAGCAAAATTTGTTCAGCCATTTCCCTATTGATGGATGCTTCCTTTTTTTCCAGTTCTTTGCTACAGTAAGTGCCACTATATGTATTTTTGTACATATGGGTCCTTTCTTTCTTTTATTTCTTTTGGAGTATATGCCTACTAGTCGTATTGCTAGGCCAAAGGAGAGGCACAATGTAGTGACTTTGGGGGCACATTTCCAAGTTGCTTTCTAGAATGGCCAAATCAGTTCACAGCTCCACCAGTAATATATTACTGTACCTGTCTTTCCACAACTCTTCTGATAATTATCATTTTCTTTATTTTTCATCTTTGAAAATCTGACAGCATTTGGAGCATTTGTCTGTTGATAACTTGGCTTTCTTCTTTTCAGAACTTCATATTCATATTCTTTAGCCACTTAATTATTAATGAATTAATTCTCTTTATAGTTTCAGACTTTTCTCAGTGAAACTCACTGCAATTTTTTTTCATAATTCACTTTTTCCTCTTCTTTTTCTCACTGCATTGTCTTTGTCCAGAGTCTTTTTAATTTTATGTAATCAAAACAGCCAATTTTATCTCCTTTGACATTTTTTATTTCCTTTTTGGTCAAAAGCTCTTCCCCTGTCCATAGCTGGAAAAATAATGTCTCCTCTTTTTTTTTTTTTAATACGCTATTTCAGACTTTTATCAAGGAAAGTCACTGCAAGTATTTTTTTTTACCAGTTGCTTTTTTCTCTTCTTATTCTAACTGCATTGCTTATGTTCAGAACTCTTTCAATTTTTTATGTATTCAGAGTTGCCTATTTTATCTCCTGTGATCCTTTTTATCCCCTGTTTGGTCAAGAACTAAACTTTGCTTCTCCATAGTTGGTGAACCTGTATTTCCTTCTTATTTCTAATTTCTTTATAATATGACCTTTTTATATTTAGAGCGTGTGTACATTTGGAGCTTGTATGACTTATGGTATGAGGTGTTTATCTAAGCCTAATTTTTTTGAGACTCCTTTCCATTTTCCCTAGCAGTTTTTTAAAATACTGAGTTCTCATCTAAATAATTTGTGTCCTTGGCTTTACCAAACACTCTTCTGCTTTGTTCACATCATTCTGGATCATGTGTACCTACTCTGTTCCATTGATTAACTTGTCTATTTTTAAGCATACTACTAAATTATTTTAATAACTACTGCTTTGTTGTATATTTAGAGATCCAGTACTACTAGCCAACTCTTCCTTCTTATATTATTCATGATTTTCCTTGATATTCTTGATATTTTGTGCCTTCATGGGAATTTTTTCTAGTTTTGTAAAGTAATCCTTTGGTTGTATGATTGGTATGGCACTGAGTCTGTGAATTAATTAGGTAGTATTGTAATTTTTATTATGTTAATGACCCAGCCACAAGTAATTAATTCATCTCCAATTTATAAAATCTTCCTTTATTGCTGTAAATATTGCTTTATAGGTGTAGTTTTACAGTTGTGATACATGTCTTGGTAAGTGGATTCCTAGATATTTTATGAATTCAACAGTAATTTTGAATGGAATTTTATTTTCTATTTCTAATATTTCTAATATTTTATTTTCTAATTTTATTTTGCTTGTTTTTTTATAATGTATAGAATGGCTATTGATTTTGTGGGTTAATAATATGTTCTTTTATTTTAGTGAAGTAACTCATTGTTTCTATTTGGGGAGGTAGAGAGGAGGAAGGAGCATATTCTAGATATTGAGAACAACTTGTACAAATGCATTTATGTCGGAAATAGAGTAGGAAGTCTGAAAAATAGCTAATAGTTCAGTTTGGCTATAACACAGAGTTTATGAAGGAAATTAATGAGAAGGAAATAAAGAGGCAGGGGGAACAAGGAATAAACATTTATTAAATGTCTACTGTGTGCCAGGCATTCTGTTAAGTGCTTTACAAAGAAAATTGCTTTTGATGCTCACAACAACCCTGAAAGGTAGGGGGGTATTATTATTCCTATTTTACAGTTGAGAAAACTGAGGCAAACAGAAGTTAAATTACATGCCCAGGATCTTACAGTAAGTGTCTGAGGAACTCAGGTCTTCTTAACTAGATATTAGACTGGAAGGATAGGTTGGAGCCAGATTTTGAAAGCTGTTGAATTACAGGCTGAGGATTTTGTATTTTAACCTAGAGGAATAGGGAACCACTGAAGTTTTTTGAGCATGAGAGTGATGTGGTTATATCTGTGCCTGAAGAAAATTATTTTACAAGGTGAGATCAAGTATGTATAAATAATAAGTGACTAACTGTTAGCATTCAGTATTTGGAAGATTGGAGAGAAACAGAACAACAATGAACTCCTTTACTGACCAGTCTGACAAGCTGTTCTTTACTTTGGAGTTCCTTGAGTACACTATTGTGTCAAGCTACACTACAAAGTGGAACTATATATGAAGCCCTCATACACTGTACCTGCCAGAAGCTAATCGATTATTGTTTAACCTCTCACTTTAGAGAAAAAAAGAATTATTCAGACGAAGTGTACCATATATACTGGACATTTCATTGCTGCCTACTGCACATTTACCTTATTTCACAAATATCCCAGAATCTCTAGGTTAGAAAGGACCTTCAGAGACTATCTAGGCCAGTCCATACCTGAATAGTAATCTCTTGTGGAACAAGTCTGACAAATAATCATTTAGTCTTTGCTTGAATACCTCTGATCATAAGCTATCCACTTCTTCCAGGGGTAGCCCATTCCACTTTTAGACAACACTAATTGTCAGGAGTTTTTCCCCTCTATTAAGCTGAGATCCCTTTCTAGACAACCTGTTCCAGTGTTTGTAGGGCCACTGACTGGAGCCAAGAGAACAACTGTAGTACTTCTCCTGTTTTTCAGATCTCTACAAGTACTTGAAGACAGATAACATAGCACCCTCTGAGTCCCTAAGTCTTCTCAAAGCTAAACTGTCCTATTCCTTCATCAGGTCCTTGAATAGCATGATCTCAGATCCTCCTGATCATGCCTTTAGATGTACTTTACCTTCTCATTGTCCCTAAAGTGTGGGGCCCTGAGCTGTATATAGTATTGCAGATGTGGTTTCTTTGACCAGGTGTAATGCCAATCGAGGCAGCACACCTGAGGGCTGCTGCTGTGAATAATTTTAAGGGTCTAATTGCAAGGTATAATGAACTTTTAAGAACAGAACCTTATAACAACTTATTACCAGGGTATCCACATAGCCTTAAACAAAACATATCATTCAGTATATAACATGACACTCAGTATGTAGCATGGTACACAGCATATATCATTGTATTCAGTATATCCCAAAATACTTATTTATACAATCAGGGAATCCCAGACCAGGGTCTTCCCTAACACAACACATCTTTAAGGGGTAGCAGAAAATACCACACACTCCAACTCTAGGTCACAATAGGTTACAGTTCCCTTAATCCAAACAAAATGTCCAAGTAAAGTCCTCTTAGGGGTGTATCCTTCTCCTCACACTGCTGTTGCAGGCTCCCACCTGGCACTCCCAGTCTGTCTGCTTTGTGTCAAAGTTTTCAGCTTGACTTGGGACTGACTTCTGAGCCCAGTGGCTCCTCCTTTTGTAGGTCTGTGGGCCAACTGCTTCCAGTACCTGCCTGGATCCTGACACAGTCAGCTCTCTGCTCCTGCTTCTTATCTCAACTCATGAGGGAAGGGATACAAGCTCTCCCTGCTCCTGCCTGACATCAGACTCCAGAGGCTCCTGACCCCAGCTTCTGTCTCTGAGAAAACAAAACTTAGAGAAACAACAGTATTTATACACGTTACCAGTACTGCCATCTCAATTCACTTTTAATACCTGGAGAGTTCTTAATAAATAGCTCATAAAAGGGGCTTAAACTAAGCCTTCTACCCATGGGCAGGTCTCTGCCCTTCAACTCAATTCACTTTCACAATTGGGAGTATTCTTCAGCTAGTCTCCTCAGTGATCCTTGCTCATTGCTCATTTTCTTCTTCATCTTAATTTTCTTCTTCTGGGTTGACTTTCATAGCTGGGGTGGAGGAGGGGAAGACAGTGATTACGCAGAGTCTCATTCAGGACATCAGGAGTTCTCAGGCGTGAGCCCTAAGGTTATATCAGTCAAGCTTATATATGGTTTTACTCATTATGTCTCTGACAGTACATCTGCATGTTTACACATTTCTTTCTGATGGACTATGAGCATTGCCTGACAGAAACTACTCTAAACACTGAAATGCAAAAAAAATAGTTGAGAGGCAGAGTAACCTTTAATGAACTCCTAATTGTTGTTAATCAGTATAGCTGTTGCCTGTCCAAGCTAGAACTTTATGTCAAAATGTCAAGACTTACTGAAATTTATCTCATGCACCCCAGAACAAAATGCAACCCAGATTTAGACTGGAAAAGTAAGTCCTATATAAAAAAATCACCCAAGGTGAATGAATCATTCAGTTGATTTAGATAAGAAAGGAAAGAAGGCAAGAAACAGGCATTTATTAAGCACTTATTATGTACCAGGCACTATGCTAAGTGATTTATAAATATTATCTCATTTGAAACTCTCAGTTGACTTGGGGAGGTAAGGGCTATTTTTATCTCCAATTTACAGTTCAGAAAACTGAGGCATACAGAAATTAAGTGCTTTGCTCAGGGTCACACAACTAGTAAGTATCTGAGGTAAAATTTGAATTTCAGTCTTTCTGGTTTCAGACTTCATGTTCTACCCACTGTATCACCTAGCTGCTCTTCTGTGGCACAATATACTATTTAGTGTTTGACAGTTCTTTTCAAATTCAAGAAATTGACCTAAATTGACAAAATCAAAAACAGAAATCATTTCACTTGATTATTTACATTGTGGGATTGAATCTTAGAAGATTTTTCAAAGTGACTGTATACCCTTTACTTGTTGGGATACATTCACTATAGTTGGAATGATTACTTTGCTCTCAGTTTCTTGGCAGCTCTTCAGATACTGTACTGTACAATAAATATTATACTGTACTTTATTACAATATAGATTACCATATTTATAACGTAAATAATAAAATCACTTAGCACAGTGCCTGGCACAAAGTAGGTACCACATTAGTGTTTATTCCCTTCTCTTCCCTCCTAATTTAGCTATAGTTGAGACTTGAACTTGTTTATCTAGTTCTTAAGAGGTGGGATGGAGAGGGAAGAATAGAATATTTTATTGAAAACTATGTTTAATTTTCTAATGTGCTATCTTGAACAGATAAAGGTAGAACCAGTTGTTCCAGCCCCATCACCAGTTATTCCTCGACTGACACTACGAGTAGGTGCTGGCCAAGACAAAATGTAAGTACAAAGAACTTTGAATCAAAGAAGAAAAAATAATTCTTTCTTAAATTTAACCCTTTTCTAAATTTTATCTGAAGTTACATGAAACCTTTGGTTTTGCAATCATAAAATCCTTTTTGGTATATTTTATTTAGTATATTTAATTTAAAAACCAGATTCTTTTAAATGCTTCTTCATATATAGCTACTTTTACTGGTTTTGATTTTATAGGGTTCTTTGTTGTTATTTCAAGGCTGTATGTAAGGCACTTTTAAAATAGAGCACAAAATAAAATCTGGTGTGGTAGATTTTTAAAGAATCCATAAACTCTGATGGGAAAAATTGTACGTCTTCATTTTTACTAATTTTTGTTTTCTTTTGTAATCTTTTGTATTTTATGGAATTAAAAACCTTATTCTGAAAAGGGGTTCTTCAAATGGTCAAAGGGGGTTCAAAAGGTTACAAATCTCTGAACTAGAGAATGAAAGATCATATGATTAACAAATCTGTGAGTATAATGTCCTATCTTCTCAAGTATTTATTTTATAACATCATAACAGAGAAAGAATATTCTTTTCTACCTCAAATAGTAAATGTTTTTGCTTTTGTAGTAAAGAGATCAAAAGACCAACAAAGGCTTGACTAGACATATTATACGAAAAATAATAAATGAAGCCCTCAATGACTATTTAAGAAACAAAGCAAAGTTGGAAATGTGAATCCAGGTTTTTTAATTATCCTGAATAATTTACACTAAGTCACAGGACCAAGTGGCCCGTATTTCAAATTAAGGAATTGGAGATTTGTATTAGATATTTTTTTTGTGTTTTTAGCATTGAAAATTCATGCATGATATAATTGTGAAAGAATAAAATCTTCACATGGTTAGTGTCAGAAACGTATTTTATAAACTCAACCATTATATAAATGTTAGTTATTACCGAAAGCAACAAGGGAAAATCAGTTTCATTATCTTGGAGTTACATCAAGTATCTTTCAGTAGAATTCCACATATTAGCGTCTAATATATGTGTATTATTATATGTATATTATATAGGGTCTAATAAATTTATGTCCCTTAGACAAAATCTTAAATCAGAATAAGTTAAATTGCAAACAACCAAAGATTGGTAGAGAGTAGATTCCAAAGGCATTCAAGTACCATCTAATTTATAGCCATAAAAATTGGTTGTATCCCTTAATTGGGCCTGAGAACTTACTTAGACAGGCTAGGAAGCAGAAAATTGGACTTCTCATGTTCTCGGTGGTTCATTTCATCCAAAAGGCAATCTACAGTCTTCTGCTATTTCATCTGCCATTTCCAATAATGTGCATCAAAATACTACAGTGTAGCCACATGGGGCAAAGACTTTCTTTTTTTTTTTTAACATTTTTTCAATTTTTTTCAACAAGAATCTTTTCTTTCCCTCAATGAATGGAAGAAAAGACCCCCCCTCTTTTTTTTTTTTTTTTGTAACACATGTGCATAGGCAATCCAAACAAATTCCTGCATTGTCCATGTACAAAAACTAGAAGTCTTATTCTACACCCTGAATTCATCATCTCTCTGTCATTTGTTAGGTAACATATTTCAACATCAGTCTGCTGGAATTGTGTTTGCTCAGAATTAGTCAGAATTCTTGAGACTTCCAGAGTTATTTGTTTTTTACAGTGTTGTTACTGTATAAATAGTTCTCCTTGTCCTGTTCATTTCACTTGTTACCAGTTCATACAAGTCTTCCCACATTTCTCTGAAACCAAACCTTTCATCATTTCTTATAGCCCAGTAATATTCCTACATTCATATACCAAAATTTGTTTAGCCATTGCCCAAAAGAATGGAAACCCTATTAGTTTCCAGTTCTTTGTCTCCACAAAAAGAACTGCTATAAATATTTTGTACGTATGAGTCCTTTTCCTCTTTTGTTGATCTTTTTGGGGTCTAGAGCTTTTAGTGTTATTGCTAGATCAAAGAATAGATATTGTTTAGTAATTTTTTATGCATAGTTCCAAATTGCTTTGCAGAATAACTGGACCAATTTACATTCCACCAATAGAGTATTAATGTACTTGTTTTTCTGTAGCCCTTCTATTGTTTGTCATTTTCCTTTTCTGTCAATTTTGCCAGTCTGGGGAATGTGAGATGGTATTCAGAGCTGATTTAGTTTGTATTTCACTAACTATTGATTATTTGAAGCCTTTTTTTTCATTCACTACTATTGGTAGCTTGGATTTCTTTCTTCGAAAATTACCTGTTGATATTTTTTGACCATTTATCAATTATAGAGGCAAAGTCTCTTTGTTAAAAGGACATAATCTTTCAGACTTGGAAATGAAGAAGAAAATCACAGTAATTTAAAGAATAACAGGTATTCTTGCTGAAATTGTGTGGGCAGTTGTCCCTGTTTTCTTTTTAGCTTTGACAATAGCTGCTAGTGGGTGACATTTCCACTGATTAGAAAATATAATAGAAATATTATGGTGCATTGAATTTCTTTCCAGAAAGGTCCTGAAGCTTGCAGTGTTCTCCTCACTTCCCAAGTCAAGAACTATCCACAGCTGTCAATACCATGGAGGACAAAGGATCAAGGAAGTGTTCTCCTCTAGAAATAGCACCCCAAAGAAACTACTTACTATTTCTGTGAATGTTTACCAGTCTTTTTTCTGAAAGGGGAAACTATTTTTTGTTCATTTATTCAACATATAATTTACATTCTAACTTTTAAAAGAAAAAGCACAAATGATAGATCATTTAGATTTATCATTCTAACTAGAGAAACAAGGCAGAGATGTATCTCCATGGAAAGTCACTTGAGGTTGGTCTTCAACACCAAGAAGAATATCCATTGCCCTTTTGGTCTTCTTTTACTAAAACTTTTTTTCTCACTCTCTTTCAGTAAGTCACTACTTGCCAGTGATATTGGAAATCTTGCACTTCTCTTTCAGAACTGAGAATTCCCAAGAATTCTTTAACCAAATTTCTCTTATAGTTTTAGTACTTTGATAGCAATGGGATTCTACCTACACTTTAAAAAAAATGATCAATGCCTTTTGTTTTTATATTACTATCATATCTTGAAGTATTTCCCTTTCCCATGTTGAATCTTCCCTTGTAACAAAAAATATCTGACAGATTATACAACATTCTGACCTTGTAGTCCCTCACCTTGTACTGATTGAACTTGTTTTCTGCTCTTCAGGGCCTTCAGTGGTTTTTCATTTGCTCAGTGTTTGGCTTCCTTTAAATGATCTTTTTGTTTATATTTCTGTATTCTTTATGTACTGCCTTCTTATTTCACTCTACTCAATTCATGTAGATCTTCCTATGTTTCTGAGAATTCCTCATATTTGTCATTTCTACATAATAATATTCTGTTATATTTATATGCACAAGTTGTTAGCTATCCCCAGTTAAATAGCAGCCACTTTTTCCCAGTTTTTTGTTTCTATGATATATATGCACACATACATGTATGTTTGTATGTGAATATATGTACACACGTATACACACCTTTGTTTTTATCTTTGATCTCTTTTCCAGTATGTGGGGATTGTTGATATGGAATATGAATGATTTTAGATATTTCTCTTTTCTTGCCTAATTCCACATTGTTATCCAGAGCAGTTGGATGATTCATAGCCTGCTCCCCACCCCCACCCCCCCACCTCCCAACAGTGCTACATTCCCATTTGGAGAACCAATGTTGAGTGACTTAATCCCCCATTTCATGTGAGACCTGATGTATTTAGCCAAGGAGAAATGAAGGAAAATCGTTCAGTGGTTCCACCAATTGTTTTTCTGTGAATAGGTAAATAAACCAATAAGCCAACTATACTTTGATAGCATGATTCTTTGTGTACATCTGATTTTTAAGTGATGAAAAATAAGTTGTTATTTTAAATTTCATTTTATTTTTAGAGGATCTATTTCATGTTTAGTCCCCATGTGGGAACCTATTCATTTTTTAAAGGATTCCTTTTTAAAAATTTATTTTTATTCAAGTGTTTTTATTTCCCATCCTCCCCCCTCTGCTAATAGAACAATAAAAAAAACCTCACTGTAAATATCCACAGTCCAGCAAAACAAATCCTTGTATGAGCCATGGCAAGATATGGTTGTCACATTCTGAATTTTAAGTCTATCACCTCTCTAACGGGAGGTAGGAGGCATGATTAATCTTCAGTCCTCTTAACTCATGGTTTATTAATACATTAATCAGAATTCTTAAGTCTTTTAAAGTTGATTTGCTCTATAATGTTGTTCATTGTTTAAATTGTCTTTGTTCTTCTCACTTCAGTTTGCATCAGATCATAGAAGTCTTTCAAGTTTCTTCTGAAACTATTCATTTCATCCTTTCTAATGGCACAATACTGTTCTGTTAGATTCATATGCCATGGAGAGCTGCTATGAATATTTTTGTACATGAGACCTTTTCCTCTTTCTTTGATATTTTTGAGGCCTATTAATGGTATAATTGAGTCAAAAGATAAGCACTGTTCAACAGCTTTCTTAGTTCAATTCCAGATTGCTTTCCAGAATGGCTGGGCCAATTCACAACTCTACCAGCAATGCATTAGTGTGCCCATTTTTCCAAAGCCCCTCCAGTAGTTTTCATTTACCTGTTTTGTCATCTTTGCTTATCTGGAGGGTGTTAAGTAGAACCTCAGAGTTGTTTTATTTGTCTAATTATTAGTGATTTGAAGTACTTTTATATGGTTATTGTTAGCGTGGATTTCTTCTTTTCCAATTTCTTATTCTGTTTATATGCTTTGAACATTTATCTACTGAGGAATGCTTTTTATTCTTAGTCTTACAATTTGGAATAAATTGCTTATATATGTTAGATCGGAGACATTTATCAGAGAAACATACTGCAAAGATTTTTTTCCCCAGTCACATATTTCCTTTCTATTTTTAACTGCATTAGATTGGTTTGTACAAAACATTTTCAATTTTGTATAATCAAAGTTGGCCGTTTTATTTTCTGTGATTCTCTTGAACCTATATCAAAACCCTTCACCTCTTTATAGATCTGAAAGAAAATGTCTTACTTTCTCTTCTAATTTTCTAGTGATGTCACCTTTTATGTTTCAATCATATATCTGTTTGGAGTATATCTTGCCATATTGTGTGTGACGTTTGTCTCTACATACTTTCTGCCAAATTACTTGTAGTCCCCACCCCAGTTACTTAGATATTCGGGTTTATTGAGCATCATGCTGTTTTCTCTAGCTTCTATGTGTTATATACTTAATCTGATATATACTGATGAACTTATTTTTTAATTGGTTCCAAAAAATTTAAATAATTACTAGTTTGTAATATAGATAGAGCTCTGGTACTATTAGATTCCCCTCCCTTGCCAGTTGTTTTTTTTTTTAATTTTTAACCTTTTTTTTCTCTTTATTAATTTGTTTACTTTTAGTTTACAAGATTCAGTTCCACAATCCCTTGAGTTTCAAATTTTCTCCACCCCCCGCCCATGGTGGCATGCAATGAAGTATAGGATCTGCAAATACTTTCACACTAGACATTAGTCAGGTTGTAAAGAAGATTGTAACCTAAGGAATGAACAATGGGAAAGAGGAAACAAAACCAAACAAGAAAAAGAAAGAGAACAGGTAGTTTGCTTCAGTCTGCATTTAAACTCTGTTCTTTCTAGTTCTTTCTCTGAATGTAGACATCTCCTTCCATCATGAATCTTTTGGAGTTGTCTTATAACCTTGCATTGCTGAGAAGAGGCCAGTCTATCAAAATTGGTCGTCACACATACATTGTGTCTGTAATTGTGTACAAATTTCTCCTGGTTCTGCTCTTCTACATCAGTTTGTATAAGTCTCTCCAGGTAAATATGAAGGCTGTCTGCTCCTCATTTCTTATAGCACAATAATATTCCATTACATTCCTATACCACAACTTGTTTAGTCATTCCTCAATTGATGGGCATCCCCTTGATTTCCATTTCTTTGCCACCACAAAAAGAGCTGCTACAAATATTTTTGTACATAGTGGTCTTCCTCCCACTTCTATGATCTCTTTGGGATACAACCCTAGAAGTGGTATTACTGGGTCAAAGGGTATGCAATTAGTTATAGCCCTTTGGGCATAGTTCCAGATTGCTCTTCAGAATGGTTGAATCAATTCGCAACTCCACCAATAATGCATTAGTGTTTTAATTTTTCCACATCCTCTCTAGCATTTGTCATTTTCCTGTTTTGTCATCTTAGTCAATCTGACCGGTGAGATGTGGTACCTCAGAGTTGTTTTGATTTGCATTTCTCTAATCAATAGTGATTTACAGCATTTTTTCATATGCTTAGAGATATCTTTAATTTCTGCCTCTGAAAATTGCCTGTTCATATCCTTTGACCATTTATCAACTGGGGAATCTATTCTTATAGATTTGACTCAATTCTCTGTATATTTTAGGAATGAGACCTTTATCAGAGACACTGGTTGTAAAAATTCTTTCCCAATTTTCCAATTAACTTCTTAATCTTGGTTACATTGGCTTTGTTTGTACAGAAGCTTTTCAATTTAATGTAATCAAGATTATCCATTTTGCATTTTATAAGGCTCTCTAACTATTGTTTGGTCATAAAGTCTTCCCTTCTCCATAAATCTGACAGGTAAACTATTCCTTGCTTTCCCAGTTTGCTTACAGTATCAGCCTTTATACCTATATCACGCACACATTTAGACTTGATTTTGGTATATGGTGTTAGATAATGGTCTATGCCCAGTTTCTGCCACACAATATTCCAGTTTTTCCAGCAGTTTTTGTCAAACAGTGAGTTCTTATCCCCAAAACTGGAGTCTTTGGGTTTATCAAACAGTAGATTACTTTAGTCATTGACTGCTGAGTCTCATGTACCCAATCTATTCCATTGATCCACTCCTCTATTCCTCAGCTAGTACCAAGTAGTTTTGTTGACTGCTGCTTTATAATACAGATTAAAATATGGTATGGCTAGGCCACCTTCCCTGGCATTTCTTTTCATTAATTCCCTTGATATTCTGAACTTTTTGTTCTTCCTAATGAATTTTGTTACTATTTTTCTCTAGCTCTATAAAATAATTTTTTGGTAGATTGATTGTTATGGTACTAAATATGTAATTTAATTTAGGTAAAATTGTCATTTTTATTATATTAACTTGACCCAGCCATGAGCAATTGATGTTTTACCAAGCAGTTAGATTTGACTTCATTTGTGTGAAAAGTGTTTTGTAGTTGTATTCATATAGTTCTTGGGTTTGTTTTGGCAGGTAGATTCCCAAATATATTATAATGTCTACAGTAACTTTAAATGGGATTTCTCTTTCTATCTCTTGCTGTTGGATTTCATTAGAAATATATAGGAATGACGAGGATTTATGTGGGTTTATTTTAAATCCTGCAACTTTGCCAAATTTATTTATTGTTTTAAGTAGTTTTTTGCTTGATTCTCTTAGTATATCATCATATCATCTGCAAAGAGTGATAGCTTAGTCTCTTCTTTGCCTAATTTTATTCTTCAATTTCTTTGTCTTTACTAATTGCTACTACTAACAATTCTAGTACCAAATTGAATAAGGGGGGTGATAGTAGACACCCTTGTTTCAACCCTGATCTTATTGGAAATGCTTCTAGCTTATCCCCATTACATATAATACTTGCTGATGACTTTAAATAGATGCTGCCTATTATTTTAAGGAAAACTACCATTTATTCCTATACTTCCTAGTGTTTTTAATAGGAGTGGATGTTGCATTTTGTCAAAAGCCTTTTCTGTATCTGTTTTTAAAGCAATCCGGGTTAAGTAACTTGCTCAAGGTTACACGGCCAGTTATTTTTGTGTGGGTGCTGAGTATCTGAGGCCAGAACTGATCTCAGGTCTCCCAACGCTGGGGCCAGTGCTCTTACTCACTGCACCACCTGGCCGCCCCCTTTTCTGTATCTATTGAGATAATCATATGATTTCTGTTAGTTTTATTGTTGATATGATCAATTAAACTGATGGTTTTCCTAATATTGAACCATCCTTGCATTCCTGGAATAAATCCCACCTGATCAAAGTGTATTATTCTCGTGATAAGTTGCTGTAGTCTTTTTGCTAATATTTTATTTTAAAATTTTGCATCTATATTCTTGAGGGAAATTGGTCTATAATTTTTTTTCTCTGTTTTATCTCTTCCTGATTTAGGGATCAGTACCATATTTGTGTCATAAAAAGAATTTTGTGAGATTCCTTCACCAATTTTCCCAAATAGTTTATAGAAAATTGTAATCAGTTGTTCTTTAAATATTTGATAGAATTTGCTAATAAATCCATCTGGCCCAAGAGATTTTTTTTCTAGGGAGTTCACTGATGCCTTGTTCGATTTCTTTTTTCTGAGATGGGGTTATTTAATTAATTTACTTCTTCAGTTAATCTGTGCAACTTATGTTTTTGTAAATATTCATCTGTCTCACTAAGATTGTCAAATTTATGTGTTGGATAAAATAATTCCTAATTATTGTTTAAATTTCCTCTTCATTGGTGGTAGATTCACCCTTTTCATTTTTGATACTCATAATTTGGTTTTCTTCTTTTTTGGATATTGATTAAAGGTCTACCAATTTTATTGTTGTTGTTTTTTTCATAAAATTAGCTCTTAGTTTCATTTATTAATTCAATAGTTTTCTTAGTTTCAATTTTATTAATCTCTCCTTTGGTTTTCATTGTTTCTGATTTAGTATTTAATTGGGGATTTTCAATTTGTTTTTTTCTAGCTTTTTCAATTGCATGCCCAATTAATTGACCTCCATTTTCTCTAATTTAGTCATGTATGCATTCAGGGATATAAAACATCCCCTAAGAACTGCCTTTGGTGTGTCCCATAAGTTTTGGTATGTTGTCTCATTATTGTCATTCTCTTGAATGAAGTTACTGATAGTTTCTATAATTTCTTGTTTGACCCACTTATTCATTAGGATTAAATTATTTCATTTCCAATTAGTTTTTAGTCTGTCTTTCCATGGCCCTTTTTATCGCATCATGATCTGAGAATGATGCATTTAATATTTCTGCCTTTCTGCACTGAATTGTGAGGTTTTTATGCCCTAGTACATGGTCGATTTTTGTGTATGTGCCATGTACCACTGAGAAGAAGGTATATTCCTTTTTATCCCCATTCAGTTTTCTCCAGAGATCTATCATGTCTAGCCTCTCTAAAATTCTATCCCCCTACTTAACTTCTTTCTTATTAATTTTGAAGTTAGATTTATCAAGTTCAGAGAGGGGGAGATTGAGGTCCCCCACTAGTATAGTTTTGCTATCTATTTCTTCCTCCAATTCCCTTGACTTCTCCTCTAGGAATTTGAATGATATGTACTCTTGGTGCATATATGTTAAGTAATGATACTGATTCATTCTCGATGGTGCCTTTTAGCAGGATATAGTTTCCTTCCTTATCTCTTTTAATTAGATCTATTTTTGCTTTTGCTTTAACTGAGATAAGCCTTGGTACTCCTGCTTTTTTTTACTTTAGCTGAAGCATAATACATTCTCCTCCAGCCTTTTACCTTTCCCCTTGTTTCAAATGTCTCTTGTAGGCAGCATATTGTAGGATTGTGGTTTTTAATCCATTCTGCATCTGCCTCTGTTTTATGGGAGAGTTCATCCCATTCCCATTCACAGTTATGATTACTGTCTGTGTCTTTTCCTCCATCCTATTCCCTCCCCTGTTTATGTTTTTGTTTCTTCCTTCTCCCTTCCCCTCCTTAAGAGTTTTCCTTTTGACCACTGCTTCCCTCAGTATTCCCTCCTTGTGCCCCCTCTTTACCTAACCTTTCTCCTTACTCCTATTTCCCTCCCTTCTAACCACCCCCCTTTTTTATCCTCCCTTACACCTCCTACTGCCTGTAGGACACAAAGGATTTTTTTTTAAAGCAATCGGGGTTAAGTAACTTGCTCAAGGTTACACGGCCAGTTATTTCTGGGTGTGGTGCTGAGTATCTGAGCCCGGATTTGATCCAGGTCATCCCGCCACTGGAGCCGGTGCTCTTACTGGCTGAGCCACCTGGCCGCCCCTAAGCAATTGGGGTTAAGTAACTTGCTCAAGGTTACACGGCCAAGTGTTTCTGGGTGGGTGCTAAGTGTCTGAGCCCAGGATTCGATCTCCAGGTCTTCTCAACACTGGAGCTCTTACTCGCTGTGCTACCTGGCCGCCCCAACACAAAGGATTTTTATACTTAATGGAGTATGTTATTTCCTCCTTGAACCCAAACCAATGAGAATAAATTTCATATAGTGCTCCTCTCCCTCCCTCCTTTCCCGCTATTATAATGAGTTTTTGTGTCTTTTCATGTTAGAATCCTAAACTTAGCTGAATATGTTGATCCTTCTTTGAACCAGAACCAATGAGAATAAAGTTCATATGATGTTCATCTCCCTCCCTCCTTCCCCCCTACAATAGTATGTTTTTATGCCTCTTTGTGTGGCATTGTTTACCTTTTTCTGCCTCATACTTTCTTTTTCTCCCATTACAATCCCTTTGTACCCCTTAGTAAGGTTTTTTTTATTATCAAATTAGTTCATTTATACCCACGCCCTCTGTCTATACATATATATATATATTCCTTTTAAATGTTGCGATAATTACATAAATTTCAGTAATGACAGGTATCTGCTTCTCATATAGATGTAAACAGTTTGCTCTTATTGAATCCCAAGTTGTGTGCATGTTTGTGTGCATGTATATATGTGTGTGTGTGTGAGTGTGAGTTTTCCTTGTTTACTTTTTTATATCTTTCTTGAGTCTTGTAATTGGAGATTGAATTTTCCATTCAGCTCTGTCTTTTTCTTCAGGAAAGTCTAGAATTCCCTTATTTCATTAAATGACTATCTCCTAGCCTGAAAGATTATGCTCAGTTTTGCCGGGTAGTTGATCTTTGGTTGCAATTCTAGCTCCTTTGCCTTACGAAATATCAAATTCCAATCCCTCCGATCTTTTAATGTAGAAGCTTTTAGGTCCTGTGTAATCCTGACTGTAGTTTCACAACATTTGAATTGTTTCTTTTGGGCTGCTTGCCGTATTTTCTCCTTGACCTTGTAATTCTGGCATTTGGCTACTGCATTTCTTGGAATTTTCAATTTGGGATCTCTTTCAGGAGAAGTCTAGTGAATTCTTTAGTTAACTATTTTACCCTCTGATTCTAGGACCTCAGGACAGTTTTTTTTTTTAAAGCAATTGGGGTTAAATAACTTGCTCAAGGTTACATGGCCAGTTATTTCTGGGTGTGGTGCTAAGTATCTGAGCCCAGATTTGATCCCCAAGTCATCCCGACACTGGAGGCGGTGCTCTTTACTTGCTGAGCTACCTGGCCACCCCTAAGCAATTGGGTTAAGTAACTTGCTCGAGGTTACACAGCCAGGTGTTTCTGGGTAGGTGCTAAGTGTCTGAGCCCGGATTCGATCCCCAGGTCATCCCGACACTGGAGCCAGTGCCCTTACTCGCTGTGCTACCTGGCCGCCCCAGGACAGTTTTCTTTGACAATGTCTTGGAGTATGTTGTCCAGGCTGCTTTCTTCATCATGGCTTTCTGGTAGACCAATAATTCTTAGGTTATCTCTCCTGGATCTGTTCTCCAGGTCAGTTGTTTTTCCAGTGAGATATTTTACACTTTCTTCTAATTTTTTAATCTCTATGTTTTGTTTGACTGACTCTTGATGCATCATAGAGTCCTTAGCTTCAATTTGATTGATTCTAATTTTTAGTGAATCTTTTTCCCACATTAGGTTTTGAAGCTCCTTTTTCATATGTTCAGTTTTCATTTTTAGGGAGGTATTTTCTCCAGTTAGATTTTGAACCTCCCGTCCCAGTTCTCCAATTTTACTTTTTAAGGATTTCTTTTCTTTAGTGAGATTTTTTTCCAATTTGGTCACTGTAGATTTAAATTTATCTTCTACCTCTCTAATTTGGCTTTTAAAATCTTTCTTGAGCTCCTCCAAGAATGCTTTTTGGACTTCAGACCTGTTCATATTTCCTTCTGTGGTCTCAGGTGTGAGTATAGAGACCATGTTGTCCTCTGAATTTGTTTGTTCTTGTTCACTATAATAGGATCATATTCTTCTTGAATTCACAGATTCCTTCTTGCCCATTGTGATTGCCTATGTCTTGAATTTTTAGAGTGGATATCTGTTTCTGGGGTACAGATGTACTGCGCTTCTCAGGCTAGGAGGTAGGGGTTTGGTTGTTAACTTTGTGTACTGTAGTCTCTGGGTGTCTAGACTGAGGCCAAGGCCAGGAGTCTCAGTGTTTCCCCTGAGTTACCCTGAGGCTCACAGTGTAACCTGTGGGGGAGAGGTGGTCTGGATGCTTTAGGTTTCCACCTCTGTGCCTCTGGCTTATAGCTCAGGCAGACTCAGCAACTGACAGTTGGCAGCACTGGTGTCTGCAAATTCCCCTGGTGATTCTAAGGCACACCTGGGCTTGTGTTGTTAGTGCTTGCTGACTCCACCCCCCTGGGCTTTCAGAGCTCCTGCTGGTCACCTAAGGTGGGGCTTGTTGGGATACCTCCCACCTTTCACTTCAGACTCACTACTGCTTCAGTTATGCCCTTCCTCGATGTCTCCCAAGCCCGAGGCTGTTTCTACTAATTCAGGATTTTACTCTGGGTGAGACATTTATCTCTGGGTTTTCTGGGTAAGAGAGGGGGAATCAGAGCAGCTAGGGTTTACTTCACCATCTTGGCTCCTGGAAAATCAGGTAGGTGATTTTTAAACAGACAGGCTGTGGGCTGATAGCCCGAGGAGAAGCTGCTGTCGCTGCTGAAGGCCCTGTGCTTTCTCTTACCCAGCTCCCGCCTATCCTGTGTCCTGCAGTGAGATGTCTCTAGCCCTGGGGGTGGGTGAGTCCACTGGCTGGAACTCCTCACAATGCTGCAGTCTGCTCTCAGGTTTGTGCTGGTGCAGCCCCCACGTGCTCCACACTCCCCCTGCCCAGACCTACATGGCACTTTCCTGGGCTGGGAATCTGCCACACTCCATCTCCCAATGGATTCCGTTACTCTAAAATCCGTTCAGATTCACTTTTTAAAGTTTAGTGACAGAATTCAGGGAGGAGCTTAGAAAAGTTCCTGCTTCCTTTCCACCATCTTGGTTCCACCTCCTTGCCAGTTGTTTTCATTATTACCTTGAAATTCTTAGCCTTTTGTGTCTTCATATTCATTTCATTATACTTTTTTTCTAGATATAAAATAATCTTTGGTATTTTGGTATGGCACTGTATAAGTAAATTAATTTATGGAGTATTTTTGGCTAAACCTACTTGTGAACAGTTAACATTTCTCTATTTAGGTCTTTTTTATTTCTTCAAAGAATAGAGAAGCAGAATTAGAACAGTTTTCCAGAGCCATCCTGCCAGGGCCGCACATCTTCTTTGGAGTCAAAAAGACTAGAATCTCAGGAAAGGCCAAGTGCCACCCAGCTAAGACATCAAGGACCACACTGATTTCCACAATGTCTAGGACCTTGGACACCAGTTCTTGAAATGCTTGCTTATTCCTTCTTTGGGAAATTTTTTAAATTTACCTCACTGTCTATCATCTTGAAATGGAGCTGGCACCAAATATAAGTGGTCTTTGCAAACAAAGATTGCTAGCCTCAACCCTTTATTATTACCACTTCCTTGTTTCCAATATTTGGAGCGGAAACACCCATACCAAATTTACCCAAATTTATCCAGTGATTTGGTGCTTCCTCCATCCTGTGACTAGCAAATATACACCTACAACTCACCTCTGGTGTTCATGATGATTTTCATCTTTTTCCTCTGCTACCTCTTCTCATCTAGTTTAATCCTGTGATTCCTTATTCCCTTTCTTCTTCTGCCCTTTATACTTTGCCCTCTGAATCTATTAACCATTACCAAGTTTCTCTTCATCTTCTTTTTATACTTCTTCCATCTTTTTGCATTTGAGGAAACCCAGTTCTCTATGGTAGACACTAAATCCCTGACTACTCTCAAAGTATCATTGTTTCTTTTCTAATTCTGCTAACTCACTACACAATGAACAAGAGTTGGCTTATTTCTGTTGCCACTTATAGATCCCACCTTCTGCCACTTTCTTTCAGCAGCCATTCCTCCTTCCATACATTTATATTATTTAGTCCAAATATTTGTTGTTATGATATAGCAGTTTCTAGATCATTCTCCTTCCTTTTTCAAGGAGTTTAATGACTTCATATATCTCGGACAGACATGTGTATGGACAACAAATTAGGTTCCAGTTTCAAAAAGTAGAAAACCAGTGGGTTGGATTACATCTGCTAAACTACAGAAATTTCAGTGGACAGTGGTTCTGCCAACCCATACCCTCATACTTGGGGATTTCAGTACGTAAGTTGATGTGATTTTATATTCCCAGACCCCCACTATCCACCAGGAAAAAAGGTAGTCAAGTAGTAAGATCAAGATATATCCAGTGATTAGTCTGAATGCTCTTTTGGTACCCATCCCATGGCCTCAAATCTAGAGGAAAGCTCGTAGCACATTAGAACTCTATGGACAAATATTGCACAGGACAGGCAGGATCCAGTGTATTATTAGAGGAAGAATATTCATCATTGATATCATGAAACCATTGTTGAAGTAACCACATACTGCTATGAAGAGGAAGAGAACTTTCCTCAAATATTTTAATTCACTTCAACAAATATGTCATGTGAAAGAATAATAGGTAGAAGTTATAGGTAGGCAAATTTAGATTATATAATATAAAGGAGAATTTTCTCACAATAAGAGCTATCCAAAAATACCTTGGGCTTTCTCATGAGGTATTTAGGTTCCCAAGCTGAGGCTAGATGACTATTTGTCATATTATGGAAGGAAATTGATTCTTTAGATAACTCTTTCATTTTTGTCCTTTTAACCCCAATATATAGCATAGGACCTACAAAATAGGTGCTTCAATAAATACTTATTGAATTTACTACATGAATGAATACATAAACTAGATAACCTCTAAGTCAAAAAACTAAAATTGTTATTCACCCTTTTTCCCCTAAGATTCAACGTTCCATATATCTCCTACTTAATGATGAGAAGACCTGGTCATTTTAGAAATGGTATACAAGGGGCGGCTAGGTAGCGCAGTGAATAGAGCACCGGCCCTGGAGTCAGGAGGACCTGAGTTCAAATCCAGCCCCAGACACAACACAAAAACTAGCCGTGTGACCTTGGGCAAGTCACTTAATCCCAATTGCCCTCCAAAAAAAAAGAAAAAAATGGTATACAAGTATACCCTCAACTAGTGTCACTTGTTGAATTCTTAAAAATCATCTTATGTGAAAGTGTTATGAGGGACATCTAATTACATAATAACATGTTATAAATGTGCCACAGGCCAAAAATAGGATTGCAACAGAGTTTTAAGATTTTACCATGGGTATTGGTTATGATATAACAAGGTTATTTTGTATCTTTATGAAATGACATTGAGTTTGTTATTAAAAGAATAGCTCATAATAAAAAATATTTTTATACTAAATGACATCATTGAAGCAAACTTATTTAGGTTAATAATGATAAGGATATTTATATAGCTCTTTAAGGTTCGCAAAGAACTTTACATTTTATTATCTCATTTGATCCTTACAGCAATTCTTTGAGGTATTTTGCAAATGAATAAGCTATATCTACTATGCTATAACTACCTGTATTGCAAGGAAATGGACTTTAAATATGATTTAAAGTATTACTACAACCCTGACGACCCTTTTGCAGAATTTTTTTCTTTGTTACCTGTTTATTCAAAATGGAAAGAGCAGAATTTGGTTTGATTTCTCACTAATTTGCACGTCATATAAGTGACAGTTTGCATTGGTAGTCTTCTTCTTTGACTTAAAAGCAGCATTACCTTATATGGTAGTGAGATTCCTCATAGGATATCTTTTGAGCAAAGGCTCAAAACTGAGAATGGGGAGACCCCATGGTACAGTGGAAAAAAAGCATTGCATTTGGAGTCAGGATCTGAGTTCTGATTCTAGCTCTGCCACTTAGTACTTGTGTAACTTTAAGCAAGTCACTTTACCTCTCTGGGCCTCAATTTTCCTTATCTGCAAGATGAGGTGGTCAGGCCTCTGCAGAACCTTCTAGCTATTAATCTATGATCCTATGATTCACAGCCTACTCAAGTATATGTATTTTTTATGTTTATAGAATTTGTAGATGGAAGAAAACTTAGAAAATCCAGTCTCATTAGTTTACAAATATAGAAATTTAAGTGTTAAGTGACCTAAGGCCACACAAATGGTGAATAGCAGACTCAGAATCTCAACCCAGGCCCTTTGGTTCCAATTCAGTGCTATTCTTATTATAGCATAAGCTTCCTGTGGAGGAATTTTCCATTTCAGGTAGAAGGATTAGACTAAGTGATTTCTCAGGCCCTTTTTCATTCTAAGGGTCCATAATTCTTTTTTTTTTCTTTTCTAAGTTCATAAAAAGTTCTAGATAGAGAAGCAGCATGGCACAGTGGGTCAAGAGCCAACTTTGGGTCCATGAAGATGTAAGCTCAAGTATTACCTCTAATTCTGTGCGACCCTGGGCAAGTCCCTTAATCTCTAAGTGTTCTAGGTTATTCCCCAAGACTAGAAGTTGCATAGAGGGTACCAACCTGTATTAGTAAAGTTTCCTCTATTAGTGAAACCACAGGTTCAGTCCTTATTGTTATCAGAAGTACAAGAGTTCATGTATTTTCAAGAGACATGGGAAACTACTTGTTTCATGCTGTTAGAATGTACTAATGTTACAGATATACCAACTAAAATTCTCTGTTAGCCATTAAGCTGATCCACATCATATTGTAATTTTGCAAGTTCTTCATGTTACCTTGAACCTTAATATTTCTGGTAAAAACTAAACAGAGCCAATTCCTAACTTCATAGAATACAGAATTTTCTCTAAGTATTTAAGTCATTCCTTTAAGAGATCTTAACCATTCTACTGATATTTCCAGTTGAGGTATTCATTATCTCATTATATTGCTGTACTCAAATTCTGATGAAATCTTTAAATTTTGCAATTATTCCTGACATTTTGAAGTTTATATATATATATATATATGATATTACAACAAAATAAATTATACAAAACATGAAAAATTTTTAGTAAGAAAATGTCAGGAAAACTAGCTTTAGGTTTTTGGGAATGCTATTAGTACTTTTAGTGCTGTTAGTAGAAACAAGTGGAAAGATTATAATCAAGGCTTTTCTATCTTAGTTGTAAACAATTACTGCAGTTCTTGCATGGATGCCACATTAGAAGACATGGAAAAATTTACTGGATTCCATTCTAATGCAATTAGAGCTAATTTTGTTCTTTAAATGAATAAAAGGTCACCTAGTAAATCTAGCTTATCTTTAGTCCAGGCTTCAATAAATTGTTTTATTTAATTTGTTGTAAAAGATCTTATCCTTAATGGGTCTAAGTCTTATTAGTTCACTTAGGTTTTAAAATATTTATGACCACCTTTTTAGATATGATTTGAATGATAGTTAGAAAGTTTTTCTCTTCCCTGTTATCAAAGCACAGAATCACTAATTGAGTGACTATGGAAAAGTACTTAAGATTTGTTATCTAGAGGAAGCTGATGTAGACTTCCTGAATTTTAATGTCCTTTAACCTGTGATAGACAGATAATTCAGCAATATTGCTGTGGCCTTTAGATTATTCTCTGGTTGTTTCCCCTCTTTGCCCTCCCTCCCAAAAGATCCAACTACTCTCACTTTAAGTGTTTAAAAAGAATACTTACCTATTGATGAAAACATGTAAGTGCTCTTCTTATTACTACAACTGACATAGAAACTTTTAAATTGTGTTCTTTCATTCCTGATAATACTTGATATTTAAGATTAATTAAGAGTATTTCCAGAAAGGTTTTAGGAGCATTAGACAATCGCTCGTTTTTCTCAAGACATTTTGTTTATAAGGTAGATGCTTTGTGGCATTGTAGTATTTTTCCAGTTTGCTGTATTGTTCCTCTATTTCAGCCACTTCAGTTCTCCACAAGCACCTAGAAGGAGAATTTACAGCATTGGGTAAAATGAAAACTCAGAGTGTTTAGCTCTGACTCCATAAACTGTTTGAACAATGTGTGAACACAAGTGTGTGTATGCCTGCCTGTGCAACAAAGCTAAGTACTTTTGGGATCTGGAGGAGAAAGGGTTGCTTTACTACAATCTCAGCTTTGAACCATACTTTCAATTAGATGATCTTCATTCTAGAAGCTTGTATAAGTCTGTAATAGTAACAACATAGAGTGGATTTTGGTCAATTTAAAAGTAATTCTTTGTATTTACTAAGAAGAGAGATTGTGGAAGCTAACCTTTTGATCCCAAAATAAAGCAGGAGATGACTTGGAGGGGGGGAGGGAGCTATTTTTCTGTATGATTGCTTCTGCTTCCTAACTACCCTAGCTATAAATATAATACTTAATTCCTTAAGTGATTTAACACAAATAGTGACCTAAGGTAGTCTGCTTAAAGTGAAACAAGTAGAATGACTACATTTGGGAGTAATAGTACAGTGGATCAGTGATCTTACGCATGTGGCTATTCTCTCTACTGGTGCAGATCACAGAATTTCCATGCCTGCCCACTTTGTGTGAATCTAGACCTTGTCCTCATATAAATTTGGTAGGGGGAGAGTGTGAAGAAGTATCTTTATTACAAGCTGGTAATCATCTTATAATTCTGTTGACATTGCAAAAACACCAGTGGAATAGTCATTGGTTATCTTATTTTTTTATATATGTTTTTATTGATGTCTTCTCTTTCTTAAATCATCATAGTTATCCCCAGTATCTTCCCTGGCCCTCCCAGAGAGTCACCCCATATAACAAGTGTGTTTTAAAGAGAAAAAAGAAAGGTCAGCACAGCTGATTGATATATCTTAAAAAGTCCACAAATAAGTACATTGTGTATGTAATACCTGTGGACTCTCTACCTGAACAAAAGAGTAGGTTGGTGATGTCCTCTCATATGTCTTCATTTGAGTCCTACTTGATCTTTATAATTTTGTCACATTCATTTTTACCTTTTTTTATGTGGGTATTCTTCACATTTACATTGTTGTAATTATTATGTGTAATATTATTTTCTTGACCCTGCTTACTTCACTTTTCATCAGTTCATATAGATCTTTTCATGCTTCTTTCTAGTCATCTCATACATCCTTTCTTACAATACAGTAATATTCTATTACATTCAAGTAACATAATTTCTTTAACCATTCTCTAATTGAGGGGAATCTACTTTGTTCCCAATTTTTTACTTTCACAAAAAAGTGCTGCTATAAATATTTTGGTGTATATAAGGACTTACTTAAAAGTGTCTTCCTTAGAGTATAAGCCCAGTAATAGTCTCTGATTCAAAAGATATAGACATTTTAGTTATTTTATTTGCATAATTTCAAATTGCTTTCCAAAATGTTTATGACATGTTGCAGCTCCACCAACAGTGTATTAGTATGCCTATCTTTCCACACCCCCTCCAAAATTGACTCTTGATATTTTTTTGTCATCTTTTCAGCTTATCTCTTACTTTCACTGACGTGTCTTTTTTCAGTCAGCAAGCAAACATTTATTAAGTATCTGTTATGTGCCAGGTACTCCGCAAGAGACTATAAATACAAGGACAATAATGAAATAGTTTCTGTTTTCAATGAGCTTATATTGTGTAGGGGAAGGCAATATAGATAGACACATATAATTTTATATATTATATATATATAAAGTTAGTACACAGTAATTTAAAGAGGGAGACATTGGCAACTGGGAGGACCTAGAAAATCCTCATATTGGAGGTTGTGTTAGAACTAATTTTGGGGGAAAAACCCTCAGGGGACAGACAATGCAAATGCATGCAGATGAGGGGTGGAGTATTGTGTATGCAGGGTAGCAAGAAGGCCAGTTTGACAGCACCCAAGGATGCAAAAAGGGGAGTGGGAGTGGGCATGGAGTTATATATAATAAGCCTAGAAAGGTTGGTGGAGCTAGGCTTTAAAGGTCTTTAAATGCCAAATGTAGAAGTTTACATTTGATCCTAAAGGTAATAGGAGCCCTTGGAATCTATTCAGAAGGGGAATGGCATTGTTAGATATGGGCTTCAGGGATGTCACTTAGGCCTAATGTGGAATATTGAAGAGACTTCAAGCAGGAAGGCCAATCAAGAGGCTACTGCAATAGGTCAAGGAGAGGTGATGAGGGTCTGAACTAGAGCCAGGACAGATGTTGAGGAAGTAGAATTGATGGGACTTGACAACAGATTCAATAGATAGTCTTTTTCAATCATATGTTTCTTTGTCAATGTTCTTCATTACTGCTTCTCCTTTATGTTTCCTTGTTTATAATATGTTGCAGCCTGTAGGCATAAAAGTGAATAAAAATGAAATGTATTTCTAGCTTGGGGTTATATTATAAGTAATGTTTGAAGTTAAGTGGTCTATGGCTTATAGTACATGACATGGAAAAATGTAGGTTCTTTATAATGAAAAATGTGTCATAATAGGCCCATTTGTGATGCTAAATTACTACAACTAGAATAAAAATTTAGCGAATAACCTTTCCTACTCTCCCTTACAACTTTTCTCTGCCCCTCCTTTGGATAACTTTAAAATGGAAACCCTTAAAATGATTGTTCCTTTTGTTAGAATAGTGAAAGAATGTTTTAATACCTTTTTATAACGATGGTCCAGCCACCAATGTCAGTTCTCATCCATGTAGGTAGGTGTAACACAGATATCAATTATATTTACTTTCTCTTAGATGAAGGAACAGAGGTAGACACTGTGAATTGCAATAGCTACAGAGATGCAGATGTTGAAGTTTTGAGCATTGCTACCAGATATTTCAGTCAGCTAATTGCCTACTATTTGTCAGGCACTGCACTAAATTCTGGCAGGGCAAAGAAAGGCAAAAGACAGTCCCTGTTCTCACAGTCTAATGGCGGAGACAACATGTAAACAACTACCACACAAATTATATTCGGGTTAAACTGGAGATCATCAGCAGAGTGAAGGCACTAGAATTAAGGGGTAGCAAGAAAGGCTTTCTGTAGAATGGGGACGTGAAGGAATCCACAGTTCTCCCAGTCACCCAGATTGGTGACTTTTATATTTGGTATTTTGTATTTGCTCCAGGTAACCAATGTGTTGTCATGAGCCACCACCCCGGTGTAGACCCTCATGACCTCACTCACAGATATGTCAGTAACATCCTGGCTTGTCTCCCTGCATAAAATCTTATCCCGCTCTAATACACCCTCCACTCAACTGCCACAGCAATTTTTCTAAAGGCCAAGGCTGACCACCTTACCCCACTCACCCAAACTTCTGTTTCTCTATTACCTCTAAGATCAAATACAGAATCTTGTTTGGCTTTTAAAGTCCTTCCCAACTTGAGTGCTTCCTATTTTTCTAGCCTTCTTACTTTATTCCCTTCCCAGTATTCCCTGCCTTGTTGCTTCTTCTCACATGTTGCTTCTTCTTACATGTTGTTTTCTTCTCTCATAGCTCCATGTTTTTTCACTGCTTCTACTATGTTTCCCCTCCTCCCCTCTACTTCATAGCTTCCCTAATTTCTTTCAAGTCCCAGCTCAAATCCTACTTTCTGGAAGAGATCTTTTCCTATCCCACTAATTCTTATAAGGTGCCTTCCTTACAAGATTGCACTCCATTTACACTGTAGATATGACTCCAGAGGAGAGAGTTACACTGGTGACTTTGTATAGACCTGCTGGGGGCAGCTAGGTGGTGCAGTGGATAGAGCACTGACCCTGGAGTCAGGAGGACCTGAGTTCAAATGTGACCTCAAACATTTGATACTTAATAGCTGTGTAATCCTGAACAAGTCACTAAGCCCCAGTTGCCTGGTAGGAGGGGGAGAGGGGAAGAGAAGACATCACCTCCTGATGTCATCAGTCCTCTTGGAGAATGAAAAACAAACAACAGCAATCTTCTATGTACATGTTAGAAATTAGAATGAGCCCCCTTGAGGTCCTTCTTTGTATATTCAGTACTTAGCATAGTGCCTGACACATAATAAGCAATAAGTAAATGCTTGTTGTCTGACTAACTCAAATTAATTAGGTTCTCTACCTGTTGGATTTGGGAGACTTTTTTTTTCTCAGAGTAACTAACCTTTCCACTCATATTCTTCTCAAAGATTTTCTGAGATATAAAACTCCCAAGGATTTTTCCTTATCTCAGATGTTCTTTAAAAAAATAACTATTCTTTTGATGTTCTGTAAGAGCCACTGATAGTGAATAAATAGTTATTTTCCCCCCTGTTTATATGGAGTGTTGTATCACATTAACCTGAAAAAGGGACATGGTGAAAATTACAGCCTTCTTGAAATGTTTTTTGAAACTTTTTTAAGGTAGCATAATTGCATTTGTTACTGACAAATCAGGATTGTTATATAAACAGTTTTTGTTCAGTAATTTTTATTTTTCATATCCCATTTAGGAGGTGATAGTAAACATAACTCTCACTATCATGCTGAATTCTACACTTAGACATTTAATTTTAGATGAATGCCTAGATAAAAACTTGTCACCACAGTTTAAATATTGTATATAATGCTTATTTTTTAGTTATTTTGTAAACTGACTAGATCTGTATCTTATATCAAACTCTATTTGAAATACGTTTATTAAAGTGTCAGGTTTCCTACTTCCTTTAACACAGAATAGCTTGGTATATTACAAATAAGCAAAGGACTATAGCTTAACTTTGACTCATATTGGACTCTGATAAGACTTTTATTAAATTGCTTTACATTTAATTTTAGATATTTTGTAGTACTGTGAAACACAATTAAGACCTGTGTGGATGAGTGCATTTTTTGATCAGATGTTGTTTGGGAGGCATTTAAATAGATCACCTTAGTTTTGAGCAGTTTGAAAACCTATTTCGTGCCATTAGGAATGGGAATGTCTGCTATGCGCCATGCACCAGGGATATAAAAACAAAAGCAGCCCTTGCTGTTTCAAGCAGCACATATTCTATGGGAAGATAACATGTGCACATATAAGTATATACAAAATAAATCAGGGGTATACTGCTAAATGTTTAACAACCAACCCTCTAGGAAAAAAAGTACATGACAGTTTAAGTTTAATCTGTATTATTAATGTTTTCTCTTTCAATTTCTCAAATCTAAACACTCAACAAAACTTTAAATCAAGCTCTGATTTGTAGCATTTGCTGATTACCTAGGTACAAATGCTTACGCTGAAATTTTAACAATTAACTTTGGCAAGCTGGTTTCATACGTTTTTAGTATACCCCTGAAGGTGGTTTGAGGAGGTAGGGAACTAGCAGCTAGAAGGACCTACTTCATGTAGGAGGTGGTATTTGAAATGGGCTTTGAAGGAAGCTACAGATAAGAAGTGTAGATGAATAAGGAATGCATTTTAATGTCACATGTGAGGATTTGCCATAAGGCCAGTTTGGCTGGACTAAAGAGAAGGTGAAGGGCAATAATGTGTAGTAAGCCTGGAAGAGTGAAGCTTTGTTTGTTGGCTTTGTTTGAATGCTTTTCTTTGTTACAAGTAAGGGTTTGGTGTGGGAAAGTTAAGGAGAAGTGACTAGTGGAAAAAGAATTTTGTTGTTCAGTTGTGTCCAACTCTTCATGACCCCATTTGAGGTTTTCTTGGCAAAGAAGCTGAAGTGGCTTGCCATTTCCTTCTCTACCTCATGTTACAGGTGAGAAAACTGAGGCAAACAAGGTTAAGTGACTTGCCCTCAGGGTCACACAGCTAGTAAGTGTCTGAGGCTGAATTTGAACTCAGGAAGATGAGTCTTCTTTCACTATCCACTGTGACACCTAGCTGCCCTAAAGAACATTTGTTGTTGTGCCATTGTGTCTGACTCTTCACAATCTGGTTTGGTGATTTCTTGACAAAGATACTGGAATCGTTTTCCATTTCCTTTTCCAGTTCAATTTACAGAGGAAGAAACTGCCCCTCTCCCCTTTTCAACTTCCTTTTGAGGTTTTCTTTCCTTGTTAGGTTGTAAAGCTCCTTGAGGGTACTGACTACCTTTCTTTTTCTTTCCTTTTCTTTTTTTAAAAATTTGTGTCCCCAGGACATTGCACAGTACCTGGAACTTAGTTGGTGTTTAATAAATGTGTTTTGTGCATTGCTGTTGTATATTGAAAAGAATGTAGTATCTAATAAAGTTTTTTGTATCCTTAGGGCAAGGGTTCTTAACCTGGGACCTAAAGACTTTTAAGAGGTCCTTGGGTGAAATTCCGGGGAAGGGAGTTATCTTTGAACTTGGACGAAAAAATGCATATTTATTTTCACTAATATATAACTGAAATTTAATATTTCTTTCAAGTATGAATATATGCAATAAACATTCTCTTAGAAAAGGTCCACAGGCTTCACCAGACTGCCAAAGAGGGGGGGTGTCTATGACTCAAAAAAGGTTAAGAGCCCCCAATTTTTAAGGAAAATAGACGACTTGAGCTGTCATGTTATTCAGAACCCACTGTAGCAGCAAGCACCCCAAGCGTCCTCAGGGTTTGCCGCCACCACAGGTTCTTGGATCTGCTTTGATAAAGGAAAGCAACTCAAAATAGGTTAACAAGCTTACTTTAATCAGTCAGACATATATCGTTTACCTTGTTCAGGAGAAAATTTCAGCACCCCGAACTTCAAAGTATACAGGCAGAATTATCAAGACAGAAACAGATCAAGTAGACAGCTTTCCAAACTGTCCAGCCATTACATCCATACCCAGTCAACATCTGGGTTTTTCAAAGCCGGGGGACTCTCAACAACGGCTTCCCAGAATTCAGATCAAATCACAGAACACTTCTCAAAGTGAATCCCAAAACAAAGCTACACATCAGGGCTTATATAGCCTTCTCCTGGCTCAGAAAATGTAACAACCTTATTGACCCACTGGCCAATCAAAAAGTATCTACTGAAAAACAAGCCTCCCTCCCCAGGCTTCTGCTGCACTTTAGCCTAGGGGCAGGGAAGATCTTCCAAATTTGCATTCCCATTACACCCACAAAAAGAACTGAAAACATTTTTCCAAAATAAAAATTAGAAATGGAGGGAGGGAGAGAGAGAGAGAGATTTTGAGATTTTCTTCAAAAGTAGTTTTACTATTTGATGACCACTTGTGATAGATTTAGCTCTTCTCAGCAATACAGTAATCTAAGACAGTTCCAAAAGACTCAAGATAAAATATGCTATCCACATGCAGAGAAAAAACTATAGAGTCTGAATGCAGATTGAAGCATACTATTTTTTTTTTCCTTGTGGATTTTTCCTTTTGTTCTGATTCTTCTTTTACAACATGACTAATGTAGGAATTTGTTTAATTTGATTGTACATACATTGTCTATATCAGATTGCATGATGTCTTGGGAAAGGGGGAGGAGAAAGGGAGAAAAAATTTGGAATGCAAAATCTTATAAAAGTGAATGTAGAAAAAACTAAAAAAAATTTTTTTAAAAACAAGAGTACTGTTTTAAAATTTTATAATCTGCCTTTAATAAGTGTTCGTCAAAGGAAAGCTAATCCATAATGCTCAAAGAATATCAGTTCTGAATTCTCAGCCTCTGTATGGTGGGTGTGTGGGTTGCTCATAAAAAAATGACTTAACAACATTCATTTATATAAGCTTTTTGTAGTTTTTACATTTGTCATGAGTATGTTATCATTTTTTAATGGCTTTTCACCCTTAGTGGTTTATAAGTAAATCATTGTGAAGAAGCTTTGAACTCTGTGTATAGTAGCCAGTTAGTTAGTAGCCAGTTGTTCAGACTTTTATAATTTAAATTACTGACTTCATATTATTTGCACACAATGACCAAATAATAAGGATCATTAAACTCCCATATGGGAATTCCCAAATTTTGTTTGCTTCTAACTTTGGTTCTCTGTGTGTTGCTAGGGAAGGGAGAATTGACTCTTCACTGACTTGTGAAGCTGTAAGTTTGCATAATAGGACAAACAGCTCAGGACCCATTCTATTTATTTCACTATTTTGTGGTGTGGAAAACAGGTAAAGCAGTTTTGCTGCAAGAGCCTCCTGTACATTTTTGTGAATAAACACCAGTGTTTGTAGCAGTCTAGGACACCATGACAAAATCCTTAAAAAAATGTGATGAGGGGGTGATAGGTGTTACAGGGGCTCTGATCAATGACCAGATTCCCTGCTGTGCAGTCTGGAAGGAATTCACAAGGTCCAAACAATCTTTTAAGTCAGGGTTGTAAAAATTTATTGTTACGCTATACGGTGGGCAGGAGGTCTTAGGGAACCTGCAAACTTAAAGAAGTCATAGATATAGTTTATAAAGAGTTACAACAGTAAATCAGATGTCAATTATGCTAACTACGTGAGTAAGGGTGGGATTAGGGAGGAGTTAAGGAGTGGTCAGTGCTTAAAGGGACATGCACTTTTAATATCAACTGCGCAGGCGTATTGCCCATAATTCACTGGGAAATAGCCCAAGGGGGCTACCTGTAGGTGTGGTTTTAGGCTTGAAAAGTCACTGTCAGCTAGCGGTCAGGGCTGACTGATTAATGCCTAGTCTGCCACCCATCAGTGTCATATTTGACAAGATGGATGTTGGGAACCAAGGCTAATAGGGATTCAGTATGTATATGATTGGCTAAGGAGTATGGCTAAGGAGTTAACTTACAGATAGTGCACTGAAGGATTCATAGGTGCAGCTGGCCACTATACTAGGGGGAGACAAACAGTTCATGAATTGTTGCTAGGCAGAGTGCTGGCAGGTGGAAGGGGCAGAGTTAATGCTCTGAGGCTGGGGCTGAAGTGAGGGAGGGGATGTGATTTTACAAACTGGTTTTACAAATTGATTTTACAAACTGATGTTACAAACATAGACACCCCAAGCACCCTGTCATAAGTAGCATGGAGTAATTGTGGGACGCAGCTATGGGTAGTTTTCTTACTCTGTGAGACATTGCTCATTTGCCAGAAAGCTGTGGAGAAAAACTTACTATGAATTTAAGTAGGAGAGACAAATTGATTCTTTGAGGAGAAAAATGTAGAGGCCAATATCTTTTTGGGAAAATATAAACAAAGGATACGTGGTTGTTCACATGAGCACGAATAAGAAGCTAAATTGCTTTCTAGGACTTTAGGAAATAATTAGGATTATTACTTTGCATACTATGTGTAAAATGTTGCAAATTAGAGGAAATTAGTAGAAAACAATTTTAGTTGCATTTGTAATGCCATACATACTTAGTTGTCATAAACAAAAATAATGTAGAAATTCAGAATTAGAATAATCTTGGAAACCTACCAGATTATAAACTTCTCAGAGTATAAACTCCTAGGGAGGGACCATATTGTTTTCAAACCTTACTGCCTCTAAGAATAATAATAACAACTTTATATAGAACTATATGCCAGACACTGTACTGAATGCTTTACAATTATCTCATTTGATTCGCACAACCTTGGGAGGTTCTATTATTAGCTCCATTTTACAAAAGAAGAAACTGATGCAAACAGGTTAAGTGACTTGACCAGAGTCAAATGGCTAGGAAGTATCTAAGGCCCAATTTGAACTCAGGCATTCTGACTCCAGACTGGACGCTTTGTGCGCTACATGGTGCCACTTAACTGCCCCAGTAGGTTGCCTTGCACATGGCATATACTTTAATCAATAGAAATAGGAACTAGACTAGATTTTGTTAATATACAGAAGTCCCAAGTGATGAACTTTCTTCTGCCAGTGCAAGCTGGCACATCCTCTATTATTTATGGTCTTTAAAGAGTGTCTGAGAGCTCTGAGAAATTAAATAATCTGTCCACAGTTACACAATTAGTGTGTGACAGAGGCAGACTTTGATAAATGCTGAAATAAAATCAGAAGAAAAGGAGAGATGAACCTACCTCTGAAAGTCTGTCCCAGTTCAGATCACATAGCACTAGTTTAGTTGCTTGAAAATTTCAGGTTTTAAGCTACCATTTAAATACATGCAACCAAGTGACCAGCCTTATCTTGGAAATGGAAAATTAATTAAGAAGCCAATTTGTTTTCAACAAATTAATCTGATCGTCCATGTGTTTTGTCTTGTAAACAGTCAGCAGTTTCTTTATGGTCTATTACATAGGAATTGTTTAGAATTCTTTCATATAGATTGTAGTGGCCAAGAAGTACCTGAGCTGAGACAGCAAGAGGACCAATGAGAAGGATAATTAGATTGTAGCAGGAGTGATCAGGAAAATTTCTACTTAATTCCACAGCTCCTCAATGCATTTAGATAGCATTGCTGGATGTGGATCTTTGTCAGAAAGTAGGGTCCCATGGAGATGTATATTAGCACTAGCCCTTAAGAGACATGTAACTTTCTGGGATTACATAGGGAATTTCTGATATGTTCCTGGTGACTGACACGCAACACCAAAGAAGGTTGGTAACTAAGAGTCAAAAGAACCTCTGGTCTTTAAAAAAATAGTCTGTGGAAATAATTTCTTCTCTCTTTTTTGTTTCAGTTTTTTTTTTTTTTTTTTAGTAATTCATTAATTTTTAGTTTGGCCTCACACTGGTTGCTTGGACCCCTACAGTCTGCAGGCCAGGAGCTGAAGCTGCCACGTGGCTACAGCTGCACAGCCACTGTACCTCAGCCGTTTCTCGTCCCAGGGGGGCAAAGGCCAGACCGCACTCCAGAACTACTGGATCCCAAATTCCACACTGCACTGACCTCTCACTTTGTCCTTAGCATCTATGGGTTGATAATTCTGGAAACTGCTACAGCCGCTGGTGATCTGAAGTCCCTTCAGCCGATGGCTGGTCAGGCCCTCCCTGAGGCTAAAACCTCTGGCTTGTGCAGGGCTGATGTCTGCTCCAAGAGCACTTTGCTGGCTGCTTCTTGCTGGCCTATCCTCAGCAGGAGGTTAGCTTCTCTATGTTATTTTGTGGGTTATGTCTCCAATAATTTTTAAATGATCTCTCCTGGCTCTATTTTCCAGGTCAGTGGTTTTTCTCGTGAGATTTCACATTGTTTTGTATTTTTTCAGTCTTTGGATTCTGATATAATTTCTTAATTTCTCATAAAGTCATCATCAGATTTAATTTGCTCCATTCTAATTTTGAAGGAATTAGTTTCTTCAGTGAGCTTTTGGACCTCCTTTTCCATTTGGCCAATTCTGTGGGGTTTTTTTTTTGGTTTTGTTTTTGCGTTTTGGAGGGGGAAGGCAGGCAATTGGGGTTAAGTGACTTGTCCAAGGTCACACAGCTATTAAGGGTTAAGTGCCTGAGACCAGATTTGAATTTGGGTCCTCCTGATTCCAGGGCTGGTGCTCTATTCACTGCACCACTTAGCTGCCCCTCAATTCCACTTTTTAAGGCATTCTTTTCCTTATTGGCTTTTTGAACCTCTTTTTTTAAGTCTATTTTTTAAGGTGTCATTTTTTTCAGTATATTTTTGGGTCTCCTTTAGCAGGCTGTTGACTTGTTTTTCATGATTTTCTTGCATCATTCTCATTTCTCTTCCCAATTTTTACTGTACTTTTCTTACTCAATTTTCAAAATCCTTTTTGAGCACTTCCATGGCCCTGCAACCAATTCTTATTTTTCTTGGAGGTTTTGATGTGGGAGCTTTGACTTTGTTGTCTACTTCTGGTTGTGTGTTTTGATCTTCTTTGTCACCAAAGTAAGATTCTATAGTCTGACTCTTTTTACGCTATTCGTTCATCTTCCCAGACAAATATTTTGACTTTCTAACTCTTTGTCAAGGCAGGACTTTGCTTCCAGTGGGGGTGAGTGTACTACCCCAGGCTTCAGAAGTTTTGTTAATAGCCACTTGATCCCCTACAGTCTGTGGGCCTATAGCTCTGGAAGCAACCACCACCACTGCTGCTGCTGCCATTGTTGACATAACTACCTCCACTGTCCTGGGGTCGGACCGCACTTATCTTTTACCCAGGTCCCACAGAGCTCCCCCACTTATCTTCCACACTGTCCTCACTGTTTGTGGGCTGAGAAGTCTGAGAACTACCACAGCTGCCAGTATGATTCAGTCCCCTGTGGCCTGCTCCAATCTCGTCCCTGCCAGCGCAGCCTACGCTGGATTGCACTCCACTACCAGCCAAGTGCAATATATTCTTTCTGTCAGCTTTCCAGCCTGTCTTGGGCTGTAGATGTGTTTTACTCTATCATTTTGTGGGTTCTGCTGGTCTAGAGTTTGTTTAGAGTCATTTTTGGAGGGTATTTTGGAGGTATTTGGAGGGGTTTGGGTCATGCAAGTCCCTTCTTTTACTCTGCCACCTTGGCTCTGCCCCCCTTTATCCCTTATCATAAACTTTCTTCCCCTTGAATTTCCAGCAAAGGATGGAGGGGAAAGAATTTCTTCTCCAGTCCCTACCAGCAATATTGACTTGTAGCAGAAGCACATGGCAATTGACATGGCAACATATGTCTGCCAAAACAAGCTGGAGACTAAACTTCAAGTCCTTGGCTACTTTTGATTTTCTTTTCTGAACAAAAGTCAGCAACTAGTTATCCTAAGAAATGGACTTTTATACCCTTGTGGGTTACCTAATGTGTAATTCAGAATTCCATAACCCCTAGTTCCAGAGTTGGACACTGGCTTCCCAGAGAAAGGTTTTTTTTAACATAGAACTTTTTAGAGAAGAAGACCACCAAGAGGAGGGTCTGGTAATTGAAAAAATAAAGCCATACCGTGGCAGAGGAGAGTTGGACCTTTCAAGTTGTTCAGGCACAGGAGGGCTGAGGTGAATATGAAATATTTGGTCAGCAGGCCCACGTAGTTGTCCTTAGCTTTCAGGAGATTTATGAATATGATGGATTTTCAAGTGTTAGATGTTTTCTCTATTTGTCTGCATGTTCTTTTGAATCCTTTACATCTTATACAGTTGCTATGGTGTAATAAACAAAAAGGTTTTCTTTCACCTGATACTCATTTTATACTTTTGTGGGAGAGCACCCTGTTTTATGCTTTTGCAATAAACCCAGATATGAGATATAAGCTTTACTTCAGTGATTTCCTTGGGTGGACACAGAGTCAGAAAAAGAAAACTGCCCTTGGGATCAGGCTCCCAGGAACCTGGGTCCATATGAGTCTAAGGTCTCTTTTTGGGGACTTGCTCAGCTGCAGGTGGCATAATTGATAGGACTAATTAATAATAAAAAATGCTAATTGCTGATCAAGGCAACAGTTATATGAGAAAAGGTAGGTAGGTAGGAAACTTGCCACAAATACTGTAAATATGGTTACAGAGTCACCAGCACAGCAAATTTTTCATTTTATTTTATTTTTTACTTTTTTTGCCTTTATTAATTTATTCAGTTATTTTGAGTTTAAAAGATTCAGTTCCCCAGTTCTTTGAGGTTCACATTTTCTCCCCCTCCTTCCTCTTCTCTCCTCCCCCCCATGGTGGCATACAATCAGGTATAGAATCTGCAGATACTTTCACATTAGACATTGGTTAGGTTATAAAGAAGGATTGTAACGCATGGAATGAACAGTAGGAAAAAGGAAACCAAACCAAACAAGAAAAAGAAAGAGAGCAGATAATTTACTTCAGTCTGTATTCAAACTCTGTTCTTTCTAGTTCTTTCTCTGAATGTAGACATTTCTCTCCATCATGGGTCTTTTGGAGTTTACTTATAGCCCTGCATTTCTGAGAAGAGTCCAGTCTATCAAAGTTGGTCATCACACATACATTGTATCTGTAATTGTGTACAGATTTTTCCTGGTTCTGCTCTTCTCACTCAGCATCAGTTCGTATAAGCCTCTCCAGGGAGATATGAAGTCCATCTGCTTTTCTATGGCACAATAGTATTCAATTACATTCATATACCATAATTTGTTTAGCCATTCCCCAATTGATGGGCATCCCCTTAATTTCCAATTCTTTGGCACCACAAAAAGAACTGCTATAAATATTTTTGTATATATGGGTTTTTCTCCCTTCTGTGATCCCTTTGGGCATAGTTCCAGATTACTCTCCAGAATGGTTGGATCAGTTCACGACTCCACCAGCAATGTATTAGTGTTCCAGTTTTTCCACATCCTCTCCAACATTTATCATTTTCCTGTTTTGTCATCTTAGCCAGTCTGACTGTTGAGATGTGGTACCTCAGAGTTGTTTTGATTTGCATTTCTCTAATCAATAGTGATTTAGAGCATTTTTTAATATGCTTATTAATCAATCTTTCATTTCTTCCTCTGAGAACTGTGTATTCATATCCTTTGACCATTTATTAATTGGGGAATGACTTGTATTCTTATACATTTGACCCAATTCTCTGTATATTTTAGAGATGAGGCCTTTATCAGAGACATTGCTTGTAAAAATTCTTCCCCAATTTCCCACTTCCCTCTTAATCTTGGTTATATTGGCTTTGTTTCTTCAGGAGCTGTTTCATGTAGTCAAAGTTATCCATTTTGCATTTTATAATGCTCTCTAATTCTTGTTTGGTCATGAAATCTTCCTCTCTCCATAAATCTGACAGGTAAACTATTCCTTGCTTTCCCAGATTTCTTACAGTATCATCATTATTACCTAGATCACGCACACATTTAGACTTAATTTTGGTATATGGTGTTAGATAATGGTCTATGCCCAGTTTCTGCCATACTATATTCCAGTTTTCCCAGCAGTTTTTGTCAAATAGTGAGTTGTTATCCCAAAAACTGGAGTCTTTGGATTTATCAAAAAGTAGATTATTATAGTCATTGACTGCTGAGTCTCATGTACCCAGTGTATTCCATTGATCCACTGCTCTATTCCTCAGCCAGTACCAAGTAGTTTTGATGACTGCTGCTTTATAATACAGATTAAAATCTGGTATAGCTAGGCCACCTTCCCTAGCATTTCTTTTCTTTTCTTTTTTTTTAAGCAATTGGGGTTAAGTAACTTGCTCAAGGTTACACAGCCAGTTATTTTGTGTGGGTGCCAAGTATCTGAGGCCAGAACCAATCCCGGGTCTCCCAACTCCGGGGCCGGCACTCTTACTCATTGTGCCACCTGGCCGCCCCCCCCTACCATTTCTTTTCATTAATTCCCTTGATATTCTGAAACTTTTGTTCTTCCAAATGAATTTTGTTACTATTTTTTCTAGTTCTATAAAGTAATTTTTTGGTAAATTGATTGGTATGGCACTAAATATATGTTTTAATTTAGGTAAAATTGTCATTTTTATTATATTAGCTCTACCCAGCCATGAGCAATTGATGTTTTTCCAATTAGTTACATCTGACTTTATTTGTGTGAGAAGTGTTTTGTAGTTGTGTTCATATAAGTCCTGCGTTTGTTTTGGCAGGTAGATTCCCAAATATTTTATTATGTTTACAGTAACTTTAAATGGGATTTCTCTTTCTATCTCTTGCTGTTGGATTTCATTAGAAATATACAGGAATGCCGAGAATTTACATGGGTTTATTTTATATCCTGCAACTTTGCAAAATTTATTTATTGTCTCAAGTAGTTTTTTACTCGATACTTTAGGATTCTTGAAGTATATTATCATATCATCCACAAAGAGTGATAACTTGGTCTCTTCTTTGCATAATTTGATTCCTTTGATTTCTTTTCTTCTCTAATTGCTACTGCTAACATTTCTAGTACCTGATTGAATAAGAGGGGTCATAGTGGACATCCTTGTTTTACCCATGATCTTATTTTAAATGCTCCTAGCTTATCTCCATTAAATATAATACTTACTGATGACTTTAAATAGATGCTACTTATTATTTTAAGGAAGGCTCCATTTATTCCTATACTTTCTAGTGTTTTTAATACGAATGGATGTTGTACTTTGTCAAAAGCCTTTTCTGCATCTACTGAGATAATCATGTGGTTTCTGCTAGTTTTATTATTGATATGATCAATTATACTGATGGTTTTCCTGATATTAAACCACTTTTGCATTCCTGGAATAAATCCTGCCTGATCAAAGTGTATTGTTCTTGGTATAAGTTGCTGTAGTCTTTTTGCTAATATTTTATTTAAAATTTTTGAATCTATATTCATGAGGGAAATTGGTCTATAATTTTCTTTTTCCATTTTATCTCTTCCTGATTTAGGTATCAGTACCATGTTTGTGTCATAAAAAGAATTTTGTAGGACTACTTCTTCACTAATTTTCCCAATAGTTTGTAGAGTTTTGGAATCAATTGTTCTTTAACTGTGTAATAGAATTTGCTAATAAATCTGGCCTTGGAGATTTTTCCCTAGGGAGTTCACTGATGGCTTGTTCAATTTCTTTTTCTGGGCTGGGGTTATTTAAGTAATTTACTTCCTCTTCGGTTAATCTGGGCAGCTTATATTTTTTAAATATTCATCCATATCACTAAGATGGTCAAATTTATGTGCATATAATTTGGCAAAATAATTCCTAATTATTGTTTTAATTTCCTCTTCATTGGAGGTAGATTCACCCTTTTCATTTTTGATACTCATAATTTGTTTTCTTCTTTTTTTATCATATTGGCTAAGGGTTTATGAATTTTGTTTTTTTTTTTCCACAAAACCAACTCTTAGTTTTATTTATTAATGCAATAGTTTTCTTAATTTCGATTTTATTAATCTCTCCTTTGGTTTTAATTATTTCTAATTTAGTATTTAATTGTTGATTTTCAATTTGTTCTTTTTCTAGCTTTTTCAATTGCATGCCCAATTCATTGACCTCTCTTTTCTCTAATTTATTCATGTACGCACTTAGGGATATAAAACTTCCCCTAACAGCCCCCTTTGCTGCATCCCACAAATTTTGGTATGTTGTCTTATTATTGTCCTTCTCTTAAATGAATTTACTGATTGTTCCTATTATTTCTTGTTTGACCCAATCATTCTTTAGGATTAAATTGCGTAGTTTCCAATGATTCATTTTCCTTTTTTTTTTTGCTTTTTGGAGGGCAGTTGGTGTTAAGTGACTTGTCCAAGGTCACGCAGCTAGTTTTTGTGTCGTGTCTGAGGCCTGATTTGAACTCAGGTCCTCCTGACTCCAGGGCCAGTGCTCTATTCACTGCACCACCTAGCTGCCCCCAAATTAGTTTTTAGTCTATCTTTCCATGGCCCTTTATTGCATATGATTCTTATTGCATCATGGTCTGAGAATGATGCATTTAATATTTCTGCCTTTCTGTACTGAATTGCAAGGTTTTTATGTCCTAGTACATAGTTGATTTTTGTGTATGTGCCATGTACCACTGAGAAGAAGGTATATTCCTTTTTATCCCCATTCAGTTTTCTCCAGATATCTATCATGTCTAGCCTCTCTAAAGTTCTATTCACCTCCTTAACTTCTTTCTTGTTTATTTTGAGATTGGATTTATCAAGTTCAGAGAGGGGGAGATTAAGGTCCCCCACTAGTATAGTTTGGCTATCTATTTTTGCTGTCTATTTCTTCCTCTAATTCCCTTATCTTCTCCTCTAGGAATCTGGATGCTATACCACTTGGTGCTTATATGTTAAGTAATGATAATTGCTTCATTATCGATGGTGCCTTTTAGCGGGATATAATTTCCTTCCTTTTCTCTTTTAATTAGATCAGTTTTTGCTTTTGCTTTATCTGAGATAAGGATTGCTCCTCCTGATTTTTTTTTTACTTTAGCTGAGGCATGATATATTTTACTCCAGCCTTTTACTTTACCCTGAGTGTATCCTTCTGTTTCAGATGTGTTCATTGTAAACAGCATATTTTAAGATTATGGTTCTTAATCCATTCTGCTGTCTGCCTCCATTTTATGGGAGAGGTCATTCCATTCATGTTCACAGTTATGATTACTATCTGTTTCTTTTCCCTCCCCTGTTTATGCTTATCTTTTTCTTCCCTTCTCCCTTCTCCTCCTTAAGAGTTTTCTTTTTGACCACCACCTCCCTCAGTATTCCCTTCTTATCAGCCCCCCTCTCTTTTCCTTCCCTTCCCCCTTACTTCTTCCCTCCCTTCTAACAACTCCCCCCCTTTCATAGTCTTCCCCCCTCCTACTACCTGTAGGATATTTTTATACTTAATGTAATATGCTATTTCTTCTTCCCACCAAGAGTGACAGGAACAAATCTCATCAAAGCTCCTCTCCCTCCCCTCTTTCCCTCTATTATGATACGTTTTGTGTCTCTTCTCAATAGAGTCCTGTGCTTAACTGGTTGTGTGATTCCCTCCTTGCACCAGAACCAATTAGGGAAAAGCTCATATAATACTCATCTCCCTCCCTTCTTTCCCTCTGCTATATTGTTTTTATGCCTCTGTGTGGAGCATAATTTACCCTTTTCTACTTCATTCTTTCCTCTTCTTTCATCGCAGTCCCTTTGTAACCCTTAATAAGGTTTTGTTTTATTTTTTTATTGTCATTTTGTGTAATTTATAGTCATACCCGCTACTTGTCTATAAACAGTTTGCTCTTATTAAATAACAGGGTGTGTGTGTGTGTGTGTGTGTGTGTGTGATTTCCTTGTTTACCTTTCTATGTCTCTCTTGTGTCTCGTAATTGGAGGTTGAATTTTCCATTGAGCTCTGGCTTTTTCATCAGGAAGGCCTGGAAAACTGTTATATTGTTCAATGACCATCTCCTTGCCTGGAAGAATATGTTTAGTTTCTCTGGGTAGGTGATCCTTGGTTGTAACCCAAGCTCTTTTGCCTTGCAAAAAATTGTATTCCACTTCCCCTGATCTTTCAGTGTAGAGGTTGCCAGATCCCGTACAATCCTCACTGTGGTTCCTCAATATTTGAATTGTTTCTTTCTGGCTGCTTGAAGTATTTTCTCTTTTACCTGGTAGTTCTGGAGTTTGGCCACAACATTTTGAGGACTTTTCAGTTTGGGATCTCTTTTAGGAGGTGATGAGTGGATTCTCTCAATTTCTATTTTTCCCTCTGGTTCTGGTATCTCAGGGTAGTTTTCCTTGATGAGCTCTTGGAATATGTTGTCCAGGCTCATTTTTTCATCGTGATTTTCCAGTAGGTCTATGATCCCCAGATTATCTCTCCTGGATCTATTTTCCAGGTCAGTTATTTTTCCATTGGTGTTTTTTACCTCTTTTTCTAATTTTCCATTCTTGATGTTTTGTTTGACTAATTCTTGGTTGCTCATAGAGTTATTCACTTCAATTTGGTTGATTCTAGTTTTTAGTGAATGATTTTCCTTAGTTTTTGGAGCTCCTTTTCCATATCACATGTTTTTCTTTTTAAGGAATTATTTTCTTCATCGTAATGTTTTTCTAATTTCGCAATTTTGATTTTAAAAGAATTATTCATTTTATCTTCTGTTCCTTTTGAGCTCATCTAAGAATGCTTTCAGTGCTTGAGACCAGTTCCCTGTCTCAAGCTTCAACTGTGGGTGTGGAGTCAACACTGTCTCTCTCTAAATTTTGTTCCTCCCTCTCAGGATAGTAGGACTCCAGATTCTTTGTCTTTGCAGTCTGCTTTCTACCCATGTTGAGGCAGGGCCTAGCCATGCCCTTCCTCTAGGGTTCCCAAGCCTTTATTGTTTAAGGTTTTGCCCTGGGGCAATAATTACTATGTTTTCAAGGTCAGAGGGGGGGATTGGAGCAGCCAGGGTTCACTCTGCCATCCTGGTCCTGGGAGGTCTAGATAGGGGCTTTTTACATTTCTGGGTGATCGGCCTGGCAATGTCCTTTGTGGTTGGTAGGTCAACTTGCTGCCATGTTGATCAGGCCTCGTCCGGGCCTCTGTCTGCACACTGCAGCATCTGGGTCTCTGTCTGAGCATCTTGGCACCCGGCGCCTTGGCGTTGGCATCTGGGCCTCTGTCTCGCAGCATATTTTATACAGCCAGGTTTAGCAGTTAACCTTCAAAGCTGCCAGGGGGTAGATTTGGGAAATGAACAGTTAGATTTCTGGGGTATTGCTTTTGATATGGGGATGATGGGCTCTCAGTCAGGAGGAGAATATACCTAACAGATCCTAATACAAAACATTTTTACCTGCAGTATCTTGAATTAGATTAAGAAAGTCTTAACCTGAAAATAGATCGGGGGAAGGGTGGGGGAGTATCTGCCAACTAGATAGCATAAAGAACACAAATAGAAATGATAGCAGAGGAGAGGGCCAGAAATTCACAGGAGATGTTATCTAAGAAGAAAGACAAATGCAGATGCACAAAATAGGATTTACAGGGCCATCTAGACCTTACTTCACATATTAGTGGCTGATTGTTAATGGGAAGCTTACCAGTAGAGGTTCATGAGCTATATTACCAACTTTTAAGTATGACTTTAAATTGGGGAAGTAGTTCAGTGGGCATATAATGTAAAATTCTGTACTTGGGTTTAAATAATCAATTTCAGAAGAATGGAATGAAGAAACTGTAGCTAAACAACAGTTCCTGTGAAGGATACTTGAAGGAGATTGAGAAGTAGTTTTCAGACTCAAAAGAAAGGAGAGGGGATAGTGTCCAAAGTCAAAATGAGTCAATAATGTGGTGTTGGAGCCAAAAAAAGTAACAATGTCTTTCACTACAAAAGTCATGGTTTCTATATAATACCTATCAGATTAGCAAAGCTGATAAAAATGGGAAATGGCAAATGTCGGAGGCACTACATGAAAATAGGCATATTGATGCATGGTTGGTGAAGCTGAGAATTGGTATGGCCATTCAGGGAAGCAATTTGAATCCAGGACCAAAATTCTGCATACTGTTTGGCCTAGTGATACTACTATAAGTCCCAAAGAGGTTAAAGAAATGTATGTGTTAATTCATTAAGCATTTGTTGAGGCATCTGTTATGTGCCAGGCCCTAAGAGAAATTGTTTTACAGAGGTGAGAAATGAAAGACCCTCATCTCAAGGAGTGTGCAATAAAGTATTCAAGGAGTATACAGTGGAAGCCATTACCTGTATATAAATAAGTACGATACAATGCAGAATGTCATGAAGGCAAAGGGAATGGCAAATCAGATTTTATATTAAATTTGACTCTCAGTAACAAGGGGGTACTTGAGATGAAAATGATAGGAACACTGTGGGGAAATTACAGTTCTAAAGGCTATGAAAAAGGAGAGGAAAGCCAGACAGTCTGATACTCAGCCTGCATTTAGGGAGTATGTGGTTTCAAGGGGTTCAGAGATAGGAGATAAGATCCCATGAACTCAGTTGTTATTTTTTTTTGCTTTTTGGAGGGGGGAAGGCAGGGCAATTGGGTTAAGTGACTTGCCCAAGGTCACACACCTAGTAAGTGTTAAGTGTCTGGGCCTGGATTTGAACTCAGGTCCTCCTGACTCTGGGGCTGGTGCTCTATTTACTGTGCCACCCAGCCACCCCTTGCACTCAGATTCTATAGAAGTCAACTCAGGAGGGATGAGAAATTTAAGAATTAAGCTTTCAGAACACAAATGCAAACAGTTTTAGAGCTCAGTGGTACAGTGGATAGTGTCAGACTTGATGTCTTCAAATGCTACCTCAGAGCATTACTAGGTGTATCCCTTAACCTCTCTATGTCTCAGATTCCTTATCTATAAAATGAAAATAATAATGGCATTGTTGTGAGGATCAAATGAGTTAATATATTTAAAGGGCTTTGCAAACTTTAAAGCTATGTAAAATGCTAGATATCAAAGAGGAAAAATGGTAGTTGTCTTAATGCATTGATGTTGATGGACATGGAACTCACCAACCAACTTAGACTTTTAAAAAGCAGAATGATACAATGAAAACAGCTTTAGCTTTGGCATCAAAGGACCTGGCTCAAAAGCCTACCTCTGGGGCTTATTTACCTGTGTGAGCTTGGGCCATCATGTAAAATTTCCAGACCTCAATTTTCTTTTGTGTAAAAGGGTTTGGACTAGATTGTCTCTCAGGTCCTTTCCAGATTATGATTCTATTCACAGACGTTAGAACAAGGGCAGACAAGAAAGATGAATACACACACACACACACACACATACATATATATATATATATATAATACAACCCTATAAAGATAAATTCTGTAGTAGTAGGAGTCATAATAGGCAGAGATTGGTGAGAGAGTTCAAGACACCAAAAATGGTCCTGTAAGCTATATTCAGGAAAAGAGGAAGATTAAAGAAGGAACAAGATACCTGACAACAGAAAGAAACAACTGTTCAATCTTTACTTTGTTTTTGTTCTGTCTATGCAAGAAAGAGCCACACAAAAAATGGCTAACAGAGTTGGTACCCAAGAAAAATAAGAGACCTGATTTCCCTTGATGAACTCAACTCACCTGGGTAACATAAACTACATTTATGGGTACTAAAAGATTTGATGAATATGATTGCTGGGTCATTGTCAGCAATATTTGGAAAATTTTTTAAAAAGGAGAACTATGTAGGACTGAACAAGTGTAACAGTCCTGATTTTCAAAAAGGACAGAATAGAGTCTGCAAATGTATAAGCCAGTTAACTTGACTTCAATTCCATGGAAAATTCTAGAATGAATCATTAAAGAAATAGTTATTAACATCCAGAAAAGGAAATAGTGATTACTTAGAGCCAGTACAGCTTTATCAAGAAGAGGTCATGCCAGGTTAACCTCATTTCCCTTTTTTTGGACAGGATTACTATACCAGGAGATCGAGAATACTGTCGATATAGTTCACCTGGGTTTAGCAAAGCATTTGATAAAGAATCTCATATTGTTTTGTGGGAAAACTAACATAGGTGTGGATTATATGATAATACAGTTGAATAGATTTAGAAACAGTTGAATGACTAGACTCAAAAGAGTAGGTATTAATGGACCCCTGTTGGCTTGTCAGGAGATCTCTTAGTAGAATGGCCTAGGGATCTGTGCTTGACTTTGTACTGTCATGTTTTTTTTAAATCAGTTATCATATTTGAAGATGACACAAAGCTGGGAGGGATAGCCATCATGCAGGACAACAAAATGAGGATCCAAAAAAGATCTTAACATTGAGATGAATTTAATAAAGTGAAATCTAAGAGGGATAAATGGAAATCTTTATACATGGATTAAAAAAAAATATCTATTGCACAGGAATAGATGAGGGGATATCATCCTCTTGGTTAGATAAGTTAATCAGTTATAAGCCACATATAAGTCATTAGTGTGATATGGCAGCCTGAAACAGCTGTTTCAGCCTTGGGTGGCATTGAGAGGCATAATGCCCATGATCTTTCTGGGTTGTGAGAGGTAATAGCCTCTCTGCACTCTTCCCTGGTCAGACCACATTTAGAGTGTTGTGTTTCCTTCTGGATATCACAGTTTAAGAAGAACATTGATAAACTAGAATAGCTTTACATTCCAAATAACTACCAGGAGGGAGAGCACTAGTAGTTGGGAGGAATCAGGAAGTCCTTTGTGTAAAAAGGGGGATGCTTAAGCTTCATCTTGAATGAAGAGAAATTTTATGAGTTGGAGGTGAAGATATGGAAACAGGCTATGGTATGCATGGATGAGGAACAAAGAGAAGGCTAGTCTGCCTGGATTGTAGGGTGTGATCATTTACAAATGGGAACCAAGACAGTGTAAGTTTCTGAAGGGTAGAGGCTATCTTATTTATGTATTTATATTCCTAGTGCCTAATACAATGCCTCATTCATAACAAATGCTTTTATAGATTGATTAAACTGGGAATGGTTAGTCTGGGCAAGAGAAAACTCAGTGAGAATAGGTTAGCTATCTTCAGGTATTTGAAAGGTTGTCATGTGGAACAGGGAATAGTCTTGTTCTGCTTGGCTGCAGAGGGCAGAATTAATTCCCTGGAAATTATGGTAGACTGATACATAGCTTCTCTATAGGAGATCACCAGAAACCACATAGCTCAAAAGATAAAATTTTTGCCATCCTAATAGAGGTTTTGTCCCTAAAACAGAGAATGACTCATGATTTAAAAAAAAAGGGGGGGGGGTGGATTGAGGTATTCAGAACTCAGAGCTTTGAGAATCATCGTCTCTAACACTGGCAAGGGGGAGTGGATGCCCCTCCTGACTTGTAAGGAGGAAACCCTGTAGGCTGATGAATTCTCTAAATGTCCTTGATTCTCTCATCAGGGGCAGCACATTGCCTAAAGATCAGTGTCCTAAGATACAGAGAGATAATAACAGCTTTGACATTTCTCCCTACCACTAAACTACTTATGATAGAGACTAATAGCCCCGCTGGGGTTGGACTAAAGATTCTGGTTATGTTCCTTTCCATGAAACAGATGTGCCTACACTTAACATGAATCTCGGAGCCTAGATTTAATAAACCCGTTTATTTCCAATATTTTCATACTATCACATATGAGTTGCTTGACAGACAGTCAACACACATTAAAAAAAAAAAAAGAGCAATGGGTAGTACTTTCAAGGAAGAAAATTTAGGCTGATCCAGGGAATAACTGAACAATTAAATCTTTCCAGAAACAGAAGGCACTGCTGCCTTAGAGTTGATGGCTTTTAAACTGCACAGACAACTTGTCAGGAAATGTATGGAAATTCCATTTGGGTGTGTCCATTTGACAAGGTCCCTTTGAACTCTGAATCCGGTGATTCTGAATGATCACTTTCAGCTATATAAATCAGTAATAGATTCATGGAGCTCTTGAGTTGGACCTTGAAGGAAGAAAAGGATATTGACAGGCAGAGATGAGAATAGAGTGAATTGGAGGATAATGCAGGCAGGGAAATGGTGAAGAGGGGAAAGCTGCTCATAGTTCAACATGTTCCCTAGGTTTTTGAAGAAAAAAGTTTCAGAGAATTCAGAGAAAGTATAAGATCTCATGGACTAAAATTTTGTAAAAGAATCTATTGGAAGTTCTCAAGAAAGATACAAGACAAAAAGAAAAACAATTGTGATAAGAAAGAACAGGGAGTTGTCTAAGAAGATTCTTGTGAATATGTGTAGAATTCATTAACCAGCTTAGATTTTTTTAAGTTTACAAAATAAAAGCAAATATGAGTAGCAGGTATAGAGATGTGGTACATCCTGTAAGAAGATTGTTAGGAGTTCTAAAACACATTGATTTGAAGCTGGTAAGGAAATTCAAGGACAACAAAATACGAAGTTTTTAGTCATAGTGTAGAAAACAAAAATATCTAAGGAAGACTAGGGCCACAATTCCCAATTGAAAGGACAATGTTAACAGTTGATAGAATGGAGGTAAGGCAGAGCTGTTTTTATTTTGCTTCTAGTTTCTCTGACAAGGAGAATTTGGATTGTAAAAGACAGCCCCAAAATGGCTAATACGGAGTTGAAACCCAAAATAAGAAGAGAGCTAGCAAGAGAGCACCTAGCTGGTGTTCTCAGTGACTTCTGGCCCTCCGGCTGCCTCTGTTCAGACCATCATCTCTATCCCATCCTCTGATAAGTCAGTTTTTGCCTTATTATCTTGCTGGGACAGAGGCCCATATGCAAGGAAGCCACTTCACTGCCTACTCCACACCATGCTCTCCTTTGTACCACCCCTCCACCCCCCCCATCTCTTTTTTATATTTTGTTTTCTCCCATTAGAATGTAAACTCCTTTAAGGCAGAGATTGTCTTTGCTTGCTTATATTTCTATCCCCAACATTTATTGAAGTGCCTGACACATAGTAAGCATTTAATAACTGCTTTGTCTGTCTGTCTAGCCGTCTATCCATTCATGTCAACAGGCCCAGAAAAACTTCATCCGAGGATACTGAAAGAACTGGAAGGCATGATTTTTGTGTCAGTGATCTTTGAATTATGAGAAAAACCACAGACCTAGAGAAAGACAAATTTCCTTTTTTTTTTTTTTAAAGGAGAGTGGAACACTCAAACTCTAAGCTACTGAGCCAGGCTTTGATTCCTAACAAAATCATAGAACATATTTTAACAAAGGTGGTTAACTTGGAAAGAAAGAAAGTAATCACAAAAAACTAGCATGGTTTTATCAAGAGCATGTCATAGTACATTAACTTTATTTCCTTTTTGACAGGATTATTGTACTGTTGAGTCAAGGAAACGCTTTAGATAATTTTGTTTTGATTTTAAATAACAAAACTTTTTACAAACTCTTTTGTGCCATTCCTGTTTAAAAAACTAAAATATGTGGCTAAATCTAGTACAGATAAGTCAATTCAGAACTGGCTAAATAGTCCAACCCAAAGAGTTTCATTTCATTCATAGCTTGAAAATCCCTAGTAGAATGTCCTAAAAATATGTTCTTGATACTGTGCTATTTAATATTTTTATCAGTGATCTATAGAACATCATAAATGGCACAATTATCAGATTTGTAGATAATATAAAACTAGGAAGAATTTAGTATCATTCAGGATTCAGATACATCTTTACAGGTTAGAAATTTTGACATGAATCTAACAAGATAAATTTAATTGAGATATTAATGTAAAAAGCCCACGGGCAGCTAGGTGGCATAGTGAATAGAGTGCTAGGCTTGGAGTCGTCAAGACCTGAGTTCAGATTTTATCTCAGATCCTTACTTTATGACCCAAGTAAGTCATTTAACCATGTTTGCCTTACTTTCCCCATGGCAAACCCCTCCAGTAGCTTTGCAAAGAAAACCCCAGAAGGAGTCACAAAGAGTCAGATACAACTGAAACAAATGAACAATAATGTAAAGCTTTGATTAAAAAAAAAAAAAGAAATTCACAAATAAAAATATAAGAAGGGAAAGGCAAAGCTAGACAGTAGTCAGTAGTATTGCCAAAGAATTAACCCCAAAATCCTTATCCACTTTTAATTCTGTGAAATATTAGAATGACTTGAAATTTTTGTAGAATTATAGAATGTATTAGAATCTATATGTGAATTACTTACATTATAACTAATTTATTAAAAAATAAGAATTTTATATGCCTTTTTAATGGTAATCAATATATTTTAAATTTTATTTATATATCATTTTATAACTATAACAATGGCATAATTTTTATATTTGTGTACATATTTACATACATATGTGTATCTAAATACATATATATGCACATACACATATGTATTCCTAAAAAATCAGAATGTTTTTCTGCTAATGTGCATTAGTGTAAAGAGTTGACTCACTGGGTTGCCTCCCATACCAATTATGGTACTAAATTGTTGCTTTAGAGCACTGAGAGGTCTCTCAGCCAGGGTCACACAGCCAGTGTCTTTATCTATTATGCCACGCCGCCCCTTGCGTATATTTTGTATTTATTCACATGTGTACACATCCCTAGAGAGAATATAAGCTCCTTGAAAGCAGGATTATCTTGTTTTTCTTTGTATTCCCAGCATCTAGCCTAGGGTTTAGCACATAGTAGACATTTAATAAATGTTTGCTTACTTGATTAATTCGGATTAATTCATACAGACTAGGTTAGGGGTGGGGAACCTGCAGCTTCAAGGCCACATGTGGCCTTCTAGATCCTTGGGTGTGGCCTTTTGACTGATTCTGTTTTACAGAACAAATTCTTTTATTAAAGGGATTTATTCTATTAAGTTTGGATTCAGTCAAAGGGCCACACTTGAGGACCTAGAGGCCCACATGTGGCCTCAAGGCCACAGGTTCCCCACCCTGGCTAGGTAATTTGCTGTAAATCACATAGCTGATAGAGCCATACTTGAAATCCAGGTTTTCTGCTCCAAGATCATTGTTTTTTCTACTACAACACACTGCATCTAAGTGTTACCAAGAGAATTATGTACTTTAACAAACAAAGACTCTACCTTCTATATCATAATTCATAGTCCTGGATAGTCTAGAATGTCTTGAGTTATCCCAGGGAAGTTATGATGTTTTTAAAAAGTATATTCAATGACACATTCTTTGGGGAAAAGGAGAAAAGATCTCATTAAACAAACATTAAGATATCACAACTCCCAAATGGTCAAAATTATTTGTCTTAACTATTGCCATGCCCATATTCAGAAATTCATTTGCTGGGTCACTAAGCCTACAGACACAGCTTTTGACCCACTCAACTGTGTGGCTACAATATTTCCAACTTTTAAGTACGAAAATAGGCTTCTTACATTCTCATAGTCACAAAAAGAAACACATGGATGTTTAAGGTACGTTTATTAACTCTGGCGGTGAAAGTATATTGTTGTACTCAGCAGGCCTGAGGTATTAACATCTACATTAGGAAAGGGGGTTTGAAAAAGGAAAGTGCAGAGATCAGAGGGAACTAGAGAACTGGGATCAGGTGAGCAGAACCAATAAAGAAAATAGAGGTGGGAGTGCCTTTTGGGCAAAAATGTTACATTTCTTCCTCCCCTCCCCTCTCCCTAGCATAATACCTATATAAATCTTTAAAACTGAGCCTGTGTTTCCTTATACTATACTTGTCTGTGTACATGTTATATCTTCCTCTCCTTCTTAGAATGTAAGTTCCTTGAAGGTAGAAACCATTTTTCTTTTTTACTTCCTACTGCCTAGCACAATAATTTACACAAAATAGGCTTTAATTAAATGTTTATTAAATTCCATATTAAATTTCAGCCCCATTTTTACATCAGTAGGATGGGATATTGTGTTCTAAGTCCAAGGAAAGTCTAGTTGAGATCATCACACTTGGATAAGAAGCCATTCCTTACTTCCAGGAAAAACAACTGTACAGTGAAAATCTGGGTTCTGAGGGTAAGATACTCTCCCATCCCAGCTGGATGATAGAACTGCTCATTTCTCTCCTTTGCCATAGAACTTTTCATGTGCATGGATAATTGAAAGTTGGTTTTTTATTAGTGTATTCTTTTTCTGTATTACTAAATATATCTTTTGAAAGGCCCTGTAAGCAAAGATTAATGGTAGTAACTAAACAAAACTACTTTTTTGTGTTGTGTATATGGTTTTTATATATAATAAATGTGATTTTAGTGTTATATTTTATAAAGTAATAGTAGATTATTTAATCATAAAAGCATATACTATTTTTTCATTCCAAATCTTGCCATTAACATAACTTTTCTTACTTGAGTAATAGAACGATGCTAAAAATTACCTTATTCTGAAAATCATCAGGGAATTGCTTCAATGTTACTATCATATAGTATCCTTGTAATTAGGAATCCATTTTATATTAAAGAATATTTTTTCTCATTTTAATTAAAGTTTTGCCATGTAAGTAGGTAAACTTTAATTACTTAGTTTTTCAATTCAGTCTATACTTACAAACATGAGGTGTTTCTAGTGTTTATTACTATGATCTATCACTTTATTAAGGAAATATCTGATAATTTCCCTTCTTGTTTAAAAAAGGAAATGTTAAATTAACAAATTATTGTTGAACTCTTAATACAGAGACCCGAAAAAATTAATCAGTGCTGTTCATAGCCACATAATTAAAGCTCTTCTTTCCCACAAATACTTTACCTCTGTGACTTCTTTGGTGGACATCTAGTAATTTTAAAACTTGAGATTTCTTATCATTAGCAGTGTAATTCATGGTGACTTATGCATGACTTTGCATTATGCTTTATGGTGAGTCTACCTTTAACGTAGTCTCACAATGAACATTTAGATGTCTGCTCAATAGTTTTAAATGTCACAATTATATCCACAATCTAGAAGGTGAATTTAAATTTATTCAGTAAACATTTATACAGATTCTGAGGTAGACAGAAGAATAGATATATAGGAAAAAATATAAATATAAAAGTTCTATGGTACAGAAGAAGATTTTATTACTTGACCTCAAGGAATTTAACAATCCGATTAGAAAGACAAAATATACTTTCATGTAACTATACAGAATTACATGTGCATAATTTATAAACACATACATGATAATATAATATAAACTGGTTGTACAAATAGTGACTTTTAAAAAATAAGTGAATGATACTAATTGTAAGGGTTGTATGGGTTCATAAGATCACAAGTGTAGAGATGGAATTTAGTCAGTCACTCTCTATGTGCCAGGCACTGTGCTAAGTACTAGAGCTACAAAGATAGCCCCAAATAGTCCCTACCTTCAAGGAGCAGATGTTCTAATGATGTCATTTAAATAACTAGGTTGGAACAAGTAAATTGTAACAACTTATAACAAGTTAAATACAGAATAAATATAATGTTATATAATAAGCTATTATATACAGAGTAAATAGAAGGTATATCAGAGCAGAAGGGATCTCAGAGGCAATCTAACTCTTTTATGGTTGAGGTAACTGAGGCCCAGGAAGATCAAGCAGGTTGTAAGTGTCAGAGGTGTCATTTGAGTCCAAGTCCTTTGGCTCTTGAATTGTTCTTCTTTCTACTCAACCTGTCCTCTGTGGGGATACTTCTTGGGGGAGACAGATCTTGAGCTGAGAATTTAAAAAGATAAAAATGCTGGATTGGCAAAAAATGAGATTAAGAATTATCTTTAGAAAGAAGAGTTAAGTAAGCAATCCATCAAGCAAGCAGCCATTTATTAAGAACACACTGTGCCAGCTGGGTGGCACAGTGTATAGAGAGAGTGCTGGCCCTGGAGTCAGGAAGACCTGAGTTCAAATCTGGCCTTAGTCACTTACTAGCTGTGTGAGCCTAGGCAAGTTACCTAATCCTGTTGGCCTCTCTAAAATGAACTGGAGAAGGAAATGACAAACTGCTCCAGTATCTTTGCCAAGAAAACTCCAAAAAGGGGTCAAAGAATCAGACAGGACTGAAAAAAAACTACATGGCAAACCCTGTGCTATCTACTAGGGATGTAAATGCAAAAATGAAACAGTCCTACTCTCAGGGGGCCATTTATTCTAAAGGCACAGATCCCCAGGCTACCGCCATCTCCCTCCAGACCCTGATGGTTATAGCTCAGGACCCTGGACCCAAGAATCTTGGGAATAACAATGTTTCCAGCCTAAAGCCCTCAGCTTTCATTCTGGGAAGCAGCATCTGGGTAGATGTAGCCTGGCAACTGCTCCAACAGGTGCTGCACACACATCTACTGAAGACCCAGACAAGAGAGTTCTTGGCACCGGCAGATTGTTCAGTATCAGAAACTGACAGGACCTTTTCAATGGAAAGGACTTTAAAGAAGATGCATTGACATCTGCTTTGCCCTTGTACCCCAAGGAACATGGGACCTTTCCATCTAACTGGAAGCTGAACTCTTCCACATATGTCATCTCCCCTATTAAGGGGAGTAAGTTCCTTGAGAGCAAGAGCCATCTTACTTTTCTCTTTGTGTTCCTTGGACTTACTTAGCAGAGTGCATTCCACATAGGATGTGTTTAATAAATGTTTTATTCATTTCTATAAGGATATAGAAATAAATACAAATAAACACAAAGTAGTTAAATGCAAGGTGGGAGGAAAGGCACTATTGGAAGAATCTGGGAAAGTGTCATGTAGATAAAGTGCTTTCTTTGCATTTTAAAAGAAGAGAGGAATTCTGAGTGGTGGATGATGATCTGTGCAAAGACATGAAATGCTAGATAGAGTGTTGTGCATGTGAGAAACAGAGAAAAGGCCAGTTTGACTAAATCTCAGAATATGGGAGGGGGAGTAATGTACAAGGAAGCTGCAAAAGTAGGTTGGGGCCAGGTTGTGAAGGGATTTAAAATCTAAACAGAGTAGTTTATATTTTCTCCTAAGGACAATAGGGAGACAGTGATATGGTGAGGTGTGTGCTTAAAGAAAATCCCTTTGGCAGGAGTGTGTAGAATGGACTAGAATGAAGACTTGCTACTAGGACAGTCAGGAGGCTGTTGCAATAATTTAGAGGTGATGGTGGCAGGAGCTAAGGTGATGACTGTAAGTGTAGAGAAGTGTTTGTTGCATGTGAGTGATGTTGTAGAGGTTGATATGGCCAAGATTTGGCAACTGATTGGATATGTGAGGTAAGAGACTGAACAATCAGGATAGCACCAAAGTTATAAAAGAAACTTGTAGTGCCTTCTACAGAAAAAGGGAAGTTTAGGAGAGGGATAGTTTTTTTGGAAGAAAGATAATAATTTCATTTGAATATGTTCAAGTTGAGATGTCTTCAGGATATCCAGTTTGATAAGCTGAATATGCAAATGGTTATGTGAGACTGAACCTTAGGAAAGATATAGATCCGTGAATATTATTCAAGGGACTGATAGTTTAAGTCTTAGGAACTGATAAAATCACCAAGCTAGAATATAGAGCGAAAAGGTTCTAAGATAGAGTTTTGGGAAAAGTATGATATGGATGATGAAGAACCAGTGAGGGAGACTGAGGAAGAGCAGTTAGGAGGTGAACAAGGAGAAAGTAATGTTACAAAAACACAGAGAGAACATCTAGGAGCAGGAGGCAGTCAAGAAGGTAAAATGCAGCAGTGAAGGAAGATTGAGAAGTGACCATCATATTTTGCGATTGGAATATTGGTAACTTAGAAGACAGCAATCTCAGCTCAGTAAAGTGTGAAGCCAGATTGCAAAAGGTAAAGGAGTGAAAGGAAAGAAAGTGAAAGACAACTTTTTCTAGGAGTTTAGCTGAGAAAGAGAGAGATATAGGATGATAGCATTTTTTTAAAAAAATTATCAATTGTGGTGATTATTACAATATATTATGTTCACCTAAAGACAGAAGTGAACTCACTCTCAAATCTTATAGGCAATTATGATTTCCTTAATTTAACAGATTCATTGAGAACTGGAAAAACCTTTGTTATATTCCATTCCTATACAGTGAAAGCAGATGTTAAACAAGATCATCATAATACTGAACATATAGTTTACATGAGGAATAATGATGGGTATTACTTTCTTGACTCAGTCATTGAATTATTGGTGCTGACCTGTCATTTATCATTATTGGTCAGAGTTTCACAGTAACAAAAGGATTTTCTCCACTTAGAAAGGGAGACTTTGCTATTCCATTTGTATTTGGCTAAGGAGATGTGATTTCTGGTTTGGATGTAGGTGGCTTAAATGTAGAACTTTTCAAAGAAGTATCTATTCTTCTGTGTACAGCAGCAGCTCCAGACAAACATTCTAGGTAATCAGAAGGTGGGATGACAGGATTACTTTTTTCTGCTAAATTCACTGTACTGATGCTTCTAACAGGTACAGAGCTGGGAGTTGGCACATTTATTGTTTCTTCTTCATTTTCTTTTAGTGACTTTGTATATGATCATGGAAACCAGTCCCTTGCTTTGGTTTAGTCATGTTCTCCATAGAGCCAACCATCTTTTTCCTCTGGGATGATCAAAGTGATGATGTCTCCCTGTGCAAAGCTAAGCAGTGTCATGTTACTTCCAGCAGTTTGTGAGAAGGTTGTTTTTACCTTCTGCCTTTTAATCATGTTTAATCCTGTTGCCACAGAAATAGATCACTGTAAACTGGCTTCTGAATTGTCAGCGGTATTATTTAACCTTTCTGAAGTCTTTGGGATGTTTGCTGGGTATATTAAACATATCAGCCAGAGGACTGGCATGTGCTCTGGCCGAAGAAACTGAGGACATCTTCGGTGAATAGTCAGGGAAAGTATCATAATTTTTCCCAACCATACTGCTTCTTTCTATTGTTGGTGAAGGTTGAGGAGTTCCTGATACTGGGGAGGAACTTGGTGTCTTTATCTCTACTATCATATTCATGATCTTCTCTGGCACTTTGGTGGCATCTCTACAAGTTTCCTGCCATTTGGTAGTTTAGAATTGAGTAATTCTGCAGCCTGTAAATGTTAGTAATTTATGTGATTAGCAAAAGAGCAGTGTTTGTCAACAGAAAGCAGAATTGCCTTTTCTCTCTAAGGAGAGCTTCTTTGCAGGTATCTGCAATAAATTTTTGGATGTTGCCCTGACGAGAGGTGACAGTTTCCTCACACTCAAATTTCTTTGTGTTCATACTTTAGAGCGTTTCTTCCACTTTGACTCTTCCTTCTAATCTTTTTCAACTCCCCCTGTGATTTCTCCAAAGAATCTAATTTCCTTCTGTGTTAGAGTTGCATTCATATATTTGACATCAAGCTCTGTCTTTTTCTCCAGTTTATGTATAATTTCTTTGTGGAATTTTTTGAAGTTTTCATCAAGACTGTCATTGAGTTCCTTGTGTGTATTTGAAATCTCTATAAGGACATGTCCCAACTCTGTGGACATAGGAGAACCAGTAGCTCTTTCTCCAGTCTTTGATACATGCACCATCATAGTTGGCTCTTCCTGCCACTATCACAGCATTAACAGTCTTTTCATAGTTTTTCCCTGGGCTTATTAAGTTCTGTAGCCCAGGCTTGAACTGCTCCACCACATTTTGGCAGGTGTTTCGGTGAGCTTGCTCACTTCCTCCTGAGCCCGAGACATGGTGCTGGTGTCTCTGCAACTCAGCCAGGAGTCTCAGCACCTGCCTCTGAGACAGAAAGGAGGAAGAAGGTTGTGCCGTCCCCAGGTCTGGGGCCACATCGCCTTCCCAGGGAGCTTGAGCTGAGGCAGAGGGTGCGGGGACAACGTGCCTTGAAAGTGTGAGGGTGCAGGCAAGGAGAAGGAGGACGAGGAGGAGGAAGAGTGAAGCTTGGTCGCCACTGTCCCCAGTCTGCCCCTAAGCACCCCTCCCTCTGGACGCCAGCCCTGGAGAAGGAGATAGTATGATAGCTTGAGGAGATGGTAGGGTCTAATGGAGTGTTTTTAAGGAAGATAGAAACTAGGGGATATTTGAAGGCAATAGGGGATGAACCAGTAGAGGGAAATATCAGATGATTCAAGAGAGAGGACATAATTAAGGTTGCATTCTGTTGGAGTACATAGAAGACGATAGGATTAAGAGTATATAGAAAGGGTTTGGCCTTGGCAAAGAGAAGGGTCACCTCATTGTTTGAGGCTAAGGGAAAAGAGGAGAGATCAAGCAGTATCAAGGGATTTTGACATGAAGACTGGGGAAGAATTATTGAATGTCCTCAGTTTACTCACTAAGACAAGATGCAAATTAAAAATTACTTTAGTCAGTATAGATGAGGGTCTATATGTGTAGCAAGGGGTCATTTTGAAGAATTACAAGGAAAAATTAGATTACAGAGTTGTGGGGCCAGTTGATAAAGCACTTTGTTGTAATTTTTTTTTTTGCCATTTCTGTAGCAAGAGTGAAATAGAGGCAGCATTTGTTAATTATTAGTAGTATCTTCAGAGAAGGATCTGAAGCTGTACCAATGTGACCCCAGTATTACACATAATTCCCGATTGCCTCTCATACCTCCATCTCTGTTTTCTGGCCCCAATATCTCTAATGACATTGCCTTGCTTAGCAAAAAACCTGCCTGGTCTAGGATATTACTTTTTTTTTTCTTTTTGGAGGGCAATTGGGGTTAAGTGACTTGCCCAAGGTCACATGGCTACTTTTTGTGTTAACTCTCTGAGGCCAGATTTGAACTCAGGTCCTCCTGACTCCAGGGCCAATGCTCTATTCACTGTGCCACCTAGCCAACCTTAGGACTTTACTTTTTTCAAGAATAGTTCATGATTTTGGAATTGTGAAACAATGGTGTTGAAAAATAGAACAAAATACTAAAATGTATTTTCAATCAGATAGTGCTAATATAACTGTTAACCAAAGAATGTCTAATATTACTGTATTAGGTGATAATGTAGATAGTTGTGGTGGGCTCAATCTGATTCAAGTTAATTCTTCTGGTAGTTTAGGTGAGATTATTAGAAAGAAACAAGACACTATAGGTCACTCAAAAGTTAACAAAAGGAAGTTAAAAAAAAGTGAGGAAGATAGTGGATTAGGTCAGAAAATTCCAGGCTCTCCAGATTTCCATCATTGGCGAGACAGAATATAACCTCCAAGTGGCAAAAAATAAACAAAAGTAGGGGTAAAGTAGTTGACCTAAAACTATTTGAGAGGATGTCAAAAAAGACTCCTCCAGGGATGAAGGTTTGACCCAATTGAAGTGCAAATGCCTCCAGGCTGCCTCCCCTGAATGAACAAGCAACAAGCCCTATGGGCAGCTGGGTGAGAAGTGGCCTCAACCTCAGGAGCTTGCATTTTAGGACAGTGTGGTGGTCTGATGGCTAAGTAGGGGAAAATTGAAAGAAACTTTGTTGTTTCTGAACTCCAGCACAGCTGTGCTGACTATATAATGGTCCCAGGCTGTGGCTGTGGCTGTGGGTGAGGAGTTTGCACATCCCCAGTGGGTGCAGTAGCAGAGGGATAGGGACCCTTCTGGTTGTGGGCACATGCAGGTTTCAGTTCCAGGGCAAAGGGGAGAGCTGAAGTTTACAGCCTTAGGAGGGAACAAGAACATTTGCAGGACAGTGTGGCTTAGGGGTAGAGAAGAGTACCCAAAATTGGGCCCCCAGACAGAGTTCAGAAAATAATATTATGAAGGACCTGAGACCCAGGACACCATTACCCATAACTTAGGACTAGAACCTGATTACAATAATAAGCTGCTAAAAATAAAATAAAACAAAATAAAAATTAAAAATGAGTAAGAGAAGGAGAAAGAACCCAACCATAGACAGCTACTATGGGGACTGAGAAGGTCTAGGTTCATATTTAGAGGAAGATAGTGAAGTTAAAAAAAAAAAGGCCATTTGTAACTCAAACAGAAGAACTTAAAAAGGACTTCAAATCTCAAATGAGAGAGATTGAGGAAAAATTAAAGGGGGGAAAGAGCGATCCAAGAAAATTGAGAAAATTATGAAAAGGGAGCCATGCAATTGGAAGAAAAGATCCAAGAAATTAAGGAAGAAATACTTCTTTGAAAACTAGGATTGGGCATGGGGAACTGAATGACATTATAAGACACCAAGAAATAATAAAACAAAATCAATAGAATGAAAAAAATAGAAGAAAATGTGAAACATCTCATTAGAAAAATATCTGATCTGGAGAACAGATTGAGGAAGACAACATAAGATTTGTTAGACTACCTGAAAATTATAATCAAAAAAAGAACCTTGATACACCATTATAAGAAATTAAGGAAAATTGACCTGAAGTTCTAGAACAAGAAACTAAAGTAAAAATAGAAAAGAAAAAAAATCTACCAATCACCACCTAAAACAGATCTTAGGATGAAAACTTACAGGAATTTCATAGCCAAGTTTCAAAGCTCCCAAGTTAAGGAAAAAGCATTACAAACAACAAGAAAAAAAAAAAACCAACTCAAATACTGTTGAGTTACAATCAGGATTACACAAGACCTGACAGCTTCTACACTAAAAGACTGTAGATCTTAGAACATTGAAAAGCAAAAGAGCTGGGTTTGTGACCAAAAATAACTTACCCAGCAAAGTTGAATATGATCCTGAAACAACCCCCTCTCCCTGCAAAATAGACATTTAACAAACTGAAAGACTTTCAGGTATTTGTGACAAAAAGACCAGAACTCAACAGAAAATTTCACATATAAGATCCAGGAGAAATATAAGGTAAACATTAGAGACTAATTATAAGGGACTCAGTAAGATCAAACTATTTATTTCTTCTATGTGAAAATGTTGTCCATATTCTCCAGACTGTCATTATTACTTGGGTAGTATGATGTGGTATTTTTCAAAAACAAAATTGGGTAGGAAAAGGTAAAAAAAAAAAGAGTAATTATCTCATACAAATAAAACATAAAAGGAAGAACTAACACAAAGGAAGAGTTAGCGGTAGAAGGCTAGCAGTGCTGCAACATTACTTTCATTGGATCTGGGTTAAAAGGGGAATAGCATATATATCTAGAAAGGCATAAAAGCCTTCAAAATGTATGAAGAAATAAAAGAGTAGGGAGACAGGATAAGGGAGGGACTTTTAGAAGTGTGTGTAGATTAAGATTTAGGAGGGTCAGGGAAATGTTAAGGGAGGGCCTCTTAGAGGGATGGATAGAATAAGGAATAGGAAGGTAAGGGGAAAATGTAAGGAAGGCATTCTTTAAAAGGATGTGGATTAGGGAGGTAATGGTTAGAAGTAAACTTGACCTGTGAAGGATAGGGTAAAAAGAGAGGCTAAGGACAATAAAGAGGAAAAATTAAATAGAGGGAAATACACAAATAGCCGTTATAACTTTGAATGTGAATGGGATGAATTTATCCATAAAAAAGAAATGAATAGCAGAATGGATTAAAAAATCAGAATCTGTTGTTTATAAGAAACATATTTGAAACAGAGACAACATACAGAGCTAGAGTAGAATTTATTATGCTTAGCTGATGTTAAAAAAAAAGGGGTAGCAGTCATGATCATAGGCAAAAATAAAGCTAAAATAGATTTAATTTAAAGAGATAAATAGGGAAACTACATTATGATAAAATGTACCATACCATAGACAATGAAGCAATATCAATACTAACCCTATATACACCAAATGCTATAGCATCTAAAAAATGTTTTTTATGTTATATGAATTACAGGTAAGAATTGATGGTAGTACTGTAATATTGGGAAACTTTAATCTTCCCCCTCATAACTAAAATAAATCTAACCAGAAAATAAGAAGACAAGGAAGTGACGAATTTTAGATAAGTGAGGTATAATAGATATCTGGAGAGAACTGAATAGGAATAGAAAGGAATAACCCTTTTTCTCAGCAGTACATGGGACCTTTACAAAAATTGTCCATATATTAGGGCACAAATTTTTTTTTATAATTAAAAGCAAAAATATTAAATGCATCTTTTTTTAGATTGTGATACAATGAAAATTATATTTAATAAGGTACCATGGAAACAGAATGAAAGCTAATTGGAAACTAAACAATTTAATGTTAACAAATGAGTGAGTTAAAGAACAAATCATAGAAATAATCAACAATTTCATTAAAGAGAATAACAAAGAGACAACATATCAAAACCTATGGGATACAGCAAAAGCAGTATTCAGAGAAAAATTTATATCTCTAAATGCTTATATTAATAAAATAGAGAAAGAGCAGACCAATGAATTGGGTATGCAATTTTTAAAAACTAGGAAAAAAAAAGAACTAAAAATACCCCAAACACTAAATTGGAAATCCTAAAAATTAAAGGTGAGACTAATCACATTGAGTGTTAGAAAACCATTGGATTAATAAATAAAGCTAAGAGTTGGTTTATGGGAAAAAAACAATAAAATAAGTAAACCATTGGTTAATATGATTTTTTTTTAAAAAGAGAGAAGAAAACCAAATCACTGATATTAAAAATGAAAGGGTAAATATACCAGTAACAAAGATGAAATCAAAGTAATTATAAGGAGTTATTTTGCCCAATTATATGCCAAGAAATTTAACATTTAAGTGGAATGGAAGAATATTCACAGAAATATAAACTACGTAGATTAACAGAAGAGGAAATATATCAAGGATCTTGTCAATTCTATAAGAATATAAGTCATTCCCCAATTAATAAATGGTCAAAGAATCTGAACAGTTTTCCAATGAAGAAATAAAAACAATTTATAGTCATATGAAAAATGCTGTAAATCATTATTGATTAGAGAAATGCAGGTTAAAACAACCTTGAGATATTTTATACCTTTCAGATTGGCTAAAGTGGTAGGAGAAAGCCACAAATGTTGGAGAGAGATGGAAAAATTAGGACACTAATTCACTATTGAGGGACTGGTGTACTAATCCAACCATTTTGGAGAATAATTTGGAATTATCCTTTGACCCAGCAAATCCACTATTAAGTCTGGTTTCCAAGATGATTAAGGAAAGAGAAAAAGAACCTATATGTTCTAAAATATTTATAGCAGCTCTCTTTGGCATTGCAAAGAACTGGAAATTACAGTGATACACATCAGTTGGGGAATGGCTAAACAAGTTGTGGTATATTATCACAATAGAATACTACTATGCTATGAAAAATAACGAGCTTCAGGTGGATAGGTGGCGCAGTGAATAGAGCACCGGCCCTGGAGTCAGGAGGACCTGAGTTCAAATCCGGCCTCAGACACTTAACACAAATACTAGCCATGTGACCTTGGGCAAGTCACTTAACCCCAATTGCCCAAAAAGCAAAAAAAAAAAAAAAAAAAAAAATGAGCTCAATGCTTTTAGAAAAACATGGAAAGATTTGCATGAGATAATGAAGACTAAAATGTTCAGAACCAAGAAAGTGTTGTATACGGTAACAGCAATATTGTTTTAAGAACAACTTTGAGTGAATAAGTCATTTTAACTATTATAAATACCCAAATTAACTACAAAGACCTATAAAGGAAAATGCTCTCTGCATCCAGTGAAAGAACTAATAAAAAGAAGTATGTATAATATGGCTTTTTACACACACACCTATTTGTGTCTAATAATAGCCATCTCTAGGCTGGTGAATGGGGGAAGGTGGGGAGATCAAGAAAGTTACATGATAACTTTTATATATTTCAAAGGAAAAGCAAGTTGTACACAATAGATTTGCAGTTTCATGTGCAATCCTTTTTTTCCATTCTACTTTGTTATAGAAGTGCTTATTTTATTTCTTAAGTTCAGAATTTTTTTTTTTAAGGAAGTTTATTTAGCTATAGCTAAAAAGGATACTTAACAAGGATTGAGCACTTGCTTGGGTAAAGGAGACCACTTTTAGTCCTACAAGGAAAATAAGTCTGGTCAGCAGGCCAAGGAGTGGTGACTCAGGGCAGAGGTTTTATTAACTTAAGTGTTCTTGGAACATTCTACAAATCTGAAGTTCTGGGACTCCATGGATTACATGTCCTTTAAGTGCTCAGGAAACCAAGTCATAGCAACTTGACTTGAACCAATAGTCCTCTGGGCCAATCAATCCTGGGGACAACTTCCTAGCCTTTTAGAGAAAGAAGTAGCTTAACATATATGGGACCAAGGACTTTGGGGAAGAATCCTAGTAGATATTGATTCTGTTATAATGTGCTGTCATCTAGAATAAAAAAATAATAATCTTGGTTAGATGGTAATAGCAACTAATGTAGGCCATTGAATTTAAGGTTTTTCTTCCCCTCACTAAATCAAAAATTAAAAAAGACTTTTGTTAAAAGATGAGTAAAATGAATTAGCTATATTATTTACATCATTTCCAGAACATATATTTTCCTCACTTCCACCTCTTACAATCCTTATCATCTTTCAAGGCCCAGGTTAGGTACTACCTCCTATCTGAGGCCCTTCATTGATTCTTCCAGGTGTCTTTGCTCTCTACCTCTTGAAATTCTTTGTATTGACTTATCTTTTTGTATATATTGTATCCCTCCAGTGGAACATAAACTTTTTGATGGCAAAAGCTGTTTTGATCTTTGTATTACTAACATCTAGCATACAGTCCCTTGAACATTGTAGATACTTAATAAATGTTTGTTGAATTAAATATTCAGTTTTATTCTTACCTAGGTCAATTTTCTTCTTTTGTGTTAACAGTGTCATCAGCAAGGTGGTTCCAGCGCCAGAGGCTAAACCATCTCCCTCTGTTACTAGACCCAAATCACCACCACCTGCACCATCCCCAGCACCTGTACCTGTTCACATGACTCCTCCTCCAGTGCCTGTACCACCTCCTCCACAAGCCTCTGTATCACCTGCTATGATTCCTCCACCTTCTCCTGCGATCATAGCACCAGGAGGTTCCAAAGCACCTGTTCGTAGTGTTGTGACAGAAACAGTCAGTAACTATGTGGTATGTAACATTTCCTTTTTTTTTTTTAATTTTATTTATAGTTACATATTTTCTTCTTTCCTTGACCTTACCTATTGAGAAGACAAGAAAAATAAAACTTGTTACAAATGTGCATAGTCAAGCAAAACAAATTCCCAAATTAGCCCTGTCCAAAAAACAAAATATACGTATAGATATATGTACATATATATTTCAGTCTGCACTATGAGTCCTTTCTTTCTGAAGCTCTATACATAACATGTGTCATTATGAGTCCTTTAGAATTGTGGTTGGTCATTGTATTGATCAAAGTTCCTAAGTCTTCCAGAGTTCATTATCTTCATAATAATTGTTATTGCATAAATTATTCTCCTGGTGCTGCTCACTTCAGTTTGTATCAGTTCATAGAAGTTTTTCTTCCTAAGTTTTTCTGAAACCATCCTCTTCATCATTTCTTATAGCACAATAGTATTCCATCCTCTTCAAATAATAATTTGTTCAGCCATTCCCCAATTAATAAACACTCCTTTAGTTTCCAGTTTTTTCCCTCCATGAAAAGAGCTCCTATAAATATTTTTGTACAAATGAATCTTGTTCCTCTTTGATCTCTTTGGGGTTAGACCTATTAGACATATTACTGAGTCAAGGTGTATGCATAGTTTAATAACTTTTTGGGCATAGTTCCAAATTTCTTTGCCGAATGGCTGGACCTCTAACATTTACTTTTATTTGAAGATAAATTATTATAAATTATTCAGCTTTATCTTACCTTGTTATAATGAAAATTTTTAATAAAAGTTATATTTCAAAGGTAATTTTGTATAGTGGCTGATCATAGGATCATACATTTTAGAGCTCCAAGTGTCATCGGAGAGTAATATAGTCCATATCCCTCATTTCATAGATCAAGAAGCAGGTCTAGAAAGGTGACCTGACTTGGGTCACAGAAGTCAATGGCAGAGCTAGAATTGAGATCAGGTTCTGGGACTTCAAGTCTGATGTTCTTTCTTGTGTGTCACACTCTACTTTTATTTCTAGCCTCTGTTTTTAGGAACATAAGAATCCCCAGATAAAACTGTGTTACACAAATAATTAGACACAGCTTGAGACATGTGGGAGGGGTGGAAGATATATAGGCTCTTTGTTGCCATTTCAGATTAGTGGGCATGTGAATATAGCAGTCTTCATTCCTTGATGGTATAACAAAGCCAAATTCTAAAATTCCAAACATGCTTTTCAGTTATACTTCAGTGCTTAAAAAGATTTGTGATCTCATTGATTTAGGTAGTTATTCCAGTAGTGTAAATCACAACCTATCTAAGCTCTTGAGCTCCATTCCAGGGCCAACTCATGTTACCTCTTCCTTGAGGCTTTTCCTGTAACCTCAGATTTTACTGTTCTTCCTACTCCAAAATACTTTTACTTTTATTTTTTGTTTGCCTATCTTTGTACTATACATGTTTCCCCTCAGTTGAATGTAAACTTATTGAGGACAAGGCCACTTCCATTTTTTGTCTTTAAATCCCCAGCAACCTATCCATACTTTACAGTTTTTCTTTTTCCTCTGGCTTATGATTTCATCCATGTAAGGAAACTCCTTCCTGAGGAAATTCAGTCTATGAATTTGGGGCAGCTAGGTGGTACAGTGGATAGAGCACTGGGCCTGGAGTCAGGAAGACATGAGTTAAAATATGGCTTCACACACTAGCTATGTGACCCTGGGCAAGTCACTTAACTTCTGTTTGCCTCAGTTTGGCCAAATGAAAAAGTACAAAAGCTCGCCAAAGAAAACAATTCCTTAAAAATTAGAATTGGGCAAGTGAAAGTTAATGACTCCATGAAACATCAAGGAACAATAAAGCAAGACCAAAAGAATGGGGGAAAAAAAAGGAGATATGAAATATCTCCTCAGAAAAAAGAACTGACCTGGATAATAGATCAAGGAGAGCTATTTAAGAATTACTGGATTACTGAAAAGCCATGATCAAAGAAAGCCTAGACATCATATTCCATGAAATTATCAGGAGAGGATTCTGGGAAGATGACTGAGTATGTCAGAAAACTTTCAGCTCTCCAAATTTCCTCCACAAAAAAAGAGTGTTGCCTCAGAGCAGCAGAAATAAATATAGGGTAAAGCAATTGCTGAGACAGTTTGAGAAGACCCCAGGAAACACCCAACCTCCACAACCTCCATTGCCTGAGTGAAGTGCAAACACCTCCAGTTCTACTCTGCAGAATCAACAGACAACAAGCTTTGGGGGCAGGTGGGTTGAGAGAGAGCCTCAAAACTTTCATCTCTAAGACTGTGTTGGGGTCTGAGGGCTTAGTGGGAGAAGATTGAAGGATCTTCCACTGCCAAAAAACACCAAGCACAGCTGTGCTAACCAGGTGCATCCCAGGCTGTGGCTGCAGGGAGAAGAAGCTAATACCTGGCGAGTACAGTAGTGACTATGTTGACTGTGGGCACTTGCAGGAGAGCAGAGTCCCTGGTTTCAGTTCCAGGGCAGAAAGAACAGCCAAAGTTTTCAGCCATTAGAGGGACCACAGGGAAAAAGATCTTTTGTGGCACAGTGTGGCTGGGGGTCCTAACTGTGGCTTAGGAGTGGAGAGCAGAACCCTAGGTTGGGCCCTGAGACAAATATCAGAAAATAACAGTAAGAAGGACCTGAAGCTTGAGGTATCATTCCCCATATCTTAGGACTATAACTTTATTATGCCAATAGCCGATTAAAAAAAAACCCAAAATAAAACAAAAAATAAATAAAGATGAGTAAGCAAAGGAGAAAGAACCCAACCATAAATAGCTACTAAGGGGATAGAGAAGATCTGAGTTCATATTCAGAGAAAGATAATGGACTTTTAAAAGCCACTCCTTTTTCATTGAGAAATGTCAAATGGTCCCAACCACAAAAAGAGTTCTTAGAAGAATTTAAAAAGGACTTTAAAAAACAAATAAAAGAAATTGAGAAAAAAATCAGAAAAAAAAATAAAAGCAACCCAAGAAAATTGTGAAAAGAAAGTCAGCCAAAAACTTAAGGAAGAAAATAATTCCTTGAAAACTAGAACTGGGCAAAGGGAAGCATGGTATGGTCTTACATATATGTGTATGAATATATATATATATGTGTGTGTGTGTGTGTGTCCATCCATGTGTAATTGTAGCCTTCTTGAGGGTGAAAAAGGAAGTGGGGGGAGAGTAAATAAAAAGTACACAGCAGAGAACAGAAGAGAAACAACAAGGAGGCAAAAAAAGCTGGTCAGCTTTGAAAACAATGTGTAGTATTTATTACATAGGTTTTCTTGAAATGGAAATGTATTATTATAAAATAATATTGTATAAATATATATAAATATTGTATCCTCTCCCATGGTCTGCTGTGTACATGGCAATTTTTTTTTCTTTTCTCATTCTGTATTTAAGTTTAAAATTTTTTTAAATTGTGAAAAAAAGGAAAAAAAGAAATTATCAAGGAAAACTTTCTCAATATCTTTGAACCAGAGGGGTAAAATAGACATTAAAAGAATCTACCATTCACCCCTGACAGAGATCCCAAAATGAAAACTCCCAGAAATATAACAGCCAAATTCTAGAGCTCCCAGGTCAAAGAGAAAATACTTCAAGCAACTAGAAATCAGCCATTCAAATACCATGAAACCAGTCAGGATCACACAAAATTTAGTGGCTACCATGCTAAAGGAGAAGAGGGCTTGGAATATGAAGGCAAGAGAACTGGGATTACCACCAACAATAACCTACCCAGCAAAATCATATTATGTTATGTTATGTTATGTTATGTTATAATCCTTCACAGAAAAAATAAGACATTTGATGAATTAGAGTATTCCTGATGAAAAAAATAAGAGTAAAATAGAAAATTTGACTTTCAAGTACAAGACTTGAGAAGCATAAAAGGGTAAACATGAAAGAGAAATAAGGGACTCATTAAGGTTAAATTGTTTGCCTTTCTCTATGGGAAGATGATACATGTATCTTCTAAGAACTTTATCATTGTTAGGACAGTTAGAAGGATTCTACATAGAGGGTTCAGAAGCAAAGTCAATTATGTTGGGATGATACAAAACTAAAATGGATAGGCGAAAAGGAGGGATGCCCTGGGAGAAGAGGGAAGGAAGAGAAAGAATGGGGGAAATTATCTCACATAAAAGAGGCAAAGAGATTTTATAGTGGAAAGGGAAAGGAGGTGGGTGGTGGGCAACGCTTGAACCTCACATCTAAATTGGTTCAGAAAGAAACACATACATGTATGTATGTGTACACATACACACTCAATTGATAATAGAAATCTATCTTATCCAATAGATAAATAGGAGGGAAAAGGGATAAGAGGAAGAAAGTGGGGTAATAAAAGAAGGAAGTTGTCAAAAGTTACGCAAACTTTAGAGTAGGGGTGGGACAAAAAAGAGAAAAAAAGATAAACAGGAGAAAATAGGATGGAGGAAAATGCATCCAATGTAAATTGGATGAATTCACTCCTGAAATAGTGGATAGCAAAATAGATTAGAAACCAGAATCTTGTGGTTATGTTGTTTACAAAACACACACTTAAAAGAGAGAAACACACAGAGGGCCTGGTGCAGAATCTATTGTGCTTCAGCTGAAATAAAAAAGGCAGGGGTAGCAGTTGTGACTTCAAACAAAGCAAAAGCTAAAATAGACCTAATTAAAAGAGATAAGCAGGGAAACTACATCTTGCTAAAAGTAACCATAGATGATAAAGTAATATCACTATTAAACATAGGCAATAAGTAGCATAGCATCCAGATTCTTAAAGGGAAAGTTAAATGAATTATGGGAAGAAATAGATAGTAAAATTATACTAGCTAGGGAAGGAGGCCTCAATTTTCCCCTCTCAGGGCTAGATATATCTAACCATAAAGTTAAATAAGAAGTCAAGGAGATGAATAAAATCTTAGAAAAGTTAGAGATACTGGCACTGTGGAGAAAAATGAATGGGAATAGAAGGGAGCCCACCTTTTTCTCAGTTGTACAGCACCTTTACAAAAATTGACCATGTATAAGGTCATAAAAACCTCACAACCAAAGTCAGAAAAACAGAAATATTAAATGCAGTGTTTTCATACCATAATGCAATAAACAATACATTCAATAAAAGCATACATTAAAAGTTCATTGAAAATTAATCGTAAAGAATGAATGAATCAAAGAACAAATTATAGAAACAATCAATAATTTAGTTAAAGAAAATGACAACAATGAGACAACATTTCAAAATTTGTGGGATGCAACCAGAGTAGTACTTGGGGGAAATTTTATGTCTCTAAATGCATACATCAGAGAAAGAGCAGATCAATGAGTTGGGTATGCAACTTAAAAAAAAAACAACAAATTTAAAATCCCTGATTAAGCACCAGCATTGAAATTCTGAAAATTAAAGGAGAGATTAATAAAATTGAAACTTAAAAAATGGAAGTAATTAATAATACCAGGAGCTGGTTTTATGAAAAAAAAATTAAAAGGACAAACCACTGGTTCCTTTGATTAAATAAAAAGAAAACTAAATTACTAATATCAAAAATTAAAAAGGTAAATGCACCACCAATGAAGATGAAATTAAAGCAGATAGTAAGTTATGTTACCCAATTATATGTCAGTAAAATTGACAATCTTAGTGAAATTGATATTTACAAAAATCCAAACTGCTTAAATTAACAGAAGAGGAAACAGAATACTTAAAAGAACCCTGCTTTAGACAAAGAAATTGAACAAACCATTATTGAGCTCTCTAAGAAAAAAATCATCAGAACAGATGGATTTACAAGTGAATTCTATCAAATATTTAAGGAACAATTAATCTCAATACTATTTAAACCATCTGAAAAAATATGTAAAGGAGTCCTACTAAATTCCTTTTATGACATAAATATGGTTTTGATAACTAAACCAGGGAGAGCAAAAACAGAGAAAGAAAACTTTGGACCAATTTTCTTAATGGATATCAATGCATAAATGTTAAATAAAATACCAGCAAGGAAATTATAGCAATATATCACCAAGTGGGATTTATAACAGGAATACAGGACTGGTTCAATATTAGGAAAACTATTAGCATAATTGCCCATATCAATAAAAAAAAAAGCATGTGATCATATCAATAGATGCAGAAAAAGCCTTTGGCAAAATATAACACTCATTTCTATTAAAAAAAAAAAACCACCAGAAAGCATAGGAATAATAGGAGCCTGTCTTACAATAAGTAGTATCTGTTTGAAAGCAAGCATTATTTGTAACAGGAATAAACTTGAAGCCTTCTGAATAAGATCAGAAATGAAGTAAGGGTGTCCATTATCACCACCATTATTCAGTATTGTACTAGAAATGCTAGGTAGCTATAGCAGTAAGACCTGAAAAAGAAATTGAAGGAATAAAAATAGGCAATGAGGAAACAAAACTATCACTTTTTGTAGATGATATACTTAGAGAGCCCTAGAAAATCAACTAAAAAACTCTTTGAAACAATAACTTCAGCAAAAATGCAGGAAATAAAATAACCCCATATAAATCATCCACATTTCTATGTACTACTAGCAAAACCCAGCAACAAGAGATAGAAAGATTTTTCTTTAAAATAACTGCAGACTATATAAAATTCTTGGGAATCTACCTACCAAGAAAACCCAGGGATTATATGAACACAATCATAAAATACTTTTCACACAGATAAAGACAGATCTAAATAATTGGAGAAGTTTTCATTGTTTGTAGATAATCGGCTGAGTCAATATAATAAAAATGACAGTTCTTCCTAAGTTAATTTATTCAATACCATACCCAACTACCAAAAAATTATTTTAGAGAGCTAGAAAAAAATAGTATCTGGTAGAAGTAATTTTTTAAAATTATCTGGTAGAACAAAAGGTCAAGAATATCAAGGGAACCAATGGAAAAAAAATGTTAAGGCAACCTAGAAGTTCCAGATTTCAAACTACAAAATGGTAATCTTGCTGGTTAAGAAATAGAATGGTGGATAAATGGAATAGGTTAGGTATACAATACACAGTAGTAAATTACCATAGGAGTCTAGTGTTTGATAAACCCAAAGATCCAAGCTTTTGGGGTAAGAACTAAACATTAGACAAAAATTGCTGGGAAACTTGAAAGCAATCTGGCAGAAACTAGGCATAGATCAAATATCTCACATCATCAAAATGAACAAATAAATAATAAATTAATAGAATGAATGGTTTTGACATAAAGGGTGATATCATCAATAAGTAAATTAGGGGAGTTTGGGAAAATGTAATTATCAGGCTTATGGATAAGGGAAGAGTTTATGACCAACCGAGATAGAGAGGATCATGAAAAGTAAAATAGATAATTTTGGTTACATGAAATTAAAAGGCTTTGCACAAACAAAATTCATGTAGCCAAAATTAAAAGGAAAATAGGAAAGTGGGGGGGAGGAGAATTTTACTTTAGCAAGTTTCTCTGATGGCCTCATTTCATAAATATATAGGGATCCATTCTCCGTTTGATAAATGGTCAAAGGATATGAACATGCAGTTTTTAGAAGAAAAAGTCAAAGCTATCAATAGTCATGTGAAAAAATGCTCAAAATCATTACTGATTAGAGAAATGCAATTTAAAACAATTCTGAGGTGCCATCTTATACTGATCAGATAGGCTAATGTGACAGAAAAGGACACAGACTAGAGGGGATGTTGAAAATTAGCATCCTAGTGCATTGTTGGGAGACTTGTGAACTACTTCAGCCATTCTGGAGAATAGTTAGTAGCTATACCTAAGGAGCTGTCAGACTATACATATCCTTTGACTCAGCAATACCATTACTAGGTCTGTATCCCAAAGGGATCAAAGAAAAATTTTACATAAAGAAGATTTTTACACAGATATTTTTGGCAGCTCTTTTTGTGGTGACAAAGAATTGAAAACTGAAGGGATACCTGTCAGCTAGGGAATAGTTGAACAGGTTATGGTATATGATTTTGATGGAATACTATTGTGGTATAAGAAAGAATGAGAAGGATGATTTCAGAACAACCTGGGAAGACTTATATGAACTGAAGCAAAGTGAAGTAAGCAGTAGCAGAAGAACATTGTACACAGTAACAGCAATATTGTAAGGATGATTAACTGTGAAAGACAATGACCCAAGACACTTCTAAAGCTCCCATAATGAAAAGCATTCTCCACCTTCCAAGAGAGAACTGATGAACTCTGAATGCCCCCTAGCATTTGTCAGAATAATTGGAGTGTTATTAAACATTCTTGACCCATACCGATATAATAAAAAGGAAAGTATTACTTAAGTTTGTTAACTTATTCAGTGGCATGCCAATCAGACTAACAAAGAGCTACTTCATAGAGCTAGAAAAAATAACAGTGCCTATCTTCCCCACAAACTTTGTGTCCCCTGAAAATTTGCTAAGCATGCTCCCTGTGCCTTTATCCAAGTTGACAATGAGCATTAATGACTATTGTTTGGTTCTGACAAGGCAAGTTCTCAATTTACATAGTTTTATTATCATCTAGCCTGCACCTCCATTTTACAAGCATAGCCTGAAGGCCAAATACTTTGATAAAATTTTAGCAAAGGCTTTGATAAAATTTTAAACTTTTCTGCCTTGAAACTGCACTCAGGACTTTTGGGACAGCCTATATGTGTATGTATTTGTATATGCTGCTTTTTAAAAAAAAATAGCATGGTAACTCCCCAATGATCCTTCAATTCCTCTCCTACAGAATCCTCTATTATAGGAAAGATTTCTTGTTTAAAAACAAAACAAATGCATTGGTCATATTTTACAACAGATGATTTTTAAGAATGAAATTCTGAAGAAACAAGAAGCAATTCTGATGAGAAAGACAGAGGAAGTATAGATAAGCAATTAAATTCTAAACATTTCATTGAAACTTTCTGTTGTTACATCACAGTCTTTTCCCCTCCCACCTCTGAACCTTCCTTTGTGACAAAGAAAATGAAGTAAAAACATCTGATCAAAGGACCTCTTATGACAGCACATGCAATACTTCTTTCCTACTCATTCCTTGTCTCCATGCCATGAAGGAGAAGAACATGTTAATATCTGTTCTCCAGGTCCCATGTTGTTTGCTTGTCTATTTATTTTGCTCTGCATCAGTTCATGCTAATTTTCCCATATGTATCTGAATTCTTCATGTTTGTCATATGTTAGTGTACAAAGATACCCATTATTCCATACAACATAGGTTTTTTTTTCCTGCTATTCATTAATTGATGGCATTTGATTGCTTTACCGAAGAAAGTTTTGCTATAGTTGTTTTGCTACTATAGAATTGCTATAAATGTTTTAGTATACCTTTAATCTCTATTTCTCTTCAACTTTCTTTGACTTTTGAAGTATTTGTACAGTATTGGGATCACTAGGGGGAAAAGGTGTGGACAGTTTAATCACTTCCTGTACAGGGTATCTCAAAAGTTTTAATGCAGTTCTAAGCTAGTAAAGCTTAAATAATTTAAAGTTTTCTGTCTAGTATGAGTCTACCAATTTAAATGTCATAAAAGGGTTTTTTTGGACAACTTCCTACATGGCTAGTGACACGAATTACTTGGAATTGTTGGTTTACCTAAATGATTTCACTGTATCTAGGGGAAAATATTGGAAGAACAGAAGAAGAGACTACTGAAGGTATTAGATAAGCTAAAAATTATTGGTAGAAAATTGTTGATTGACAAATGCCTCTTCTGCCAAATCTTTGCCAAGTAGGACACAGCCGAGAGTGAGAGCAAAACCTAAGGAGATAAGAAACAAACGCCCATCACTATGCCATTTCTGAAAAATTATTAAAAGCTAGTTACATTTCTGGTATTTGATGACCACAATCGAGATTTAAAGGGGAGGGGGGCACTATGCCATTATTGGAAAAGCCTCTAAATGATAAATTTTTCTTTTTTTGCAAAGAAAAAACAACAAGCAAAAGGTCAAAAAGCAGTCTAGTCCAGTTATCTGGCACCTCTTGGAGATCACAGGAGCAAGAAGTACAATGTCAGGTCTTTAAAGACTTGGTTTAGCTGCTTTCCACATGCCCTGATACCGGCTTTCACAAGAATAAGCAATTCTTTGTGTTCACACTGACACCCTTCTTTATGGTTTCAAGGCAGAGTTTGGTTTTGATTTTGTTTTTATTGTTGATAATTTTCTTTTACCAGTAGATTTTTGGCCACCAGCTTACTAGTGAAGTCATTAAGCAAGCATTTATTCATCAACACTTCATCCTAGAGTGCAGGGGTTTTAAAAGGGATGACAGTAGAATATAAACTTCACAGGGTCCATAAATGAATGAATGAATAAATAAGTAAATTCTTTCTCTATACATCATACATATACAGAGTATATGCACGTAACATATGTTCTATGTAAATATATATGTGATGTATAATATCTATAATATATAGACAATATAATAAAATAGACAATGTAACATATTGTATGTCACACACACATATACATAATATTGCATAACTCTTTGCCTATTTTCCCCATTAGAATGTGAGTTCCCTGAGTGCAAGGACTGTTTTTGCCAATCTTTGTATCCCCAGTGCTTAGCACCCTGCCTGGCACACAATAAGCACTTAACAATGCTACTTGATTTGACTTGGCTCCATTGGCCAAGTTCCACAGTAAGAGCACCTGCATCCCAAATGGAAATGTGTCCTCTAAAAACCCAGCTACCTAGCTATGCAAGCATGTTTTCAGAAACTATTTTTACAGCAACATCCTATAATATAATCCATAATAAGTTCAAAATAGACATGATCTGAATATTAAAGATTATGCCAATTAAAAAATTAGAAGTGACGTAGGTAATATGCCTTTCACAGCTATGGAGAGGAGATGACTCTGACCAAACAAGAAATAGGAGACATTATAAAAGATAAAATATATAATGAATTTGAGGAACTTTTACACAGACAAAATTAATTCATCTCGAATAATAAGAAAAACAGTCAATGGGGAGAAAGACTGTATCAAATATCTCTGGTGAGGAACTGATATGCACAAATATAGAAGAGAAAGCCACTCCCCAGTGAATAAAGGGAATTGAAGGGAATTAACATTGACATAGTACATATTATGTGCCAGTCACTGTTCTAAGCACTTTTACAAATATTGTCTCATTTGGTGCTCACAGCATTCCTATGAGGTAGGTGCCATTATTATCCCCATTTGAGGAAAATGAGACAGGCATACTGACTTGCCCAGATTCACAAAGCTAGTCTGAGGCTGGATTTGAACTCAGGTCTTCCTGGCTCCAGGCCTGGTACTCTGTCCCCTACCACCAGCTGCCTCTAAATAAATGAGCAAAAGATTTTAATAAGGAATTTTCAAAAGAAAATTGCAAACTACCAGCCATATGATAAAATGTTTTAAATAATAATGAGAAGTGAATTTTTTTAAAACCTTGGAAGTTTCAGCTAACACTCAGAAGATTGACAAAGATGACAAGAGATGAGGATAGTTCGTTGTGGAGGGGTCATAAAAAATAGGCATGGTAATCCATTGTTGGTAGAGCTATGGAATGATACAACCATTCTGAAAAGCAATTTGAAATCATGTAGATCAAGTGACTAAAGTTTTCATAACTCTGGACCAAGAGATTCTAATACTAGGTTTATACTGTAAGAAAGTCATTAACAAAAAGAAAAGCTCCAAGTATACTAAAATATTTATAGCAGCACTTTTTGCAAATCACAAAAAACTGAAAACAGTTCAGTGTCCATCCCTGCCCTTATAGAGGTTATACTACAGTAAGGAAATAAAATACAAACACAAAAATAAAATTCAAAATATTTTATTATAAATGCATTTGGGAAGAGGCATCTAGGTGGTGTAGTGAATAGATCACTGTCAGGAGTCAAGAGTACCTGAGTTCAAATCCGGCCTCAGACACTTGACAACACTTACCGTGTTTCCCCGATAATAAGACCTATCCCGAAAATAAGCCCTCCCTTCACTGTGTAAGATTCCTCTAAAATAAGCCCTCCCCCGAAAATAAGCCCTATTGAGATTGCTACTGTAGTGAAGGTGATCCCCTGCGCTGCACCGTCCCCCTCCCCGTGAAACGCACACCGCGCTCCGAGCTGCATCCAATCAGAGCTGCAGCAGTGAGTGCGTCATCCTGTTCTTCCCCAGTGATTTGCTTATTGAATAAAGGTACATTTTTTTGTTCACATTTACCTGTTTATTAAAATTGCTGTCAATGTTCATTAAAATAAGCCCTCCCCTGAAAATAAGCCCTCTGGTGTTTTTCTGTCCAAAAAAGTAATAAGACAGTGTCTTATTATTGGGGAAACACGGTATTAACAGTGTGACCTTGGGCAAGTCAGTTAACCCCAATTGCCTAGCTTTCCCCTCTCCAAAATAAATAAATAAAATTCATTTGGGAACAGATCAATGGAATAGTTAACTTACAAGGAGATGTACCCAGGAACTTCATGATAGTGAGGCAGCAAGGGCTACACATACTGCTGCTTCAGAGATTGGCAGTTCTAACCCCACTTTACATCTTTCCTTGAAATCACTAAGTGAGGGAGAATGATAGAATAGCCTACAAAGATCTTTAATGCCAGCAGAGTGTGCCTTTGTCCACTGTACCATGAAAACAGCTTTCAGTCCTTCAAAACTGGTGAGTTTTAAACAAGCCTTATGTGAAAAGCATGTCAGCAGGACAAAAAAAATGAAAAGGATTTCCCCCTTTTGTTATGTGAAGCTCCTATAAAAGTAGAATGTTGTTGGAGGAATAGATAAATTCTTGCAAAATTAACTAAATGAAATTATAAGCTATTCCATTATAAGAATTCTTAATCTTTTGCTATTTTATGTCTTTTTGAAAGCAACTGTAGAACTGTTTCCTAAAATTGGTTTCATTCTGTGGAGTTCTGAGGAAATTCCTAATAAAAGTACACTGTTTATAGAACTAAGTTGATTAAAATAGAGAGGATATGATAGATACAGCAAACCAGTGTTTGAATGGGTAAATGTTTGGCCTCCTTAACATTCTTTCATTTGCCCTTTAGTAGATTGTACTGTACTGTAAATGTCATAATGGGAATGGAAAGTTACTTAGTAACAACTCTTTTATATCCTTGATCTTATCAGCTAGTTCAGGAGAAGGGTTTGGCTAATAAGTAATAAAGTAATACATGCATGTTTCTCTATGTATATTGAATCCATGTATCTCATGCAGAAAACTATATCTAGTGGAGTTACATAGCTTTGTTAGCTGTAACTGTTTTAAAGGCTCTAAAAGCCTGTATATGTTAGAATGTTCTCTAGGATTAGAAGGCAGTTACAGATGTTATTGTTCACAGGTACACACACACACACACACACACACACACACACACATGAGCGCGCACACACGCTACAGAGAGAGGAAGAGAATCAACAAACATTTATTAAGTGCCAAATACTGTGCTAAACATTGTTTTATGCCTTAAGCAGTTTAGAGAGTTAGAATTTATTTTGTTTGGTAATAACACTTAAGCAATCACTACTTATTTTCTGTCTAGCAGAAGAATAGTGAAAATGGTCATGCCTTTAATTAGAAATGTCTTATTTTCAGTTTTGGTTTTGGTTTTGGCCTCTTTGGATTTAAGGTATAGAATAATGCTTATTCTCTTTGTTCCTTTCTGTGCTTTTGTCTCCTTCCCTCACTCCCCCATATTGAAAAAACAACAGATCAGAGATGAATGGGGCAATCAGATCTGGATCTGTCCTGGGTGTAACAAGCCAGACGATGGCAGTCCAATGATTGGCTGTGACGACTGTGATGACTGGTACCATTGGTAAGTTCTTCAGAATTTTCCTCTTCACATTTTTTAAGAGAAAAAGAAAACTAGTTATATCATCCCCTTCACATTGAAGAAATATTGCCTGCCAATGATTACTTGAGTGGCATTATGAGTGACTTGAGTGACTCTAGAGTCAGTCTCTTAGTCTAGAAGGCATGGGTTCCCGTCCTGCCTTTGGCACATAGTACATGGTTCTGGATGTGTGATTTAATCTTTCAGTACCCAGGCAACTCTTTAAGAAGAGAAACTGTGTTCTCAAGGGTTGAGGAGCAGCCAGGAGGTAGAGAGAGCATTTGGAATTCAAAATTTTAAAAGTAAATGTTAAAATTTCTTTTTATATTTTTTTTTTAAAAAGAATACAAGTTATATAGTAGTGCTGATCTATATTGGATAGAGAATTTTCTCATCAGACATGCCCATCGCCATTGAAACACAACAGTAACAAATATTATCCTCTCACAAAAAAAAAAAAAAACTGCCTAAAATGATTACCATAATACCATACTAAAAAAAAAGTGTTGTGTGTAGATCCCCTCATAGACACAGGACTTAGCAGGCCTAGATTTGTTCCCATCTGCCCTACCAAGTCGCCAGCTATAACATCAAGGTGAGACTTACTTTCAAATAGTATCATGTATGGAGAGCCCTTCAAAAAGCTTAAAACTCCATAGAAATTACAGTTGCTAATATTATTTCATAGTACCTTCTGGAGCTTAGTAATTGAAGGGTCTGTAGAAGTACACAGTCTTACTGAAGCACAGAAAGCTCAGAGGTTCATAGATGTAGAGCTGGAAGGGAGTGCAGAGGCCTTCCTGTCTAGTCACCTCATTTTACAGATGAAAACATTGAGGCCCCGGGGATGTGCGGGGTGGGAGAGGGGATAGTATGACCTACTAAAGGTCACACTAAAATGAAGTGTCAAAAATGGGACTTTGGATTGTTACAAATATTTCTTGAATATTTATGACATATTCTGTTTACCAAAGCAGTTTTTAAAGGAGTAAATACATAGTTTTTTTTCTCTATTTCTTCTCCAAATACTCCTCCCTGTCCCAACCTTCCCAAAGAATAATTTCTTTCTCAGAAACTTCAATTTAACAATTAGGTGTTTAAATGACTTTATTTGCTTTAAAAAAAAAAAAAAAGATTTTAACCACTATTCCACTGTTCACATGTCTTCTGATGTTACCAAGACTACTAAAGAGGAACTTATGAGTCCCACCATCCAGAGTTCAGCTTGGTACAATTTACTGAAAGAATCCTCACATTTTAAATGTTTTTACAAAAAAGGGTAGAGAGAATTACTGGGATAAATACTTGTTATTTTTGTGCTTCATAGGAAAACTATCCTCTGACAATTGTAGTCTTTTACTAAATGATGGTTAAATATCTTATGACTAATTTAGCAGATGCTATAAATTATTAAAATTTTGGTGCTAATATAATTTCAAATCCTATTAAAACATATCTCAATTTCCTTGAAGGGGATATAGTTAAAGGTCTTTAAACAAATATAGGATGTGACCTTGAAGCATTTATATTCTAAAATATATGCAAATGTTAGTTTAGCATCTCAAAAATCTTTAAGTTAAAAAAAAAGATAATTTGGTAGGAAAAACATTTGGGGTCAGCTATTTTCTTTGTATACTAATAGGTTCTTTCAAAACAACTGAAATTTGATTATTAATAGTTTGTCAGAAGGAATAAAAATATTCTTGGCTATAAAATTCTATGTAAACAACTATTTGATTTAAAAAATTTTTATACTTTGTGTTACAAGCTAGAAAGAAATAAGTCTAAATAACGTAGAAAAGAAAATTTAACTTAGTAGTAAATTGTTTAACTGAGATTTTGTGGGTTGTCTATAAAAATTTGTAGGCCCTGTGTTGGGATAATGGCTGCCCCCCCAGAAGAAATGCAGTGGTTCTGTCCCATGTGTGCCAACAAAAAGAAGGACAAAAAACATAAGAAGAGGAAGCACCGAGCACACTGAAGCTCCCAGGCTGGGCTCGGTCTCCACTGCTGAATGTCACGTTTGGGCTTCTTCTCTAACGTCTCAAGAAGGGAGGTTTTGGTGCAGTTCTTCCATCTGAGGCGCCTTTCCTTTTGAGGGATTATGAATCTTGAATGATTCAGTAACAAGAAGAAACGGTCCACCTTGAGCTGTTATCTTCTGAATGCGTTTGGCCCCCATGGGATACATTTTTTTGTATGATCGAAAGTTTTCATCTCCTGAACATAAACTCAGATATAGTGGCATGAGGGCTAATTGAGTTGATGATCCATCTTGCACTCTCACATTTATACAGTAGCAGTGACAAGTATTGTAAATAAAAAATCATCTTTCTTCTCCTTTGATTTTCTTTCTCTCCAGAGCCTTTTCATTAAGGGGTTAGATGAGAGGATAATGTGTAAATGGCTTTGACTGTAATTTAAGGAGTGATTTCATTAGTCTGAATATAGTTTTCTGCTTTTTTCTCTGCATAGTCAAATAATCGTAATAACATGAAAGAAAATTCCAGTTGGGATGCTGGTAAATATTTTTGTGATAAGAATATATGATTTCCCCACCACCACCACAATTTTTAGTACTTACATGTAAACATGTTCATGCTTTTTGTGAAATATCTTATTTTTTTAAAGAAAGGTTTCTATTGTGACCAGTTTTCTTTTGTGCAGATTGTTTTATGTTAATTGTAATATATTTTATATTTTTGGTTGTTTCATAATTTTGTTGATCTTTAAGCTGCTGGTGTCTCTTCTCATTGCTTGTACATTTCATCAATTTGTATAAAAATACTTCAAATTAAAAGGTTTCCCTTAATGTAAATATTGAATATTTATGAAGTACTTATTTTTAAATTTTTTATCGTGTTTAATTCTAGCAGTCTTTGAAATCCACTGTGATTTCAGCCATGTCTCTAATTACTGTTTTCCATGAACCCAGAAGGGGAAAGAACTATTTTTCAAAAGAATTTAGGTTAAGAAGTAACTGAGCAGCCACCCAATAGCATTGTGAAGGCCCTAACAGATGGAAGAATAGCAAGGAGATCTAAATCTTTAAAATTGTTTTATTTTGTCAACTTTTGTTTCGATCTAGTGTTTTTGCTTACTTTCATTAAAAAGGACATGTAGATTCATTAAAGGTCAGAAAACCGACACTGTAGCAGTTTGTGTTTATAATGTTTGTTTCTGCACATCTGTTTTATAATTTGAGACTAAAATAAAGCATGCTGTCAATATTTTTAAAGAAGAAAATCAAATTGCAGGATGTCACAAAACTTTATTATAGCATTGATTATGTATTTGAGTGTCTTTGCAGTAAAGCAAATAATTTATCCTAATGTGGAATATTGAACTTAATTTGAACAACATTTATATTTCAGGGACTTTGGAATAAAGCCAGGCTTTGTTACTTAATTTTGAAATAATTCTTGGGCCATGAAGTGATAAATATCTTGAATTCTAGTATACCGGATTTCAACCTGTTACACAAATATAACAAATCTTTTAAAGGTCACATTAATTGATATTAGAGTATGAATTTATTTTATTTTTAAAACATATAGTCTGCATAGGGAAATAAGGTTTTTCTCTCATGCCTGTTAAATTGCAAATCAGTGGAGGTAGAGTTGGCTAACTTAGAGTACAATATTGCATTTCCCTCTTTGTTTAATGCTACCCCCAAAGATTGTTCCATCCTTGCAAACACCCAACTAATCTTATTCACTGAGAATGTGTTTTGTTCTGTTTTGTATTAATTTGGGATCATTCTATGTTTTATTACTTCTTTTTGTAACATTTTCACACACATGCAAATCTACTTACTAGGCCTTTTTTTCTGGTATGTGTTGGGAAGGGAGGTCAAATAAAGATTGTTGGCTGTTTCATAGTTTGCTTTTCTATTTCCTTTAGGACTTTGTTCCCTAAGACATGGGTAGTGGACCCAAAGTTGCCATATTTAAGGGAGCAGGTCATGCTAGTGAAATAAGAAAACAAGTATCTATATAACTTTTTTTTTTTGCCAATCATACTGAGAGACTTCAGTCCATACTACATTACTGCATTTAAGGAATTTCAATCAGTTTGTTGTCCTTTGCTATTTCATGGTTGCTTTCCTAAATCCAGTTCATGATTTTATAAATGGTCTTTGCAGTAATAAAACCAAAGAATCATTTTCAGGGGGCTGGATAGCTCAAGGGATTAGTAATGGAATATGGAGGGAGCCTTTCACCTCGAGGTCACTGAGTTGAATCCAGCCCAGGTCACTAGAGACCAAAAGCCGTTACCATCCTATGCAGTGCAGCGGCCTGTGTGAAATGAGCTCAGTCTCAGTCTCTAGTGGACAACTGTCACTAACCAGGGAGAGTTCTGGAAAATGCAAGAAAAAATGGGTATAAGAAAATGAAACACTACCTCTATAAGGCTAAGTTGGAAAAATTGGACATCTCTAGGTTTCTTAACACTGCTAAAAAAAATAATGTAGAAACTATAAAGCATGCTACAAGCAAGGATATGTGTTAATTTATCTTATTTGTTGAACAGCAGAACAAGAAAAGGAAAGCTTATGTTACATTTAAAAAAAAAAAACATGCACTAATTGGGGGAAATTTTACTGAGTTCAGAACAGAAAACTCCGTAAAGCAAAGGAACGTTGTTGGCTTTTGAAGAAAAGTGGGAGTAGAAAGCAGTTGGGGGAACCACAACAATTGAAATCCCAGTGAAAATGTTTGGTCTAGCCAATTGCTTATTATGTAGTGATAGACGTTTCTGTAGGGGTTAAAATGAAAATATCCCTCCCCACCCCTGTCCCATCCTTTTGCCCCTGCCCCCCAGGTGATTAATAGTTTTCCAGGTATAGCAAAAAATATCATAAACTATAAACTGTTTCAGTGGCTTCCACACTCAGGAAATCAGGTGACTTTAGCAACAAGACCTTAAGGAGAAGCCAGTATGGGGGGGTGGAGGGGGGGGAAGGGGGAATGTCCTGGCTAGTGATCTTATTGGAGGGGATTTAAGGAACTCAGAGAGATGCCCTCACTTAGAGGTAACTGAGAAGCTCTCTTAGTGAGATAATCGGCCTTCAGAACCATGTGTAGCTCACAAAGCATAATTTCTATGGTTGACAAGGTGTTTCTCTTCTGAAGGTGTCTGCAGTTAAGTACAGCGAGGATCTTTATCCTCCAAATGATTTGTGATTCCAGATGTCCTAAAAAAAAAAAAAATCAGAGGGTATCCGAGTATTCTGACTTTGTCTGGCTTTTTCAGAGATAAAATATAGTGCATTACTCCACTGTATCACCTAAACCGCCTTTGTTCTCCTTTCAATAGGACGATTAAACAAAGACCTACTAACCAAATTAAAGTATAAAATGAACACTGAGATATGGAAACCTTGCCAGCAAGAATGCTAATGAATGAAGTTCACTAAAGGCACGCTGGCTAAGTTTTCAATACAAATAGTTTTATGGCCAATCTCTTTAGATCATAGCAATTTTCTTTAGAAGTTTAAGTCTAAAAGTAGATGAGTTTCCTTGCCTGTAGAATGAATTAGATAATGTTCTGAATAAAGTCTCTCTCCACAATTGTATCAGGCATTCTGTTAGGAAACTATCTATTTCATTGGGAATCTTGGACCAGTTGTAACCTAAAAAGCATAAAGCAACTATTAATCCGTGTGTGTAGACCAATAGAAAGCGTTGTAACAGGAGAGTTAGAAGAACAGCTGAACAGTTTGTTCCCAATTTGATTTAAGCATAAGCGTTTAATTTAAATAGGAAGTATTTTGAGCAACTTTTAGACTCTTTTCACTACGAACAACCCAGATATTGTAATCCAGTCTTTGGGACATGGTTTTTTTGACAAATTTTCATGATGACTTTCTGATCTCTGAGAGTTCCTGGACATTAATCTTTCTCAGTAATTTGCCTTATAAATCCCAGTGTTATGAATCTTCTTCTTAAGATGAATATATGAAGAATATTTAGCCTCATTTAGTCAGTGTCTATGTTTCACACATGTATTTTTTCCTTCTTTGACTTTAAAACCATATTGCAATGGTTTTGCTGTAACTGTGACTAGAAATGCTTGTTTATAACAACACTGAATCATGCACTAGATTGAACAGTATTTCCATTAACCCGTGATAGTCACCTTATTAACATGTAAATTATTAAGGGTAGTTACTACAGCCTACTCAATAGTTAAAATAGTTGGCTTTCAACAAAAGCATAATCGTAGAAACTGCCTCAGCCCTAGGCAATAATTTACTGCTATAACCTGGAATCCTAGTCTTTTAAAAGATATTTTATTAGTTAAAAAAAAGTTTCTAGTGGGAACATCTTGAGAGCTAAAGAAATGTCACTGATAAGATTATTGTCATTAGAAAGTTAACTATTGTAAAGACATGGTTTAAGGGAAATAACTTTCAGCTAAGGTTCAGCTAATTATATATGAGACACTTTGAGTGACATTCCCTTGGTAACAGGTTATAGGAATTACCCTGTAAATTGTAGGTATAACTGAGATATTGATGATAATAATAATGTCAGAGTAATATACTTCTTGAGTTTAGAACTTTTTTTTTAGTCAGTTAAAAACCTGCCACTTAGTAAAGGTACTGACAGTTTATATTGACCAGATATACCCTGATGCTTCAATATATCCTGAAAAGTGATTATGGGTTCTAAAAGGTCATGCCAGTGGGAGCACAATCACTAATATGTCTTACAAGACTGGCCTGGCTTTGGTGTAACAGAAATAGGACAATTCTTAGAGTTAGAAGGCAAGGTTCCAGACTTTCCAGTTGTGCAATCCTAAATAAGTCACCAAACCTCTCTGAGTTTCACTTTTCTTATCTGCAAAATTAGGACACCCTTGCATTTTTTCAACCCACAGGATTGTTATGGGGAAAATGTTTTATAAACCTTAAAGTGCTCCATAAATGTGAGATGGTGGTGATGATGATCATTATATAAATTTGAGTAAGAAGCAACCCACCTAAAGCACATTCCATAGGATTGGTTACTAGGTATTGGATTTTTTAGCCATAGCGGCATACATGTAATATGAAAGTTATTATTTGTGTAAATGAAAAAATGCCCACGCTGGTGAGATCACAGCTATTATACTGATTTCACAGATCATTGGCTGGGCCTATACTACACATTGAGAAAGATGGGTTGATACATTGACATTCTTCCTATTTTAAGTTTCTTGCTCATCTGCTATATTGTTCATATATTTATGTGATCTTAAGGATTCCATTATTTTGTTGAATTGAACAAATGCATGTTCTTTTGATAGGTCAGGAAATAGTGTTTCTATGACTTTTTTTAGTTTAATAGACCCTAGATTCTGAATGTCAATACCCAGCCAAAACATTTAAGCACGCTGCAGTGACATTAAGAAGCTAGTCATATAATCAAGCCTTTAACAGTTGTCCAAAAAGTAACTGGTGTTTACTATCATTTATATTATCACCTTTTCCTATAGGGTCTCATTAGAATAAAAACTTTCTGTTCTCCCTTCTTTTCCTTCAGTGGATAGCATACCTAAGTGCTACCTAAAGTTTATTAGAAGAGTAGAGAAGAAACACAATCTAAACAGAAGCCTCCAAGAGCCGCGGTGAGAGCTACGGACAGTCCCCCAAGTTCAGCAGTAGCACTCTACTGTATATATAGCAATCCAAACTATCAATAAATAGTGTCAGAGCTCAGGCCTTTCCTAGGAGAGCCCTTTGCTTGTGGGGATGAGTTGACTTACTGCTACAGAGCATCCCCTAGTGGAAGTTCGAGGATCCTAAAGTTGACAGTAACCACAGAGAATCAGAGAGTGTTCCAGCTAAAAGGGACCTTGCAGGCGAGGAAGGGGCAGCTAATACAGTGGATAGAGAGCTGGGCCTGGATTCAGGAAGACTCTTCTTGACTTCAAAGCTGGCCTCACACACCGGCTCTGTTACCCTGGACAAGTCACTTAACCCTGTTTATATCGGTTTCCTCATCTGTAAAATGAGTTGGAGGAGGAAACAGCAAACCACTCCAGTATCTTAGTCAAGACCCCTAAATGGGATCATAAAGAGTTGGAAATGACTGAAAAATGACTAAACAGCAAGTGAGAAAGCAAAGTTCATCAAGGTGAATTGTCTTGTTCATGGTTATATAGCCTCAATGCCAGAGCTCAAACTCAGGTCTTCTGAGTCGGGTTTTAGTTTTTGGCTTGGGTTTTTTTTTTTTAATCATTATAGTTTGTCTTTCCCAACCTCATCTATATAGTTAGTGACTTACATTTGTATATCCTTTCCCATTGGGATGTGATAGCAACTTCCACATTTCCGTGGAAGTAAAATGTAAGAGATTTTGTAAGAATTCTAGCTCTGGTGCTGCCACTGACTAGCTATGTGACATTGAACAAGTCACTTTACCTTGTAGTCTAAAGTTAACTTATATGTAAAATGAGAAGGTCAAACTAGAGGATAACAAAGGTTCCTTCCAATTCTAACTCTTACAAAGTTAGGGAAAGGAAGAGGGAAACTCTTTAATCACAAATGATACATAGTAACAATTGGAAAGATGTTATTTAGTTTCTTGAAATAAAATGGCAGCAGCCTATATATACATGCCTAAAGAGTGTGTATATGTGTAGAAATAAACCAAAACAAGATAGTTACTTTTTGAAATATCTTTTCTACATTGGATTCCTTGTGTATCATTCTATATGTTACTATCAGTTGATCAATAAACATTTATTAAGCACCTCCTGTCACTGTGCTAAACCCTCAAGATGCAAATATCAAAGTGATACAATCCTTAACCTCAAGGAGTTTATATTCTACTAAAGGGAATTTGTTACAGTCATAGAAAAATACAGTTTGGTGGAAACACTAACAACTGTAATTCAACCGTTGCTGGGTGGGGTTTTTTTTTGGGGGGGAGGCAAGGGGGAAGAGGACTTTGCACACAAATTCATCACTACTTAGCTCTTAAAACCAGTTTAGCAAAAATAAACATTAGTATGCTCACAGATTACAGGTCGCAGAAATCTGCTTGAGTGTTTCAAATTGCCAGTTTAGTAATCCAAAATGTCAGTTCCCCACTAATGTTTCTTTCGATTAGTAATCACAGGCCGTGTTCTAATTTAATGCAATCATCTTTTATGGGGGAAGAACCCAGGAGCATTTATGCTGTAGGAAGTTGTTTACTTTTCCTTCCCAATTGTATAATAGAACTGTTTTAACAGTTGCCACTGCTTTTCAAAAGTAATCTTTGAGCTTCAAATGAACATTAAACACTGTGTAGTTTATACAAACTATTCCCCACACCTTCATGTTTGTATGTACACACTCACATACAATCTGTACATTTTTTTGTAATTTACAGAACACAAAAACAACCCTAAATAATTGATTTTCCTAAATGCTATATACTTCACGAGAAAATAATCATGACTAGATTACAATCTTTTTTTTTTTTTGCATTAAGTTGTTAAATGTTATCCAGTAAGTCTCACAGACCAGGAGAGAAATAAAAAGCATTGAAACAATTGGAAGATATCCTTCCTTTCCCTACCTTTCCTGTCTTCCCTCCCCCTTCAGCATCTGCTTAGATGATGACAGCCCATGTCATTAAAATAAACAAACCCTAACACAAAGGTTTCCTTGTCTTAGCTGCCACTGGCTGATCTTTTTTCATTAGAAGAGAAGCTGGTCCTTCATATTAAATGAAGAAATGTCAGAAATTATATGTATATACAATATGTGTGAAGCCTCAGGAAACAGTTCACCTTATGTAAAGAGTGTGGAAGGTTTTAAAAGCATACCTAGTATTTTGATGACTTGCCTTTTTTTTAATCTAATTTTCTGACATCTGCTATCTAAGATATATGTGTGTGTGTGTTTATATCATTCATATGTATGTGTGTATATACATACATGTGTCTGTGTATATATCTCAGTTGCTATTGAGAGGCAGCATGAATAGAAGATTGAGAACTCACCTAAGGATCCAGAAGACTTAGTTTTAAAATCAGCCTTAGCCTGTTTGTGTACCCTTGGGCAAATCATTTAATTCTTGGTTCCCTAAGCAATTCTCTAAAACTCAAGTTGCATAACAATAACTGATCGCCCTTGGGAAAGAGAATTTCTTCACCAGGAGTTCCTCAAACAAATGAAGTCCCAGATACAGAAGAAGAAGAAGAAGAAATAAAAGAAAGACAGACTGATTCATCTACTGTGTAGCAAATCCAACCTATTTTGTCTCGGTGATGGGCACTAAATCAATCAACAGGCATTTATGCAGTGGCTACTAAGGCGTGAGTCTGTGCTAGACGCTCAGATGCAAAGACAAAAGTGAAAGGTTTTGCCTGTGGATTTTTAATCTAGTTGGGAGAAACAACATGTACATATAGACATAGATATGAGACAGTTGGGAGGGAGAAAAGGAGGCAGGCACTAGCAGCCAGGGGTGGTGTAGATCAGGAAAAGTTTCATGTTAGACATTGACAATTTGAGCTAAGCTTTGAAGGAAACTAGAGATTCTAAGAGGGTAGGAGTGGGGGAAATGAAGTAGAGGGTAAGAGGGGACAGTATGTTTCATCTGGTATATGAAGAAAAGTAACATGCAAATAAGTTTGAAATGGTTGGTTGATACCAGGTTGTGAAGAGCTTTAAATGCCAAACAGGAGTTTATATTGATCTTAGGGGTAATAGAGCAGCACTGAAACTTATTGAGTAAGGATGCGATGTGGTTAGATCTGTGCTTTAAGAAAATAACTCATCTGAGAGAAAAAAATAAAGAAAGAAAATAACTAATTGGGAGTTGTAAGGAGTAGGGAGAGTCAGGAAGCCTGACTAGAAGTCTACTCACTAGTCCAAGTGAGAGGTGATGAATAATACTAACATGAAAGTAAACATATCAAATTCCCCAAACCTTTCCTATCTAATCTAATAGAAACCACATAATGATTTTATGGAAGTGAACTCTCTTTATGTAATCTATCAGAAGCCCATAAATGAACTATTCAACAATCAGTGTTCAAATATCTCATAAGGCATTTAAATGCCAACAGATATCAGGATTTTATCCCATTACTAGAATAAAACCCTCCTGTTATTAAGAAATACTTGTGTTCTCTTAAGTCTAGGGGAAATCTCTGGTTGAATGTAACCAAATTTGATTAATTCAGTACTAAGCTACCATTTGTAAGAATGAAAATGTTTTCTCTTAGAACCAAAAAGGAGAACTGAAATAATACAGTAGCTCCTTATTTTTGTCTTATCTAAAAAAAAAAAAACAACCCAAAACATCTCCCTATTAAAACACATTTAACCTGTGACTTTTGAGAGTAATAATTTTTCTACATTAATATTGTCTTCCTTTTCATTTTTAAAAATTGACTCAAATATCATTTCACCCAGGACCTCCATTATTACTGTTGGCAAATCTGGTTAGCTTCACGGGCCCAATATCACTTTTTCCATCGAAATTGATTAGTCTGGAGGTTAGGAAAGACTGTATGATCAGGTCAAACCTTTCTCCAGTCTTGCTTTTCAGCATGATAAAAATTCAAATGATGTTTTCAGTAAAAATGACTGCTTTATTTTAAAAGATTGCATTCAAGATAACACTCTAATACAGTTTCTTTTAACAGCATAAGAGGTTAGTCTCTAACAGAGTTTAGGAAGCTTCCTTTGGTGAGTTAATCTGTAGTCTTTAATTTGCATAGGTTTGGGACGGAGTATCACTTGAAGTTTTATAGTTTCATATGCTCTTATCCCCATACATTTAGAATAATGAAGTGTCCAGAATTGATTTGCACATACCCATTCACATACACATCAGGCAAATACATTTTAAAATAGCTTAGTCATCACCCACTGGTCTTTGAAAAGCAAATTCACATTTAACAACAATTCTAATCATCTTGAAATTGACTTAACAACTACTACCTTGGAGTGAAAGGAGGGAGATCAGGGAGAGACTAAGGAAATGAGAGAAAAGGGTGAAAAATATGTCTGGATGTTAACTGATTCCCTTGGCAGCCACATATGCTTTATTGGATATTGGAGGACACAGTTTGGTTTTTTTCCTGCTTTCCAGCTACTAGTCAATTTTTATTGATTTATCAAGGTATTTGTCAGATTTTTGTGAAGTCTCCAAAATTTAGGCTTACTTGGGTGTTATGATTAGGGCACAGCATGCCCTCTCAAAAAAAGCAGAAAAAGTTAGATTGTTTCAGAGGTTTGGCTGATGATTTACAAAATTTATAGACCAGTCATTGCTGGCATAATATGCCCTGTTTTTTAAGATTTTAAAAATATGATCACACTCCAAAGAGATTCCATTCCTTTTCATAGTGAAAATTGTGATTCATTCCCACTCTTAGTAGTGAAAGTAAAGTTCTGGGCTCCCCTATTATTTATCATGGTTAGTGGTTGCCATCAGTCAAGAAAAGTTAACAAAGACCTATTGGGTTTATCTATAGGCAGCTAAACAAGCATATCTCGCTCTTCTGTTATCTTCTTGTTAACAAAGCATTATCAGGATGTTCTAAATATCAGCATTTACAACTCAGGGCCCTTTATCTAGGGTGATATATAGAGAGTCCATCAATTAGTGTAAAGGGTTTTTAGATACCTGCCATATATTCATTCATGGGAATGTTCTTTCTCTTTCAAGTTACAAATCCATTTCAATTTTATTTTATTTTTTAAGAAACATCACTGCATATCTAGATTTAGTTCATTTCTACACCAGAAGAATATACTGAAGTATATTCTGGACAAGCAAAGCTCTGACTTTGAATAAAACTATTCTTTGTTTTGTTGGGTTGTTTTCTTTGGGGAAGGTTGGGAAAGGGAAAGGGAATGCTAATTCCCCACCAAACCATATAAAATTAAGATCTCATACAGAAACGCTAAAATTCAGGCTTCTGTGGTTTCAAGGAATTTTCAAAGTAGCTGCTCTCATGCCTAATCACATGCCTAAACATTAGAACATTGGTGCAACAGTTCTTTCAATTAAGTACTTGTCAGTCAACAGTATTATCTACCCACTTTGTGGGTAGAAACTAAGTCAAACACATTGGTGAGAGTCATAAGTCAAATAAGATTTAGAATCCAGAGTTTCCTCCATTGCTCCCTCCATTTCTTTCCTTCCTTCTAGGACATTTCAGTAGTAGATACTGTAAGATAAGGTATTAGGGTCTGTGTGATTTGTCTTACCACCCCCACCCCATTTGGGAACTCCATAAGGTGATTGATTTGGAAACAGAATCATATACTTACATCTAGCAGAGATGTCCTGTAGCCAGCTTGTACCAAGTTGATTGTTAAATGTTCAAAGTGAGCCTTTATATCCCTGAAGTCAGCAAAAACTACAGATCAGGGCCCAATTTATTCTTTTGTTGATTGTCTCTCAATGCAAGTGACACAGAAAATGTTTACAATGTAGATTCAACTTAAAAGAGTGTCCTGTGTACACTTTTCCCCTCAGAGATCTGATTGTTAAATATTTACCAACACAACTCTAGCTGAAAGGGAGCTATGGTATACATACTATGGTCTCTGAATGTCTAATATTTCAGAGATAAAAATGACCCAAACAAAAAGTATCCAAGTCTACAAAGTGCTATAGGACAACCCAAATACTTCCAGAGTTAGACAAGCCATTTTATAATGATGATGATGATAGCTATTATTTAATACCTACTATGTTCCAGGTATTGTGCTAAGTACATTTTACAAATAAAATCTCATCTGATCCTCCCAACAACCCTGGGAGGTAGATGCTATTATTATCCCCATTTTACAGATGGAGAAAACTGAGGTTAAATGACTTGCCCAGGGTCACAAAGCTAATAAGCACCTGAGACTTGTTTTGAACTCAGTTCTTCTGGACTCTAACCCCAGCATTGTATCCACTAAGCCACTAGATGCCCCATTTAGCACTCTAAGTCCGTAAAGGGGGGAAGAGAAAAGAACACTGTCTATGTAATCAAGCAGGTTCTGGATTGGCATTTCAAGAGCTCTGCTTCTAAATCCATGTGGGTTTGGGTGAGTCACTTTATCTCTCTGGGCCTCAATTTCCTCTTTTGTAAAGGCTTGGACTAGGTGATCTCTGAGGTGCCTTCCAGGTCTAAATTTTTGATCCTGTGTCAGAATCTCTCCCCAATGCTTCCTTTACTGGATTCTTCCTCTATTTTACCACAACCATTCACCTGCTAACCCCCCTTATTCCAAATGAGACTCTAATACCCTCCAAAGCTGACTATGCTTTTAAGTTTCCTGGCTTCTAAAGACTCTAAGGCTTCCCTGTCCTGCCTTATAAAATGACCAACCTTCATAGCCAAAGGCTTTCCCTTCTCTTAGATTCCCTAAACTCTCTAGAGAGGATCAGGACCTCAACAGAACTTTGTTCTTTCTCTTCCTGCTTTCTGTAGAACTTTCCATGGCATATCCTTGCATCTCTTGAAGGAGAACCTTCTTGGGTGCTTTGGAAAAAGGATCAGTCAGGAAAGAGGTTTAGGGATTAGACCTTGAGTGCAGAGAAGTTATACAGTCTATACCTGCTACCTATTTCTGAGAGTCTGACCATCTATAATAACTACTCTAAAAAAATGAAAACACCATACTTTTTATTCCTTCTGTTTCCCTGAACAATACCAGTGTGTCCCTCTGATTTGGGCAATGTCACTCTCCCTTCTTTAAAAAACAAAAACAAAACGCATTTGAAAGAATAACCACAAAACAATTGAAAGTGAATGCTGAAGAATTACAAAGAACAATGTGGTCCCAAAGAAGAAATGTGAGGAGTTCCCCATGCCCACCACCTCCCACACACTCCTTTACAAAGGTGGGAAGTCTATGAATGTAGAACATGGCACATATCAAAAAAAATTTTTTAATGTATTAATTGCTTTTGCTGATTTTTCTCTTCCTTTTTTTTCTTTTAAAAATATTCTTTGTTATATGGGGTGGCTTAAGGGGAGAGATATTGGGAGAAATTTAGATGAGACAAGAAAAAGCAAAGATGTTGATAAAAACTAATTTAAAATGTTTATAAATTCACATTTATCTATTCCTTCCTCTGTACTTTGACACCTGCCAAGGGCCACTGTGCATGAATCTCTCGAGCCAGGCTTCTAACAGGTTCACTTTAGCAGTATCATAAAGTGAGAAAAGTCTAGTAATTAGAGTCAGAAGATCCATACTCAAGTCCCCATTCTTTACATCACTAGTGTGACCATGGAAAAATCATCCCTTCTGAGACTTAGTTTTACTTATCCATAAAATAAAGACAATAACACTTGCACCATCTACCTCAGAGTCATTGTGGGAAAAATAAAGTTTTGTACAATAAAATGGCTGTGTTCTATGTAAATATTAATTGCTATTGTTCTTTTTACCCTTGGCCCCCTCCCATACACTTCCTTTTATAAAAGGAAAAACTGTCTGTAGTTTACTAGGTGACAAAAAGATGGAAAAAATATTTAATCATTTTTTTTCCTTTTCTCTCCTTTTTTCTTTTTTCTCCTTCTTTTCCTAGTACCCCAGTCTTATCCCAGGTTGCACAGAGCCTAGGAAAAGCTGGGTGGCTAAAATGTTGTAAGTAAAGCACTAGCTGATTTCTTCCAGAAGGATTTCTCTTTTTTCGTCCTAAGAACATTATATTACTTTCGGGAGTTGTGGGGGTCTATACCCCCCTTGGGCTGTGCCCCACACTGAGATCGCCCAACAGGATGTCCTGAATCATGAAGGCCAGTGCTGCTGCTGGTTGTCCAGAGTATGTGGTGCTGCAATTTAGACAGAAGCTGCTTACTCAGCAGTTGAACAAAGAGCCCTCCGACTGTCTCATTGGGAGCAGGAATGGGGGAAATTGGAATCTGCAAGTGACAAACCAGTCCTTAGTGGCCTCCGGTGCTCCCTAAGGGCGCCGTTACTACCCAGGGCTGACAGATGATCCGGCGGTTTAGATTGCTCTTCTCCTGGAGCCGGGTGCCCATTATCAGGGAGGGAATGTTTTAGCCTGAGAGCTCTCTCTCTAGGCCATATTACACCTGCTGACCTGAAAACTTATTCTCTTAATACCGCCACCCCCTCCTCTATTCCTTTCCAGCTTCTCATTTTCTCTTCTCACTCCCCACCCCCAACTCCATCTGAAAAGACTCCTCCCTTAATAGGAAAAAAAAGTGGCAGCTTCCCAGACTGGACTGGCTTAGTAGGTGCCTTTGGGCAAAGAGCTGAACAAGATTACCTTTAAAAGTGCCCTTCCTGAAAGACTTGGGAATTTATCATTAGGCAGTCTGACTAGCCTAGCTCTAAGGCAGGATGGTTTTCAAAGCAGGGTGCTCCAGTAACCATTGAATGGCAAAGACCTGTGGGCAACTTTGTGCCCATGTCTAACTGAACTTGGTATAACTGGACATGTAGATAGGAAAATAGGAGTCAAATCTAGCTTTGATGTGTTTTAGCGGTGAAACAAGCAAATCATATCACCTCTTTGAGCAAAATTAGGGTAATAATCCTTGCAATAATTCTTAGATTAAGTATGGGGAAGTGCTTTAAAAACCTGAAAGATAAATGTGAGCCATTATACTTAACTGCCCCTTCTGAACCACTTCATCAGTCTGAAATTTGAAGATCAGCATACCTGGGAGGGGAATGTTATTGGATAATGGATTTAGAACTGAAAGTGACCTCAAAGGTCACTTGATCAATCAATCAAAAAGCATTTATTAAGTACTTATTCCATGTCAGGCTTTTTACTTTTGTTTGTTCAATCATTTCAGTGACCCCTTTGGGGGTTTTCTTGGTAAAGATACTGGAGTGATTTGCCATTTCCTTCTCTGGCTCATTTTACAGATGAGGAAATTGAGGCAAAGACTTGCCCAGGGTCAAGTGTCTGAGGCCGGATTTGGACTCAGACCTTTCTGACTGGCACTCTACGACTTTAGATTAGGTGCAGGAAATACAAGTATGAAGAATGAAACTTCCTACTTTAGATAAGCTTACATTCTAATGGAGGAAACAAGTACATATAAAATTTATATACAACAAATATAAGATGATATATCATATCCTATATGTAATATAAAATATAATACAAATACATACCAGGCAGACTGAGAGGGAGATAATTAATGGTTTGGGGGATCAGGAAAGGCTTGATAGAAGTAGAAGATGATGCCTGTGCTGAATACTATAGGAATAGAGGAACTCTATGAGTCGAGGTAAAGAAGCACAGTTCAGCCTTGGGAGTTGACCATTTCCAAAGATAGAGACAGGGGCTAGAGTGTCCTGTGTGGGGAGCAGAGAACAGTTTATTTGCACTGCAGAATTCAGGAGAAAGAAATAATGGCTGATCAATCTGGAAAGATAAGTTAGGGAAAGCTAAGCAGTGGAGTTAATATTTTATCCTAGAGGCAAACTTAGACCAGCCCTCTCATCTTACAGATAAAGAAATTGAGGCCTGGGGAGGTTGTGACTTGCTCACGGTCATACAAGTAGTAAGAGACAGAGGAAAGAGACAACTGAACTTTACACTTTGTTCAGTCAAAGCAAAGGAGGAGAGTTGTGAAGAGGCATCTAGACTTCTTGGGTTGCTCTTGTGGGCTTGACTCTTCCCTGGTTTCTTATTGCTCAAAGTTTAGTTCCTTTCATGCTTTGCCCAACCAGGAGCAATCCAGAAGTTCCCAGGAAAGGCCTGGTCACCCAAATAGATGGTTGCCAAAATAGGCGGAACATTTTCTCCTTCGTCATTAAAAAAAAAAAAAGTCAAGTAGGGCCAAGTCCAGAGGATGGAGTATAGGATTCCATCTATTCCATCAACCATTTCTTTTGATGGAGTTGGGGATTGGGAAAAATCAGTTTTCTCAAGGGATTTGAAAATGTGTGGAATCGTCTCCATGCAAGGTTGGACACTGGACCCAGTTCACTTTGAAGCTACAATGATAATTGATGATTGATGGCAAATATAGACAATCACACAGATTGTGAAAGAGTAGACTCTAGAATGGTCCTGGACAACTGGGGGGGGGGGAGAGAAGGAAGGTTTCTAGACCTCCAAATCTGAAGACACTGTGGTTTTAGCTACTGCAATTGATAAGAGAGGAGGAAGGGAAGAACAAAGTGGGGGTGGGGAGGAGGGTCATTGTACTCTTTATATTTTGGACCTGTATAAGGAGGTAACCTGGTGGGAACAAATCTTGGAGAGGGAGAGGGCAGAAGACTGAGAGAAGAAATAGGATATTGAAGAATGGAGAAATCTGGGAGTGTTGGGACAAAGGTGGGGGAAATTTTATTTCTAAGGGCATTTAAAGAAGATGGACCTGTCAAAAAGCTCCTATTAGCCGTGATGTGACTGGTACTGAGTTCTCCACAATCCACATCAGTATAACTCTCCCTTTGCTGCCATGGTCTCTCCTTTTCCAAAGCAATCAGTTGCACCTCTGACCAAGTCATTGAAGAACCCAAAAGACCAATGGAAGATGGGGATGAATACACTACTTATCCCAAAGGTGGGTTAAAATGGGGAAATGGTCTCATTTGATGAAAAGCTCTCAGGTGGTGGGTGTAAGTGGACAATGCCCTGTAGTAGAGTTATTACTAAATCAGTACAGGACAATGATACCTCTGCTACAAGTATGAACCAGATTTTGTATTAAGTGGGGAAAAAAGAAAGAAAAGAGAAAGAAAAGAAACAGAAAAAAGAAAAGAAAGAGAGAGAAAGAAAAAGAAGAATAAAAGTTTAATAAACGTGTGCTGTGTTGTGGATGACTTTGTGACGACCTTTGTTGCAAATGGCCTATGCATGCGGAATAATGGTCTCCTTGCAGAGAGGGAAATAGCTTAGTGCTATCATCGTTGCCTCGGTAACCATCAGAGTCCCCATCTAGCAAGAGAGAAATGAGTTATGAAAAGGCTTGAGTGAAGAAGGGATTAACACATGATCCCAGGGACAGTATGTCAATCAAAATCAACTGAGAAATTACACTGCTCTATTTGAGAATTTCTCCGGAAACCAAACGGTAGTGGGGTTTGGGTGGTTTCCCCCCTTCCTTTTTTTTTTTTAATTTGAGAGGGAAAGAAAAAATAAAGTCACATCATGATTATTCTTTTTCCCCACTATCATTGAGAAGAACACAGTGGGGTAGAAAGAATCACATTAGAGGCATTTATTTAAGAAAACACACACCCTTCGAAGTCTCTCCTTTCCAGTCACTTAGTCCCTTGGTCTTTATGGGACCCCTTCCCCCTCCCCTCTTTCTTTTCTGACACTAGTGTCTATGCTGACCCCTAAACTCTGCAGGTGCCAGACCGTACAGCAGGGAAGAGTCGAGGATTCATTTTAACATGAAGCACAGCTGACCTTGAGAATTAGGGACTGAACACGGACTACTCTTGGGATGGAGCAAATGGGGAAATGGGTCCAAACAGTTAAAAGAAAGACATGAGATGGACTAGTAAAAAAAAAAAACCCCACAAAAACAGAACCAGGCCTTTTTTTCTCCTTCCTGTTTTTTGGGACCATGTGGTTTCCTGTCTTGCTCCTGTCCTCAAACCAATTTGGAGAAAGTAAACCCAATAATGCATCCAGTATATGCACACACCCTTTATGCATACATGAAGTGATATCTAGTCATATACACAATTCACTCACATACTCATACAGGAAGAAACAAATGGCTTGATATATGCCTCCTTTTGAACTTAAAAAAATGTTTTTTTAGTTGTCCTAATGTGTTCATTTTCATTAACTGATTTCAATCTCTTCCCTATCTTTAACTAACACTCTCGTTCTGGAAAGGCTACATCTCTTTGGGTAAGGGTTGCTTTTGCATTCCTTGGGAGTCTCTAAAAGACAAAGCCTGGAAGAACGTCACTTTGCTTTAATAAATGAATTAATGAATATATGGATAGATAGATGAAGGAAGGAAGGAAGTAGGGAAGGGAGGAAGGAAGGAAGGAAGGAAAAAAAGGAAGGAAGGAAGAAAAGAAGGAAGAAGGGAAGGAAGAAGGGAAGGAAGGAAGGAACGAAAGAAGGAAGGAACGAAGGAACGAAGGAAGGAAGGAAAGGATAGTGATCCTGAGGAATAAGAGCTAAGGAGTTTGGGAGAAGTTTGGGAGCTGTGCTCTGTGATTACCTATCAGGAGGTAATCTCACTTAAATAAGAAATCAGGGCATTTACCTCAGATTACCTACCTACCCACCCTCTCCATCAAGTGTGTAATAGGACTATTGGTTCATAAAATGTGAGATAAAGGATTTCTAGTTTCGAAGGGTTTGATGGTGAAGGATGGTGAAGAAGCTCCTGGGCCTTGGCACCTAGATTAGGGAATATGGAGTGTGTAAGAGAAAGGGTCATCAATGAATCATCTTCAAATCCGGTTCCCCATCACCTCAAGTCTACAGAAGGCTCCCCAAGACCCTTCTGCACATGGATCTAGGAAACTGGCTACATTTGAAGTTTTTCAGGAACTTTTTATTCTGGATCTAGGAACCTTAAAATCAACCCCACCCCCTACTCCTGTGTAATGTGTGGGGGTGGGGCGGGTTTGAGCCTCTCCCAGTCTCCCTCTCAGGCTTTGGAGTGGTTTTCTTCGTTCCCCAGCCGGACTTCATTCATCCTCTGCTTGCTCCTCCACCTCTTCACCACCCCCCCTCCCAGTCCCCCAGTCCCACACAGGTTTAAAATCCTAAGCGTCCCGAATGGTTTAACCAAATCGCCTTGACCTCAGTGCTATTTGATATTTGCCTCCTTGACACTCACTTAGGAGCTCACAGCAGTAAAGCAGACATTGGCCAAGTCCAGCCTGAAACCGAAGCCCTGTGAAAGCAGGGAGATCAGGAGAACCTGATAGCTGGAGACTCGCTTTCTCCAAAGGCTTGCTGGACATTTTAGCCCGGCTCACGAGTCCTTGGAGCGCCAGGGCGCCGCCAGTTAGGGTGTAAACGTTAAATGTTAGCTATTTGTTCCAGTGATTGGCATGAAAATCGAGTCTTTCTCGTCTCTCTCCCCTCATTCTCCCAACCCCCGCCTTCCCTTCTCCCTTTTTCTTAGTTCTCCAGATTCCCACAAATATTCCTTCAGATGGAACATTTTCTAACGCTATCTTTTTTATCTGAAATCATCAAACACCTGATTTCGAAAGAAATTACAATAATAACAGAGTCGACGAACCCAGGGACAAAAACTTTTCCTTGTTTTGCTCAGTCTCTCGCCAAAAGTGATTTTCTAAGTCTCTCTGTCTCAGTCTGTCTGTCTCCCTCCTTGCCCCTATCTCTCTGGCTCTCTAACACTTTCTCTCTGTCTCTTTCTCTCAATAACGACTGAAAAGAATGAAAAATGTCTGTGGCGTTTTCAAGGTTCAGGGAAGTGATGCTCTTTATTAATGAGAAACAAATAGATTCACAGATAGAGGAGTCACATGATTTAAAAAGTTCCAGTTTCCCGTTGGGGGGACCCTGATGGACAAATATGCGTCACTCAGAATAGTTGTAGTTACCAACCATTCTCCCGAATTATAGAAGGAGGAGGAGGACGAAGAGGAGGGGGGAGGAGAAAAGGAGGTGGGGGAGGAGGAGCAGGAGGAGGAGGAGAAGAAGAAGAAGAAAAGGAATAAGAAGAAGAGGAGGAAGAGGAGGAGGAGGAAGAAGAAATGTCCTGTCTACAACTGTTTTCCCAATTAACTTTTTCATGATCTCCCCGCCCCAACTCCTACAATACATGGAAATACTGTCCTTCATTGTGGTCCATAATAATGACCATCTTTCTCACAATTCCTCATTTATCTTGTTTGTTCTGTCACTACAGATGCCTGCTTCCAATGTAACCTTTTCAAACTCTGCTTAGTGAAGCTTCATTCTTCGATATCCCTCCTTACTTCTGCCTCTCCATCCAGTCTCCCCCTTCTTTTCCCTCCCTCCTCCACCCCTCTCTGTTTCTAACAGATTTTTGGAGCAGGACAGATAAGATATAAAATTCTCTATCGGGAATCCTGTAATATTAAAGATCAAAAATGGCATCAATGGAAGACCAAATGCATGAAGAAACAAAAGGGGGAGTCTGGAAGATGCTCATCAGCTAATTACAGCTGCAAATATTATGCAAATTTATCTTGGCACCGAAATGGAGAAAGCGAGTTTAAGTATGGAGATAATGCCGGAAAATTGAATGTTCATCTGGGCATGGGAAACGGCCCAATAAGCTCCACTGGTCTGTTTCATCTAGGGAAGCACCGTTTTTATATTCCTATCAGATCATCTGTACTTCACTGGTTGGGGGCTGGGAAATTAATATTACTTATAATTGATACTTGAAATTCCTAGAGCAGTGTGTCATAAATAGAGGGAAGCTGGTACAAGGAAGGAAGGAAGAAGGAGGGAGAGAGAGGGAGAGGGGGAGAGAGAGAGAGAGAGAGAGAGAGAGAGAGATTGGGAAAAGAATGAAATCACATGAATGGAACCAAGACCCTTGAGACCATGAATTGAATGCCAGAAGTAAGGTAGTAAGGTGAAATGGTCAGGAAATTTACCCAGATTATTTGTTCCAGCACCACCACCAGCTCCTTTTCCAATCACCTGAAACATTCATAACATATTTATTGAGCACCTACTGAGATAAACCTAATATGGCATGTGTTCATAACTGAGGCAAGAGTCTTTAATTTTCCATTGTAATTATTTGCTTTATTGTTGGTACTTTCTGGATTGGTCTGAAATTGGGATCTCAAAATGGAGAGGGATGGCTCCTGACACACTCTTTGAAGATTACAAGATGAGGGAAAACATGTGGATCTGGAGAGTGAAAGTATAGCCTGAAATTTTGTTTCCTGGGGTTGAGTGAGATAGAAATGGCCCAGCAAGCTACCTTTCCTTCACTCCCCCCCCCCCAGGTTGTTCCCTCTTTGCTCATATCACAATTGCTACCACATCACCACTCCAGTATCCTCCAAGAGATTGTCAAAAGGTGGGAAGTCTCCTCTAAAGTGAGTCTCATACCCTACCATGCTTGAAGAAATGTTCTAATGTGTAGACAACAGTAGAGAGGCATTGGACAAGCACCTAGAATAGAAAAAAGAGAAGAAAACATCAAATTTTTTTCAAGTCCAAATTTAATTGCAACCTAAAAAGGGGGGGGGGTTTCTGATAATTTTGATGAGACCCGGCCAATTAACAGGAAATTATGAACTGACGTCAGGATGAACAAGGGGGAGGGAGGGAGAGAAAGGTGGAAGAGAGGGGAAGAGAAAGGGAAGAAGGGAGGAGGAAAAGAGGGAAGGGAGGAGAGAGACAGAGAGGGAGAATCACATATTTGCATTGATCATTTAGTAGAAAGCAGAATGTAAGGGATCAACAGAGATTTGCAGATTTCTATTTCCAGAATCCAGAATGATCTAGATTGAAAGCAGCTCTAAGTGACATCTATTGCCTTTAGAATGGCAAAATTTTCTTAGAAAATAAATAATCCGAGAAGATTTTGTGTGTGGTAGTTCTGAACCTGTAACTTTATTGGTGTAGGTAACTCCAGGGGAGGAAACTCCCTCTACCAAAACTGTTCTGAGACTTCTAGTTTTAGCGAATTGTCTACAGGCACTGAGAGGTTAAATGATGCGTTAGTTTAAGAGAGAATCTGAATGCACTTCTTCCTCCTTCTGATGAGAGCTTGCTATCCTGTCCTCTCACTACTGAAAACTATTATTTGTAGCTCATTAAGCACCTAAGCCAGGTTCTCCCACTTCCCCTAACACCTAGACCTACGTCTCAGTCAAATACTGAAATTACAGCTCAGGGGACAAGGTGAAGTTCGAGAGGGAGATGGAACTTGGGCTCTAGACTGGGGAACCTATCCTTGGAGAAAAAGAAGCATATTAAAATTATGCATGTTCAAAGGCACCAGTATTTCTCCAATACAGTAAATGATGAATGTCTCTTGAGATAGAGAAAGAGAGAGAAGGAAAGAGAGAGAGGGAAAGGGAGAGAGGGAGAGGGAAAGGAAGAGGGAGAGGGAGAGAGGGAGAGAGAGAGAGAGAGAGAGAATGTGGTATCAAGAGCTTCGAATTGATTTCTTTCCAGTTTGTTTGGAAAAAGAATGAGTGGGACTGGAGAGGAGGATCCATAGGAGGGGAAAGATGAGGAGAGAGGGAGGAGGCTGCAGAGAAAATTAACATTATTGGTATCTTTTTATATAAAGATGCAAATGGCATTTTATCTTAACTTGGCTCTGTGCTTTAGTCAGTGTTTATGATTAATTATCTCCTTTTTCATAAAAATAAATCATGTTAAAAATTAGGATCTCGGAGCTTTGGAGAAAATAAGCACCGGTTTCAGGTCGATCTTGTTAATTTCAGCCTGAAATTGACACACTAATTAAAGAGCAGCGTGGTAAAGCGCGAGCAGGCAAGATTATACCCCCCTCTTTTTTTTTTTTTTATATATTATCAGATCTACCTTATATTTTCCCAATTAAAAACTGCAAAAAGCAGTTTCATTGCCCCGGGATAAAAAATAAGGGCCCCCTTTTCACAACGTCGGCCATCACTTTCTACCATCAGATTCATTGTGATGTATTAGATGCAATAAATTATCCCATGTAACAAAACATTGGGAGCTGAAAGGCAGATAATCTGGAAAGCAGAGATAAGGATTCATTATTCCAAATCATTATGAATCCAACGTTGCCTCTGACTTCTTTCTTAATCAGCTCCTCTGATCCTGGATATGTGAGCAGCACAGATAAGGAGGGAGTCGTTTATAATTCTCCACCTCGTCTAATATTTTAAAATAAAGTCAGAGGCAAGAAAACGCCATAAAACACTGGTGAGCAGGCAAGCGCCGAATGAAAAATCACTTCCATGTTATTATATCCACAGTAAGATTTAATTAAAATTCTCCCCGTTCACGTGCTTTATTTTCATATAAGGTTTTTTCCCATCACGTAATAATTGATAGGAATTTGCAAACGGGGCTATTTGTTTAGGGCGCCCGGGTGGAATTGGTCCGTCTGTATTTTTCATTTCGAGTAGTTGATTTTTGAAACCTTCATTTGAGATGCTCATCCGCTCACCACTACCCCCCCTTCATCCTTGTAGCTTTGTCAGTGATACATAGTTGAAATCACTGACCTAAAAGTTGAATTTAATAGAAATGTTCTGCTTTTTTTTTTAATGGGGGGAGGGGGAGGAATGAAGATTAGTGATGGAAGAGGCTTCCCCAAGTACACACACCTTCTTCTCCTCGATCAACAAAATAACACTCACTGAATCTGATCTGAAGATTAGAACTCTTATATGAGTCCAATTAAATGTGTTCACCTGCCCAGTGGACCCCTCTTTTTTTTTCCTTAAAAAAAATATACCTGGGAAAATTTCAGTCCGAGTTTGGGTGAAATAGAAACACAGAAGTTGTGAACAACCGTGAATATGCCCTCCCAACGCTGCTATAGTGATAGGTAGATTAGATTAAAATTCTGGAAGCGATCATTCCTAGCTATACTTTCTCTTTTTGGCTCTCTGCAACATATGAATTTCATATCCATGCAGAAATAAAAGAAACCCAGATATGATTTAACTATTATTCTTCTACCAATCTATCCCTTGTTTAAAAAAACACAAACACAAAGGTGAGGTTCTTTCATTTAAACTCAATCTATCTGATTTCGGAGGTTTGTGGATTCTGAAAATTTACTGAATGTATTAAAGAATATAAGTGGTAACCAACCATGGTGATGTTCAGACAATATACTCCTCTTTCGGCACAACCCCAATTGGAAGGGCCCTCCAACGCCTCATACCATTCAAGAGCACATTAGTTACCACTTATTCAACAGCCGGATCCCCAGTCCTAATATTAGCTATCCCCGAGGTTAATAGACGAAACCACATCCATTCAGTGATGTGGAAAAACCAGTGTCCACCACGAACAGTAATTGTGAGAAGACGTGAGAGAATAATTCGTTTGAGATTGTGTGTAGTGTGTATGTGTGTGGTCAGCATCCTTCTTGAAGGTTGTTCCTAAAAGCTTACAAGTGGCTGTCTTCCCACAGGTAAGGCAAAGTGGGCTTTAGCCATCTGGATATAGGGTTCTTTCAGGAAAGTTTGAAATGTATTTGAAGGTCGACCCCAAATAACGGAGTATTGCGTATTCTTTCCCCCCACCTCCATCGCTTTCGCTCTCTACTTTTTTTTTGTTTGTTTGTTTCTGTCGCTTTCTCCCTCTGTCTTAAATGCCTGCCATACTCGGGCATGCAACTTGACCAGGACTTCGAATCAGAGTGAGACAGAAAGCCTTTAACATTCACAGAATGACTTGTGGCTTCATTAAAGTCATATTTAAGACGTTGCGTGCGTTCGCCTGCACGTGCACTGATCAGGAATAACCCTTCTGTATTTCTACAGTTCCCCTAGGAAAGTGTGACTGACTGACTTCGTTGTTTCTCCTTATCACCCATCTCGTTTTGTTTATCCTTTATAAATTCTCTGCTTTCACTCTATTCCATCTTGGCTTCTCTGGACTGCCAAATATATCTAGAGATCCGAATAATCTGGGACTATTTCTACTCTTTTATTTGTCTCAAAGTGGCAGCTTTCTGAGCCCTAAAGGCCAGTGTGGTTGCAAGGACTAGATCTCACACACATTCCGTTCAAGTCTTTGATCTGGCTTGCCCTTTAAAAAATTTAAATAACTAGGTTTTCATTTATTTATGTGAGAGTTTTCTTAAAAAAAAAAGTCCAATCTGTATGGTAGGTTAGTTTCCTTCCTACCTTAATTGGCTTTGTTTTCTAAAGAAAAAATTGAGGTGATGGAAGGAAGGAGGAAGAAGGAAAGATCAGATTTCTCCATCACTTTACCAAGAAGTCACACTACACCCGGAGATATCCAAACTCCCTAGAGTCAGGAGAAAAGGAAGGGAGAAAGTCAGTCAGACTCGCCAGAGCCAACTAGAGGGTCGCCAGCAAGAACTCCGTATAGGAGGCAGGGGTGGAGGGTACGAAGGGAGAGAGAAAAGTGAATAAAGAAATGGGTTCTTTCAATATGACTCGTGTGAAATAGGATTGATTCCTGGAAGGAGTATGAGTTTAATGTCTGATATCGATAGACAGGAGAAGAGAGAAAAGGTTGAGAAGTAAGATGGTAGGGAGAAAAAGAAGACAGATGGAGCAAATGATCTGGCATTTATGCATCAGGATAAGAGATTAGAGGAGGTGGGGTCTATGAGCCTCTGTACTTAATTCACTGGCCTAACTCTCCAGAATCAAGGTGGCTGTCTAGCTCCCCAGCTTCTGAGCCCTGGCCAAAAGGAAGGCTAACCTACTCTGCTCTCGAGGGAGGCTTGGAGACCACTTTTGTTTTCTTGGCCCTTGAGAAAGGAAGGTAGCTAAACTAAGGTCCAGAGTCCGGGGCAGCAGAGGAGTTACAGCAGTGTAAAGTCAACAGGTTGAGGGTGAACCCTGTGAACTTATCGACCTTTAAATCCCTGTCCTTCCAAAAAAACCTCTCTCAACTTAACTTCTTCAGAAACTAACCTCCAACTCCAAATAAACTTCTCTTGGTAGAATCATCTTCAGAGTGAGGTCTAAAATGGACTGGGTAAAGAAACACATAGGAAGAAAAGGGTGAGTTTCTGCGCGTGGACGAGGGAGTAGAGTGCGACCTCTAGGTCTCTTTCAGAGATGGGAACAATCTATCTGAACCAACGTCCAAACTCCAAACGTAGAAAGGGATGATAGGCAAATGTTTGAGCCAAGGCTGAGTTCAGGGTTAAATCTTTAGGGACCGAAAAGACAATGGTTTAAAATGTTGGGAAGAGGGAGACTGTCGGGGTAGGTAGGACTGAGGAGAGAAAATCAAATCTACCTAGGCGGCTTTGACTTAGGCAGGTTTAGATAGCTTATATACATATAGGAATAAAACTCGCAGTTACAGGCTTACGTTTTTTAAGTTGATAACTGAATACGAGGTCTATTCGCTCTGAGAGCCTTTGGGCTTGTTCATAAATACACCAAACAATTGCTCTCTCACGGTCCCACTCCCCCTCCTCCCCCCCACCCCCCCCCCCTCCATCAGTACTCTTCTTCAAATTTGGCACAAACTACCATGAGCTCAAACATTTGCCTATCATCCCTTGGCATCTTCTGTCTTTATCTTTTTCTTCGCATGTTTTTCTCTTT
>NW_027186523.1:9214345-9219643 GCF_028583685.1 Petaurus breviceps papuanus
CCCCCCCCCCATATTTATACAACAAAAATATGGTTAACGGGCTACTTTAAAAATAGTCGGGGGGGGGCGGGGATAAGAAAATGTATTTCTTGCAAGGAAGTGAAATCCCTCTAAAAGTATTTCTAACAACTTGCGGGATAAAATAAGAATAAAATGCTCCCTCCATCAGTACTCTTCTTCAAATTTGGCACAAACTACCATGATCTTTCTAGTCTGAATGCCTGGATGGTGGAGCATTTTATTCTTATTTTATCCCGCAAGTTGTTAGAAATACTTTTAGAGGGATTTCACTTCCTTGCAAGAAATACATTTTCTTATCCCCGCCCCCCCCCGACTATTTTTAAAGTAGCCCGTTAACCATATTTTTGTTGTATAAATATGGGGGGGGGGGCTATCTGTCAAAACAACGGGACTTTGGTCTTTCCACCCGAGTATTTATAAAGTTTCGATTTACTTTTGCAGAAATTTATTCATGAGAACCTCTCACTAGAATTACTTTTGAGCTTTTCTAGGTCTGGGGAAGGAAGAGGAAAACTTAAAGAGGTGGGAAAGAATGGAGGGAAACTTTTTCTTTTATTTTCTCCTCTGTACACATTTGTATCTTCAGAGCGCATCCTTTGAAAGCAACTTTTCCTCAGTTATCCTCTCGCGGTAGCCCTTGTCCACGGTTGCTGAGCCCAGTGTTTTCCATATTCGAAGAAGCTTCTAACGTACGTGCCTCCAAAGATTTTATTCCAACCATGAAATGTGCCACTAGCTTGACAACCAACACACAGAGCCCAATATCATCAGCTTCTCACAACTTTGTCGTCCTCCAGCTTTAGTTGAATAAAAAAATGAATCAAATATATTGCTACTTCTGAATACTCAGCATAAATCACAAACAAAAGTATAACAGGAAAAAAAGAGGGAAAGAATGCTCCATGGAGGGATATGTGTGTTTGCGTAAGTGTGGGGGGAGAGGGAAAGAGAGACAGAGACAGACAGGTGAGAAAGGATAGAGAAATAATACGGAGTAAGAAATAGCTTGGCGGTCCTGTAATTGACACTGTGGGGCACAGCTGGATGACTTCAACTTGGTGCTCCCTTCTCTCTGACACGGGAGGAAATGCATTTATAATAATAACCTCGTTAACAAAAATGACAATACGTCTAGTTCTAATTCCAACCCTACTATAAAAATTACAAACTCTTTAGGCATGTGGTGTGGATTAGGTCACATTACAGTACTGTCTTTCGTTCCAGGTCGCTGTCAGTTTCACACTCCTCTCACGTCCTGTGGTTTGCACGAGGAGGGGTGTAATTAAATGACTCTCTCTCCATCTCTCTCTCTCTCTCTCTCTCTCTCTCTCTCTCTCTCTCTCTCTCTTTCTCTCTCTCTCTCCTTTTACAACCCGGAAGAACTCTGATCTCTACAGTGAGGAGGAGGAGGAGGAGGAGGAGAAAGAGGAGGAGAGTAGGTTGCTAGGAAGGATGCAGATCACCGAGGTTTTACTTTTCACTGGGAGCCCTAGTGAGATGCCGTAAGCGGCAGCGGCAGGAGAGGAGGCGGCGGCGGCGGTGACTGCAGCAGCAGCAAAATCTGTCATTCTACCTTCAGGTCTCCAGTAAATCAAGGGGGAAAAAAAGCAGCTGGCCAGTCTGAGCAAGCTGTCCAGGTCAGTGAATACTGCACTCTCCCTCTCTCTAACATCGCGTTCTCTTTTCCCATCTCCACGTGGAGAGTATTAGAAGGGGTTTCTGAATTCAAAGGGCAGCTGTCGTTGGTGGAAACTCTATCACACTCCTAATTCTTAATTGTTCTTTTTAAACACTCTGGATCTGTGACTTTCTACAGTGACTCGTGTGTGTGTGTGTGTGTGTGTGTCTAGGTGGAAAGAAGACAGGCTTAAACACCTCAGCTAGATCCGGGGTTACATTGTTACTTTGGGACGAGAATTTTCGTCCTATGTACTTACCTTCCGAGTAGAAGGAGGTGGAGTAGGGGGAGGTGAGAAGAGAAGGGAAATCATAACCTGCTCGCCTGGGAGTATTGCAGCTTTCTTACTACTAAGACTAGAGTTGAAGGAGCTCCTAAAATGTTGCTTGTTGTAAAACCACGGAACAGCTGTCGGTGTATCTATTTATCTGAGCGTGTATTTGTTTTGGTGCTCAGTGTTATTTGTGTATGGGGTAAGTTTAGACGCGTTTCCTTGATATATAATTCAAGAAATAGATATGTAGTAAGAAGAAAACGTTTGACCCGCAGATGCGTCAGCATCTGTACTCTAACATGTCTGGTAAAAGAACATTAGGAAGGCTTTGGGGCACAAGCTACCAAATACAAACCTAAGGCTAAACAACCGCAAGCGAGCAAGTCAGCTTTGGGGAGAGTGTGTAGAAAGGTTAAAGCATTGGGGGAAGAAGGGCTCAAGGGTTCTAGCTTCTTTCTCCTGAGACAGAGGGTGGCTTGAGCTGACTCTGAGGAACTTGAAGTGACGCCAGGGCAGTTTTTCTAGAGTATAGGTGATTTTAAGAAATTTAACCTAATTCCAATTTATGTGATGGCATTATTTTCTACATACTCAGACACCAAACTCCTACCCCACAAAAGTGATTACATTTGAGAACAGGATGACAGCTGAATTAGATAAAACTCAACTAGTTTTCCCTCAACTTGGCGAAGAAATAGTATCCTCCTAATTCATCCCTTTCCAAACACACACACACACACACCAGGGAGCCTGGTTTGTTGGCTCCGGGTTATAAACATTTAACGGGACAATTACCTATCACTGCCCCCTGGCTCTGTCAGCTTACTGATGGACAGCATCTGGTCAGCCTGAGGGTTAAGAGTTTGGGCCACTTTATAGATAAAGTAGGTTGGGGGGTGGGGAGCGAAGAGGGGCATTACCAAAAGTGGGTATGACCTAGCACTCTGCTTCTGGGTTCAATTTCAAGGTATATTCATGGGCACCTTGGGTTCTGTATGTGTCTCTGCTGGACTAAGGATGGATTGAATGGTTGAGGACTCATACTGGGTGTGGTTCTTAGTATCAGAAGTTGTGACTAGGGCTATGGAGGTGAGTATGTCTATGAAGGATAGGGCCAGGTAGTGTAACTCAAATGGAGGTGAATTGAATGAAGACTTTGGCATTGGGTTTTCTGTGTTAATATGTCTGTGTGTAGGACTGGATCTTGTTGAGATTTAAACTTAAAACTTAAAGGGCAGTGGAAGAGGTCTCATATTCATGGAGGGATGGAAAGCCTTTAACAGAAGCACTGTCCATTATTCCTAGCTCTCCTTTCCACACACAAGCCTTTTCTTCTTTTCCTAATCTTAGTGCAGCCAGTTATTTACTGACAACCAGGATGGACCCAAGTTAAGGCCATCCAAGCTATGTATGTTCCTGAAGTATGGGATATTGAGGATAGGGAAAAGTAAGGGGAAGCAAAGAAGTAGAGGAGATGAGACTAGAACTATTAAGCTCCTCAGGTACTCTTTGATGGAAAATCTCAAGAGAAAATAATATAAAACAAGAATCCAGCCCAGGTCAGGACTTTGACCTCTGAGATGTAGAGACCCATAGACCGCTTGTTTCTATAAGTGGGAAGGATAGAGCCAAGATCCAGGCCACAGCAAAATGGCACAGACCGAAGCTCTGCCCCAGAGTATTCTACCTCGACGTCAAATTTGCATACATATCGATTAATGCAATATTATTCTAGAAATGCTTATTTCATGAAATACACATTATTGAAACAGTTTTCTTTAACAAATAGTTTGAATAGTCTTAAGATCAACCGTTGTGCTGAGAGCAAGCAAAGGCGACTAAAGGAAAGTAATTTCGGTTCTCCTTTTTCTTCCCTGTGGATGATTTCTGTCTTGCCCACATAGTGTGGCTTGCTCTCTCTGTCTGGCCTCCTGCCAGGAGCTTCTGTGATGGAGACGATGGAGTGGTCTGAGTTTGGTGGGATTCTTGGAGAGCTATGAGAAAAGAAGGAAATTAGGCTTCACTTGGATGGTGGGCTGAAGTTCTGGCTGGCGTTCCCGTGAAGAGCCGACCGTTTTTTAAAAACAAATTGCTGGGGTGGGGATACCCATTATTCTGAGGTGGTAGCGGAAGGCGCACAGATTAGCCACTGTCTCAGAGCCTTCAGCCCCTGGCTGTGAGAGCTGCCCACACAGCTGAATGGTGTCAGGCAGCAGTATGAGAAGGGGGGGGGGGGGGGGGGGGGAGAAGGCGGGGGGGGGGGGGGGGGGGGGGGAGGAAGAAGCACTTGGTGGTCGTATGCTCTCAGCTTAGCCACCCATACTACCTAGACAGATGGGTTTACACTTGGCTACATGGGCACACAAGTGCATATGCACACAAACCCTCGCAGAGGATTCCAGGAAGGGGGGAGGTATGCATGTTGAAAGTTAAACACACACACACACCCAACAAAACAAAACCCAAACTGAAATCTCCTTTGTATTTGAAAACTATTTGACTTTCTACCGTCCTGAGAAGAACATTTTTCTCCTTCATTACCCCCCAAAAATAAGACTTCAGCTTCTTTGTCCCCCCCCCCACTCTACCCCAACCTACTAGTGATCCCAGAGATGGGGGTGGAATGGAAGAGAAAGAAGACAGGTTGTTGTGGTTACAGGGAGCAGGGTAGAAGAGTTCTGTGACTTCACAGCCAGTAGATCCTTGGGTTTTTTTTTTGGGGGGGGGGGGGGAGATGTGAGGAGAAAGGCATATGAAAGAAGCAGGGGTTACAGAAGAGTTGAGCCCTCGATTCCTTCCCTTTCCCTGATATCTCCAAATACCCAGACCTGGTAGTGAGGAGAGGAAGAGAGCATTTGAGAATGAGTGAAGAAGTGATATAGATGTTATTTTTTGAGAGTAATTAATAAAGCACCCAGATTAGTTCTTTTTCTGTCAATGATTGTTCTGGAGGTCAGTTTTGGTATTGAGGCTCCACTAGAGAAAAGAAGCTGGGGTGATACATCTTCCCGGACTTTCGCTTTCTCTACACCAATCTCTGGTGGTTGCAAGTGTTGTTGCAGCAGTTAACCAAAGGAGAGTGACCCCCTGCCCACTAACCTAGGGCTTGCTCTGGACGAAATCCAACTCTGCCTCTCCCTACAACTGCTTTCTCACCTCCTCCTCCTTCTCCCCGGTTACCTCCACTAAGGCAGAAGGTTAGGGGGTTAATTTTTTCTAGATAGTTATGCGGGAATGTTCGGCTCTCTCCTGCTAACCTTCACAAGGGGAAATTCTTTCTCCGTCGAACCAGCCCCAATGCCCTCTTTTGGTTCGTTTCTTTTCT
>NW_027186523.1:9219653-9225908 GCF_028583685.1 Petaurus breviceps papuanus
AGTGCATCTTCTCTTTGAGTCTCCCCGCCTCTTGCCGTCCCTCCTCACACTGGTGGGTTTCCTTCCGAGTTTCAAACGGCGATAGATGAATAAGCAAAAAGAAGAGTAAATAAAACCACACACCACCCCAAACCAATAGCTAATTTCAGAACGAGGCAGGGTACAGGAGCAGTTTTGGGGAATCGGAAACCAGTGTACTTGATAAATTCTTTCCCCTCCTGTTCCTGAAGATTCCATTTGGCTCACGCGCGCGCACACACGCAGACACAAGAGATCATCTTCCATTTTCCGGCGAAATTTTAGTCGTCTCCGTTACACCCTCGGGTAGAGATATAACAAAGCCGTCTAGCTCTATTTCAAATCTCCAAACCAGTGTTACCCACCCACATGCAGCGAGCTGTATCCCCTTGATTTAAGTCCTCCATTCGGGTGCGTGCTGCTTAACCGGGAAAGGGAAAAGGGGAAAAGACGCCTCAGAAATTTGGACTCCCTTCATTGTTCCCTCCGAGCTCAACTGGGTGGCCATCCTTCCTACACCCTAAGCGTATTGGCTTAGTATGAGCGCGCCCGACCCCGCAGAAGCCTCGGCCGCCCGTACCCTGGGCCGTGTCCCCTGTATAACCCTCCTGCTCGACAGCCCGGAGGCTGTTTATACAGCTTTACCTGTACTATTCTCGTACCCTGTAAAAACTCCCAGCCGGGCAACCGTAACCTAATCCGCTCGTTGAGGATGGGGGTAGGGAGTTACAGCTTGGAACCGAGAGAGAGTAGGGGTGTGTGCCAGAAAGGGGGTTTCTCTTCTCAACCCCTCGGGACTGAACGAAATTCAGACCAGGTGCGGGTGACCATCCTAGTAACACCGAGCTATCCAGGACAACAGCATCCATCTTCTCCCCCTAAAACTAGAATAACTGTAAATCACTTCTGCTACAGGGTCACAAGCCCCGTTTCCAAGCAGGATAGAATCGTTGCCTGAACTACAGTATCCCTTCGCATTCCCTACTGGGACCGATTTTTCACTTCTTCTCCCCAAATTTTAGTCTTTCTAGTTTTCCTCCCCCCCCCTTCCTCCAAATCCCCCAAAGTTGTTCTATCCCCTTACCTTTCGGACTCCCAATGAAAAAAGATGAGGGAAAGGGGTCTAAAGTCAGTGGAAAGGACCTTCGGCTAATCCAGGAATTGTTGAAAGTCTATGGAAGTAAAAAAAAAAAACAAAACACGTTTTTCCAGCGCCCCTACCTCTGTTTCCATCTGCTTACTAGGTTTGTTGAACCAGCTCTCCCCACACAACCCTGGTAGAAGCTGAGGCCATAGCCTGTCTTAAAATCGAATTAAACGCTCTTCTCCAGTTATTGTCTCTAGCTAATTGCTCCAACAATGGCCTCTATTAAAACCCTAGATGCTCAATTAGAAGCCGAAGAGGCTAGACTCAGACCTACATAAGGAGCAGAAGGGGCCAAAGGAGTAGAGAGGCTAGAGAATAAGAACCGAACCTGGCCAAATCGGGTCAGCCCAGGGCACCAGAGACTGGCTAATTCCGTTTCCTTCCAAGACAAACAACCACAGCGGACAGTTCACACCATTTTTATTGATGGGTAACAGCAAATGATGATTGATTTAAACCCAGAAAAGGGACTTCCCCTATTTCCTCCGCTCCTCTCCTCAGACTCATTTTTGCCTCCTCCTTTAGCCCCTTCCCCCCCAATTTCGAGCTTTTGAATTTACTCCACTCTTAAGCTCTCTTTGGGGATTGCTCCCAACCTTGTTTTATTTTCCTTTTAAAAGAACGCCTGTCAGGTGCTGATGATGGTGAGGTTGCGGGTGGAGACATAGGAGTGACACAAAAACCAAATTGCCCGGCTTAGTTTCTTTCGCTCACTTGCATTTTTGCAGTTTTGAAAAAAAAAATCGAACTGTTTCTCGTGTTTTTTCGCCTTTCAGAGTTCTTAGGAAAACACCTTTAAATGATAGCTCTAGGCAGTTCGAGGCTACTATAACTCCCCTTTCTCTCGATTGGTAACTTTTTGATTTGGGAGACCAGTTTTCTGATTCCCCTCTACCGGCCATTCCCTTAACCCTTTCCCCTTATGTTTTGCACCTAGCCGAAGCTCGATCAATCTATTCGGCCCACTCGGGCTGGGCAACTCCGACAGTGGTTATCTCCTCTTTCCCAATCCAGCCTCTTGAATAGAGAGATGCTTTTTCCTTCCTCCTTGTCTTCCTCCTCCTTCTCCCACTCCTCAGGTCAGATTTCTTTGCAAAGCTCGCACATTCCTCTGGCCTGTTTTCCGTCCCCTTATTTTGGGTCAGGAGAATTGTGGAAAGGGGGGGGGATATTTCTTTTCACTCCACCCAAAAAGAAAGCTGGTCTTCATTATAATTATTCAACTCCTTTCCCCGTAAGGACACGCTCGGCCCTTTCAAATATTACTTTAGGTGTACACCTAATTTCTCCTGGTTGTCAGATGTCCAGATCGTCATACGGTCCTTCTAGCAAAGACAACGTGAAGCTCCCTCCCCTCTGGAACCCTGCGTTTCCGACGTGCGCTTAGGCAAAGCGTTCAATGAATCTCACTCCCATTGCAAAGCCCCCTTACCCTAGCTGAGAGGCCTGGTTCACAGCAGCCGAGGTAAAGCGGCAACAGCAGTAGCATCCTCCTTCCCCGGTGCTGAGACATTCAGGCTGCTGCTGGGGGAAGAGAGGATAGACTAGCCTGAGACAGCCTGGGTGGCAGGGAGCAGGGGGGGGGGGGGGGGGGGAGGGGGGGGCGCTTGGCCAGAGTGAGAGGGGGCAGAGCACACAACGCTGCGAAGTATCAACCTTTTTTAGGTGGGTGTGGGCGCGCGTATATCTGGAAGTTCTAGAAATTGAACCTGGTAGAAAAAAATAATAAAAAGAAAAGCCGAGACCACCCTTTCTCCTCTGGATTCCACCCACCCCCCTTCCCTCTGTCTTTCACCCCCTCCCATAAGGAAGCCAGGGCCTGCCGCAGCAGCTGAAGCGTGCCAGGCCGGCGCCTGGCGTGGCCCAGACCCCCTCAACCCAGCTCCCAGCCTCAGGCCACGATCTGTAGTCCTCTCTTTGGCCCCTGATCATTACCTCCCTTCCCCCCTCCCCTCTTCCAACCCCCACCTCTCCGACCGGTCCCAGACCTCGGCCTTCCTCCTCTTTATCCACCCAGCTTCTCCCCTTCCCACCCTGCCCCTTGCTCCTGGCTCTGGGGCTGGGCCTGTGACGTCAAACCCAGTGTGGCGTCGGCTAGACTGGCCGGCGCGGGCCATCAAAAGAGCAACGTCCTCTTCCCCAATTACCCACTGTCAGTCCGGGAACAGGGGGCGGACAGGCTGGGAATTCTATGTTAAATACCCTCCTCCCGGCTGGCTCCATTACCGAGAGCATCTACCTCCCACCTCCCCCACTCCTCCAGCCGCCCCAACCAATTTGTAGCCCATCTACCTGGATGTAAAGCGGGAGACTTAGGGCCACATTTTTTGTGCGTTGGGTATCCATGTGAATACGACCAGATACCGAGCATGCCATTAAAACACAACAAATGGACTAAACCAATCCCCTAGCATGCATTTTCTCCATTATTTCCCCCTCATCAAAGTGGGGGGGGGGGAGCGGAGAAACTTCCGGATACTCTGGTTTCTCTTGTTAGCCAGGTTCTCTCTCGCCATCACCTGAAGGAAAATTTACATTATATCCCATATTACGATTAAACATTTTAAAAATCCGTGAGTCAGCACTTTTCTCCCCAGAAGCAATCTCCTGGGCAGTGTGGGTTGCTCTTTGAGATGCTGCGAATTCTCTCTAAAGGGGATAGAATTTCCATGCCTGGGGTTTTTTGTTTTTGAGAGATTTTGTGCTAGGATGAGATACTAGCATCCTCGCATTCCCCACCCCCACCCCGCCCCACCTCCAGTGAATTTAGGTCCAGGAACTGTTTTTGAAACTTTTTTTCTTCCCTCTACATTTCTAATTTTAAATACTAACGGAATGGATGTAGGTCTATTTTCCTTTTCTTGTTTATGGAATTAGTTCCGTTGTATGTTAGACATATACTAAATAATTAAACGCTTTGGAGAACGCAATGAGCAAGAGATGCTGGCAACTTGACTGGCCCTAGAGAGAAAGATAGTCAAAGAGTGGCAGGAAAATCGATGTTCTTTTACTGGGCCAATGTTATAAAACAGAGGCGGTAACTGGACTCAGGAGAAACCTGGAGGATTGTTACCTTTGCTAATTAATTTTAAAGACATTTTTCTGTGTCCGGTTTAAATTGAATCACAATTTTAAACAGGAATTTGATTTCAGAATTATAGATTTAAGGCAAAGAAACACCAAATCTCTAGATCTGTCCTACACACTTTTCAATTTCCCTCTCCAGAAAACTACAGGAGGATTTTAAACATAATATAGAATCTCTCAAAAGCTGAATATTGGTGTTTGCCACTCCCAGCTAGACGCTTCTGTAGTCTAGCAGAAAGCCATCCTTTCTGAATTTACTTTCACCCTCATCTATTTCCATTTAAGTGCAGTGTCGTATTTTTTCTCTTACTCAATTCTCAAATATAAATTTTTTTTTGCATACTGTGTATTTAGAGTTTATATTTTTCCACCAAAATCTTTGTCGGAGGTAAAAAGGCTAGGAAACTTTTTTTTTCTTTTACTTTTATTTATATTACTTCCCTCCACCCCCCCCCCCCCCCCCCCCACCCCTTTCCCTTTTAAACTTAAGCATCATTTTACTCAATTTCAGCTCAGGGCTGCTGTTTTAGCACCGCTAGGGGATGCAGTGGCTCAATGGACTGAGTAGAGGCAAAGGTGGTTCGAACTCTCCCTGCCAGCCAATCACCGGAATCTATCGCCAGTCCCCTCAGCCTGCATTTTCTCTATTGGCCCAGGCGTCTCTTTCTCCCTTACACTCCGCCCCTGCCCTCCACTCTTCTCCTCGCCCCACCCCCCAGTTCCTAATCCTGTCCCACCCCAGCCTCGCTAGCTCTTGCTCTTAGACTGGTAGCTAAAGCCTTCAAAGTTTGCTTTGCTGTGTTGCTGACCGGTCCTCACTCCACTGACAGTCTTACAGCTGGAGGATTAAGTTGTGGAGTATTATTTATTTGGGGAAGGTCTCCCTCTCTCTTCCTAGTTTTGGTTAGATATGCAAGCATTAGGAGCGGGTTAGGGACAGACAAACACCCCTAAAAAAAAGTGGGAAAAGTTCTGTAGTGTCAGGAACCACATTCCCTTTGCTGTTTCGCGCGCGCGCACACGCACACGCACTCACACACACACACACACACACACACACACACACAATCCTGTTGAATAAATGAGATGTTTCTCCCCCTGAGCACCGTTTTCGTCCAGGCATATTGTTATGCAAGGCAAACTAAAACATTTATTATAAATACTAGGTTCGGAGAGTACGTCTGTAACAACTGGACCGGCGCTACTTTCAGGGGCTTCTTACTGAAAATGGAAAGATATCTTTTATAACACGGAAATTAAGAAAATAGAAGTAGAAACGTGCATTTCTTAACTTGATGATATCTGGATATTTTAGGATATTGCAAACTTCAACAGACTTTGAAATTTTTAGTTTCCTCATCAATTTTACGTGTACATACATTCACAGAAATAAGTTACCCCAAATTTCTTAAGTATATCTCTTCCTTTCCCGAATAAGTTAACTTTATGAATGGGATAGGCAGGTTTCACTGGTCCTAATAAAACTAACAACCCAATTTTGAATTAGCAGGATCGGATGCCACACGTTTAAAGGGCCAGAGCACCAATTCTTTCACTCACCCCTAAAGCCTTAACATAATTTAAAAACTCTTTCTCGAGTACTTTCAGTTTGTGGACTCTATTCAGGCTATACTTTCCGGTCACCGGAGGGGGGAGGGGGAATTTTGGAGAAGGCTAGTGCGGGGGTGGTAGGGGGAGGGGATGGTGGCAAAGTAAAGGAGTAGGTTTGGGTTGCAGTTTCCTTGTATTCAGTATCCTGTCCCCTCCTTATCCAATGACAGGCTCCTCCCCTCCAGCGCTGATGACACTGGAACCTCCTTAAGTTGCGTCGCGCCACAGCTGTCTGAGAACACTGAGCTGCCTGGCGCCGTCCAGATACTTTCAGAAAGAATGCATTCCCTGTAAAAAAAAAAAAAAAAAAAAAAAAAAAGGAGGAGAGGGGAGGGGGGGGGGGGAGGAAAGAAAGGAGGGGTAGGGCGAGAGAGGAGGAGCCACCCCCCCAC
>NW_027186523.1:9226008-9251916 GCF_028583685.1 Petaurus breviceps papuanus
TTAGTAGGATGAGCAGGGGTTACAAGAAGAAGAGAAGGAGGAGAGGAGGAGAAAAGAGAAAAGGAAAAAACAAAAAAAAAAAAAAAAAAAAAAAAAAAAGAAAGAGAGAGAGAGATCGGGAGAGAGAGAGAGAGAGAGAGAGAGAGAGAATCTGATCAAGCAGTTTCTGCTTCTCTCTCGGGTCACACACTTTCTGCTCCCCACTACCGAGGTTGGTACTGTATCTGCATTTCTTTTTTTTTTAAGTGTCTATTTTTCTACATGTGGAAGTATCTCATCTCTCCTTTCTTCTCTCCTCTCTTCGTTCGTCCTCTAGTGAAAGTTTCTGGATTTTTGAAGGCTCGAAAATTTACAATGCTGGGTTAGAGTTGCACAGACCAGGGCTCTTGGGATACAGCCTGAGGTAGATTTTTATCCCCTTGAGCCTTTAGGAAAAAAATAACCATCAACAAACCAAAAACTTTTTTTTTCTTCTGTAGCAGGAATCCACAGCAATTGGGGCGGGTGGGGGTGTTGCGTGTGTTAAAAGGAAAGAAAAACCATTGCTGGTAGTCTGCAGCTAAAGTCTTGGACGTTTTGCGTGTGTATCTGTGCCGAGTTCTGCAGGCTATAGACGCCTCTTGTTTTATGTATGTGCTCGTGTGTGTGCATGCTTGTGATCTGTCTGTATAGGAGGTGGTGCCAGTTCATAAAACTCAGGTGCTAAAGTACTTAAGTGCTCACCCAATTTTCCCCCCCTCTTTCCTTTACAGGTGACCCGAGGAGAGACTCATCTTGAAAGAGCTGAGGAAAATCCGTGGGGAATCTCATTTTTAAAAATTTAAATCATCATCATAAAAAAAATCCTTTCTTCCCTTTTCCTCCCATTTATTTGAAATTTATTATTTTTCCCTTTCTCCCTTCTTTGAAACAATTCTAAAAGACAAAAACCAATTCCCTCCTCTCCTTTCCCATTCTACCTCTTCCATACTACTTACGCGTGAAACAAGACAAAAAACCCCACCACCGACAACAGCAACTGGGAAAGAAAAAAAAGACCCAGCCCCTAAGCAAAAAGCGAACACCTCCAGAATTCTGAGCTGTCTTTCCGGGGAAGACCTCGCGCAAGAGCGTGATCCAGGAGATGGAGGTGACTACGGACCAATCCCGCTGGGTCAGTCACCATCACCCGGCAGTTCTGAATGGCCAGCATCCCGACACTCACCACCCGGGGCTCAGCCACTCTTACATGGACCCCTCACAGTACCCTCTGCCAGAGGAAGTGGATGTACTTTTTAACATCGACGGACAAGGCAACCACGTCCCACCTTACTACGGAAACTCTGTTAGGGCCACGGTACAGAGATATCCTCCGACCCATCATGGTGAGTACAGTTGATTTCTTTCTTATCTCTTTTCTTTACCTGGGCCCAAATTTCTAGACACTCCAGCCTAAGGCTCGATGAAGAGATAGTTTCACGTGAAGGAGGTATGGGGACGTTGGAGAAGTTGGGGAGAAGTATACGTAAAACTTGATTTCTTTTCCTCATTCCGGTTTGGAGATGGTAGTGGTTTCTGTTCCGAACAGAGATAGCAAAGATCATCTATTTTTTTTTTAACTGTTCATCTGAGTGATGTGAATAATAAAAAAAGGGCTACTGATTTGCTTTCTGATCCAAAGGTGTAGGCTTTGCAATGAGTGGTCCTTTGATCCAAAGGTGTAGGCTCTGCAATGAACACTCAGTCCGGGTTTAGGCAGCCCTCTCTCTACCTGGCCAGAGTTGCCTTTCTTCAGGCTGCGCTCCAGTTTGGGGAGCTTGGAGGCTCAGAGTAGAGAAGGGAGCAGGGTTTTAGGGGGACCACCTAGTCTGCTTTAGCTAAGCTGTGACACCCCCAACTGTGAATGCCTCTGTAGCCGAGGATCCTAGACAGCTTGTATTTCAAGCATTCGGGTGAGAACTGAAAGAGAGGGAACTACCTAAGAAAACTTTTTCTGGCTCTTTTATATTTTGGAAACTCTTTCTGAGTTGGGGCGACTGGTTCGTCCAAGGGTCTCTGCATTTGCAACTTCAGGCAAATTTTCAGCAATCCAAGATTTATTTATATATATGACTCCTCTGGCCTTTAAAGGGAAATATGGTCAGATCCCTGCAGTTTTCTGGCTTCCTTGGTGTTAGGAAAATGTAATTCAGACCTGTAGACTGGAAAGCAAGCAGGACATTTCATAGAAAGACTGAGTATTAATTTTAAGGATTCAAGGCTTCTTAGATTCCCGGCTCCACAGAATTTTCCTGTCCAGCTTTGCTTCAGAATTCCTGGGGATCGCTTTTACTCTCAATCTTTCTCTGAAGATATACCTTCCTAGCTCCCTCTTTAAGGCCTACTATTATTATTCCCTGAAGTCCCTTTAAAGATTAAGGACTTAATTTTTATTTTTTTAATTTAGGGGAAGATTCAAGTTGTTATATATTGTTTTCTCTTCCTCTGAGAAGTTTGGGATAGGGATGAAAATTTTTTAAAAAGCCAAACACCAACCTGGACATACTTTTCAAACAAAAACTCTGAGATTTTAAAACATAAAATGATCCTGTAAAAGAAAGAGAAGCAAAAAATGACTCAGGACAAAATATGGAGTTCCTATTCCAAGAATGGTTCCCCCCACCCAGATTCCCTCTAACTCTGGGGACAGAGTTCCCCAGTAGCAGACTTCAGGGGTCTGCTGTTACCAGATTTAAAACAATTGTTTCTGCCAATGGGGCGCTCTTTGCCCTTACTCAGTGCATATCAGCAGTTAAGTGGAAATACAATCGATGCAGACTTAATGTTATTTACTATACTACTTCCTGGATAATAGTGAATCTTGACCCTTTATGTTCAAAGAACTCCCTTTCCACACCCCCTCCCCTTCCTCTCTCAGATTTTAGTTTCAGTATTGTTTTTAATGGTTAATAGAATAGTAAACATTAATGTGAATGCTGGATTATAGGATTAATCGGTGGTGTGGATCTGTAGGTACAATTCTAATGTGCACTTTTAGTGTGAGTTCAGCTATAACTAGCTCTGGTTTATGTGTATTAAAAATGAGATATGTGTTACCCCGAGGTCATCCTAGGTGATAAATACCTAATACATATTCCAAGTTACAATTCAACCTTTGTTTTGGGAGCCCATCTGGGGCTCATTTTATTTTCATCCATGACCTATCTTGGAAGGGGGAGCAAAGTAGAGAGAGGCTCCTGTCCCCAGCTTATAGCCTTGGACATTTTCTCTGACAGAGCATTCGAAAACTTTTCGCAAAAGCCATCCAAGTCCTTTTGGAAGTAGCCAGGCTGCCATCAGTAAGTGTTGCATTCAGTTAGCCCGGAAATAACCCTCAAATTTCCCCTATCCTTTTTCCAAAACCAATTTTTTCCTTTCCTGTTTCTGCAGTTCTCAGCCAGGGGCTTCTATTTGGGGTAGAGGGGTGTGATCGTGCTGTTAAATGTTCTGTGAATACTTCCATTTTAAAATGAAAGGAAGGAAGAATGAGAAGGAAGGAAGGAAAAAAAAGGAAGGACAGAAGAAAGAAGGATTGTGAAGGAAAGAGAAGAGAGTTGGGGGACACTCAGGTGTCTTGACTGACTTGATGGTTTCCAGTCTTCAACCCCCATCAACCAAGGGATCTGAGTGGTAGAGGAGGAGTATTAAGGAATCTGGGGCTGGTGGAGAAGTCTATTGAAGAGAAATAAATCAAATTTTAGGGAAAAGATAGGCAGGGATGTGATTTAGAAAATAAACTGGGAGAAGTTAAGTAAAGTGTGGGATCCTGCCTACCCAGCAAACTCTAGGCCCAAATATCGACTAATCAAGATTGGGAAGCAGGGGGAAGGGTCTCTTTTACCTTCTCTAAAAGAGACTTTTGGGGCTAGGACTCATTCCCCAGGCTCCATTCAAAGAGTGGGAGGAAATCCCACCTTGCTTTCACACTTGTTAGCACAGATTCTGCGGCTCTTCTTTGTAGAGAGGTCGAGGAAGCTCCAGGGAACCCCTGTTGTGTTTGAGTCACCCACTGTATTGCAGCAGTGTGATTTCAATCCCACTTCTCTTTTTACTCCTTTCTTTCTTCATCTGTCCCCCCCACCCCATCCCCCTTCACTGCAGGGAGCCAAGTTTGCCGCCCTCCTCTTCTTCACGGATCCCTGCCCTGGCTGGACGGTGGCAAGGCCTTGGGGAGTCACCACAGTGCTTCGCCCTGGAACCTCAGTCCCTTTTCCAAGACTTCCATTCACCATGGCTCCCCGGGACCCCTCTCGGTCTACCCGCCGGCCTCATCTTCTTCACTGTCCGGCGGTCACTCTAGCCCGCACCTCTTCACCTTCCCACCCACCCCTCCTAAGGATGTTTCCCCGGATCCGTCCCTTTCCACACCAGGCTCAGCCGGTTCAGCTCGGCAGGATGAGAAGGAGTGCATTAAATACCAGGTGTCCCTTCCCGACACCATGAAGCTGGAGTCATCTCACTCCCGGGGCAGCATGGCTACACTTGGGGGAGCCTCCTCTTCTGCTCATCATCCCATCACCACTTATCCTCCCTACGTCCCCGAATATAGCTCTGGACTCTTCCCTCCCAGTAGCCTGCTGGGAGGATCACCCACAGGGTTCGGATGTAAGTCGAGGCCAAAAGCAAGATCCAGCACAGGTAGGATCTGTCTTCCTCTCTGCCGGACCCTTTTCTCTCCTCCATCCTGAGACCCAATCTTCCCATCTTTTCCCTTAGCTCAGGGAGGTGATTAGAGGGCTCACTACCTTGCATGGGAAAGACAGAAGTTTTTTTTCCCCTTTCCCAAGTATTACTGCTTTGATTCTCCCCATTCTTCCAAATCAGGGACTAGTTTGGAGGCATGTCCGATCTTACCCCTCTGGTCATTAGAATCTAAGGAAAAACAGATTCAGTGTAAGGCTCTTGCAATAAACTAGTGGATGGGGAAGGAAGAAAACCAAAACCGAAATAATACTTCTATTCTTCAAAAACCAGAATTTTTATATGCTGAAAATGACTTTGAATCACTTTACAAGAAAAAACGAAAGTCCAAGAGAAAAATCATTATCTAATATGAAAATCAAACCTCTCCAACGTAAAACGCAAATTACCCTGTAACCCCTGTTACTATCTGTTCAGAATTTGTTTCCCCCTTCATGCCAGTTAAAAAAAAGGATAAGTTGAGGCAATGGCAGGAGAACCTTAGCTTTTTTTGGGGGGGGGTGGGGGAGGCAGAAGACCCTAATGAAAGTAATAAAATCTTAACATAGGAGAAAGAACTTTGCCTGGCAGGGCTCCCAGTGAGAGAAAAAACAGGGATGATCAGGGTAGCAAGGGGAAGACAATGCTGAATTTGAAATCAAAAGCCACATTTTATTAATCTCTTACTCTCTTCCTGTGCCTTTTCTCTCCTTGTCCTCTCAACCTAGTAAGAGGGACACGCTGTGGATTTGACATGCAAGCCATAGAGAACAGAAAAGAATATGGAAAGGTTTTTCAGGTGTGACTCTCTCACACATTTTCTCCTTCTCTTACACAAATCAAGTCTAATCCGGAAATAAAGCATATTTATTTTATTGGTGTAGCCACCTGATTGAACAAAAGCCAAAATTAGAAAAAGAAAAAATAAACAATTGAGCTGGGATTTTTGCCTCAGAGTAATAAAATAAAAGCCTCACCAATTTTGTCTCCCATCAGAGTAATTGGAGTCAGAGAAAGGAACTCTGGAGAAAGGATTTTTCAAATTGTTTGTGGGGTTTTTTTTTTTTGATGGATTTTGTGAATCGGGTGTTACTTGCCTTTGGATTCTGCTGGTTAAGGCTGGGTTCTTCTTCAGAACAGCCCAAATGTCTTGACTCTGCAACCTGAGTGGGTTGCAAAAAGAAAAAGTGAAATCCCGCTGCCTAGTGTGGGTGAGAAGAGCAGCCTCAAACCAGAGTTTCCAAGGCCCCTGGTGGTTTTTTTCCCCCTCCTGTGGAGGTAGGGGCTTGGGAGCCCAGGAACCATGAGATCAGTTTTCAGGGCTTTTTCCAGGGTGACATTTACTCCGACTGTCTGAGCAGGACTGTCTCTATTTAGTTGATATGTTTTAGCTAATCCAATTATTTTCAGACTGCTGCACGCGACAGTTGCATTGTTTATCCCGCGCCAGGAACTTTAATAGAGTCCGGATGCGGTTAGGCTGACAAAAAAACTCAGACCTGCATGTTCTGTACATGAAAGTAGATGAGAGGGAGAAAAAGGGAGGGAGGCTAGATGGAGGAGACAGACAAAAAGCAAGAGAAAGGAGGAGAGAGACAGGGACAGAGAGAGAACGAACTCAACCCAGCGGGTCCTAGAGCGACCTGTTGTGCTTTGAAATAAGGGCCCTTTGGGAGGTCAGGTTGTTGGAGGGGGAGCTTATTTGAGGGAATCTTAACTTGGGATACTAGAAATCCTGAGGGAGAGGAGCTGAGTTTGGGGGCTGATTTTTAACACCAGCAGCTTCCTGTATTTGGGGGTGTCCCCACTCTAGGAAGAAGGATAGATAAATGTAGATAGTCAATGCCTTAGCCTGCCTTGCTGGTGCTGGTGGTTGGAGAAAGGGGTTGGAGAGAGACCCATATTTCCCAAAAGCTCTCTTTTCCTTCCTGCTCTCCTCACCCTTGTTTTATTCCCCACCCCCACCCCATTTTTGTGCAGGCCTCTCTAAGGACTATCTGATTATCTAGAAAAGAAGGCTGTGGTTAACATAAACCAAAACTAGGAACACCTACTTTTTTTTTTTTGTATCCTGGTTCAATTTCAACCTGATTTTTTTTTTCTTCTTACTACCTTCACACTTCTCCCATTTCCAGTCACAAAACCCCGAAGTAGGACCCCTGGGCACCTGCATGTTAGGGGACAGTGTTGGAGAGAATGGTTGTTTCAAAGGACCCTTTGGTGGAAAAACTCTCCAAGGCAGGTGGGGAATTTGAGGGAAGGGGATTCACTTAGTTTTAGTGTTGTTGTTTTAAAAAAAAACACATCTTAACAAAGTCAATGCAGTTACTGAAGGAGGAGAAAAGAAAGAGAGGGGCTGCAGCATTTTGGAAGAACGGTTGAAGTTGTGGTTAGGGTGGCTATGACTTTTTTTTTTAAATGCCTGGGTGTTTGTACTCAAATACACCTTTGGGGGGGAAAAGACTGAACTATTTTGTATGTGTCATTTTTATTCTCCCCCTCCCTGAGCTTAGCCCTTAGTTCTCTCAATCTCCAGTCTCACCCCCACTCTCAGTCCCATTCCCAGCCCTCTCTGATTTTGGTTCTATGGCCTCTGGGTCCCTCCAAGCAACCAAACCAAAAATCAACTGGTGTTTGAAACTGGCTGTTGAATGTCAAGAGGCCTCACAGCTCTGTGGTTCTGACACCTAAAGGGAGGTGTCATTGTAAGCTGTTCACCCAAAGCACAGGAAAAAAAAAAAAGAAACAGAGAAAGAGGAAAAAAAAAAAGAAAAAGAAGGCCCAAGAGGGTCTCATTATCTATTAAAAAAAAAAAGTTGGTAACTTGCAAGAAGCCACAGACTTGAAATAAGCAACAGCAACCAGAAAAACCCCAACAAACCCCATACCCTTAATGAATTGAGAATGAATTGCCCACTAGTGCCTAGACCCAGGCTTAATGTGGTACTACTGGAAGAAGTAACCAGCTGCCCCCCCCCCCCCTTAACACTCAGCAGTTCCCCTTGAAAAGGAAGCTGTCATCCTTCCTCTCCCCAGAAAATAAAGTAAATCCGACAAAATATGTCTGCCCATTTGAAGTACCCATTCTGCTAGTAACCTCTTGCGTCTTCAAAGATCACTGATTCCTTTTGGGGCTGAGATGGGGGAGGGCTCAAACTTGGAGTCCTGAGGAGGTCAGGTCTTTTGCTTCCTATCACAGGACTAAAAATTAAGTGGGCCTTTTCAACTGTCATGTACTTGACGACCACCTTAATGAGTGAGTTGTGGAGAGATTGTCTGCAGAGACAGATACTAGTATCAAGTCACTTCTTCGCCTAGAGACTTTATGTTACAGGGAGGGACCTAAGAAAAAGCTCAGGGCTATGTTTTGGGTCACTATATTCCACCTCCTTCTATCCTTTCTTTTTTCTCTTTTTGTACACACCCATTTCCTCAATCCTTTTAGATTTAAGACCCAAAATAAAATGCCTATGAATACAACTCAATGCATCCTTTAGAAATCTTTGGATCTAACTCCCTAAGGGGAACCCCCCACCCCAGACTTATGGAGTATAGAATTTTATATCTAGAAAGAAACTTAGAGAAAGAGTCCTCAACAAATTCAACTACCTCCTGTGATCCAATCCCTCTTAAACAAGACAAACAAAAAAGCACAAAGACAAGCAAACAATAAAACAGTTAACAATAAAATCCTTTCAGGTTGATTAAAAATGAACTAGTGGTTTCTAGTTTTCTAGATGTTTGTCCCCTCCCCCATCAATTTGGAATTGGAATTGAAAGTGAATGAAATACAAATACCCACCGGACTATGTTGTTTCCAAAGAGCAGATGCCAAATCATCCTTTCTCGACTTTCAGGGATCCAGTTTTCCTAAATTTCCCTCTGGCTTTTACTTCACATTTTCCTAGTGACTTTTCCCCCTCCTCTTTGTTTATTTCTTGAAGCAAAATCTTTTGATCAGAGGTGGGGAGCCTGCAACTTAGAGACCACTTGTGGCCTTGTAGGTCCTTGGGTTGTTTGACTAAGTTAAAGTTTTATAGAACAAATCCTTTTATTAAGGAGATTTGTTCTGTGAAGTTTGAATTCAGTCAAAAGGCAGAACTTGAGGACCTAGAGGGGCACATGTGGTCTTGAGGCCAAAGGTTCCCAACCCCTGCTTTTGACCCTCAGAGATTCTCCCTACTTTCTCCAATAATTCAAGTTTAATCATCTTGACCTTTGAAGACACTTAGGATCACTGATGATTAGACTCAATCCTATAAGGGAACTAGCTATCGGGGTCAGGTACCCAAAGGGAAAAAAACTCAAGGCAATGGTAAGAATAGGGTCAGAGAGGTCAACAAGAAGGGGTGAGAAAACTGGCAGCAAAATCCACCAGTGTCACCAAGAGAGCAAAGTGCTACAGTCACCCTAGTAAAAATAATTTAAAAGGTCATGTCGTGACTTAGCCAGAAAGAAATCTGGTCTACAAACTATCCTATTACACTCGTCTCCAAGTTTTTGTGTCTCTATTCGGCTCTCATTGGGACAACAATGAATACATGACTTTGCTTGGCTTAGTTTTCCACAAACAACAACAAAGAAGCCTTTGCCTGTTTAGCCTAAAATTAACCAATTACCCCTATCTATGGCCCTTCTTCCCCTTCAGTATTTTGCTCTAATAACAGTTCTCTTGATTTTTCATCTTCTTCCTTTTGGATTTCTCTCTCAGCACACCTTTCCACCTTAATTTTCTTTTTTTCTTCTTCATCAAAAATGTCTCTGTCACTCTTAATCAAAGTTTACTCTTTTCCTATCAGGCTTTGAGTTAGTTTAGTTGTTTATGAGTCCAGCTAAGTGACCAATGGAAACCTTAACACTGGAATATCTATCTCACTAGGGCTGGGATATTCTCTTAATTTACTGTCACCTGTCCAATGGAGTTTACAATTTAATTGGAATATGAATCCAAAGGCCTATTTAACTTCTCTCAGCTAGTCCTTCAATTGATCAATCAATAGATGAATCTATTACCTACTTATCTGTGCATCTATCTTTATATTTTTTCCTATCTAATATATGCTGTCTAATTAATATGTGTGAACATATACGATGATCTGAAAACAAGAAATGAAAATAGGTCACCCCATTTTCTCTTCCTTTTATTTTGAGACCTTGTAGCTAAGCTCTTATATTTTCCTTGGATTTAAAATTTTCTCAGAGAAATAGTTTAAGTTGAAATCTGCTTTCCTCTTATTTAAGACTCAGTCTTTCTAATCAGGTTCCCTTCCCTCTCCCCCGCCCCCAAAAGAGGCAAAGTTCTATTGCTAGTTAGCAACAGATGTAATTTTTGTTTGAAAAGTATTTATATGTGTGAGTGAAGCAGGAGTTATACAAGGAAGGAACAGATAATCGATATTTTCAACAAGAATTTGGGGGAAATTCCCTTCCAAAAAGGGGGAAAAAACCCTTTCCTTTTTCCACTTTTCCCTTTACAGCCTACACCCTCATTTACTCAGCCTTCATGTGTGTTTTCCATAAGTGACTTATGTGTGATCTTGTTTCCAGAAGGCAGGGAGTGTGTAAACTGTGGGGCGACCTCAACCCCTTTGTGGAGGAGAGATGGTACTGGTCACTACCTGTGTAATGCCTGTGGACTCTACCACAAAATGAATGGACAGAACCGACCCCTCATTAAGCCCAAGCGAAGGCTGGTAAGTTCTTGAGAAGCACTGATCCAATCACTAACCTTTTTATGTTTTTAATTTCCTCCCTTCAGGAAGAGGGAGGGTTTTTTTTTTTCAGGAAATTGGCAGGACAGCCCAAAATCATGTCAGATTGCTCAGGAGAGGGGTCCCTCCCCCTTTACTTCTCTTTCTCAATCCCCATATCTGAGTTATTAAGAATGTGCCTGCCAGGTTACTAAATCTTGGGTCTGTGCCTTATTAGGATGATTGCTTTTTACAAGACCAGAATGGGTGATTTTAAAATATACTAGAAGGTCAATATAAGACTTTCCCCCATAGGGAAGAATTCATTATAAGAACTTCTTCCAAAGGGGTTTAGTTACTGAAGGAATAGCAGGTAGTGCCAAGGCAAGAATCCTAAAAACAATACTTAATCATAGCCATCATGTAATATGAATTCAAAGTCTATATTTCTGTTAGTTGTATTGTAAATAATCAACCAGCCATTAAGCCCAAATAGTCTTTTCCTTCCTCTCTGGGATAAGGATTCCTCACTACAGAAATTCCTCTGGGAGAAATTTTATTAATTTACCCCTAATTTTCACAACCAGGAAAAAGAAAGAAATTTAGATGATTAATATTTTGGTTCATTTTCTATTTGATATACCATTAACTTGTGGTGGTAGTGTTTTTTTTTTTTTAACTTCTTGCCTGTTAGGAGTACTCCAGAAAAAGTAGATCTATGCCAATATCCTTTCCACCCCTAATTAATAATATTGGTTTTCATTTCTATAATCTTTTTAGGTTTATAAAATACTTTCCTATAAGGAGACAGGGAATCACATAGGTTAAGTAATTTGTTCATAATCACCATTTGTAAGTATTGGAATTGGGGCACATGACCCAGGAAATATCTAAGGGAAATTTATTTGTAGTCCTGAGTGTCTGTGTGGTGGTGGTGGTGGTGATGACATTCAATGGGTGCTGAAGACTCAAAGGGAGGAGGAGGAATTTTCCCCTTGCAGATCAATAGATGAATTAGCATCCACCAAAATCTAAGGAAAAAATGGCCTCTGTAGTGTTTTTTAAAAAAGAAGTAGTTGCACTTCCCATCAACCAACACCTTTCACATCCTCTCTAGAAGAAGGAAAAACTTTCTAGGGATGGAAGTGCTCATAAGGCTTTGATTTTTTGGCAAGTCATAGATCTCCATACTTTTTTCTCTTCTCTGTCAGTCTTCCCTTCAACTCTCTCAACCCCCCACATGCAGGTTTTTTTTTTTTTCCTTTCTCTTATGTGCAAAGCTAACTTCCTAGGAAAAAGCTGCCGGATATCTGAGCACTGGAGATAACTCATAAACAGCAGCTCTGCTTCCCCAACCCAAACATTAAGATGTTTGAAAGGATCAGAACTAGAAGGATTTGAAAAAAACAGCTGGAGGTGTTAGTGTAAAATGAGGGTGATCACACCACAAAAGAATGTTCTGAATCACCCAAAACCTGGCCCTGGTTGAAAAAAAAAACCCTCTTGTCCTAAAATGTCTTAATACCCTTGAAGTGCAGAAAGTGAGAAAAAAAAGAAGAAAACAAGGTGTGTGTGTGTGCGTGCGCTTGTGCACGTGTGTAACTGTGTGTGTGTTCACATACTCCCATACCAGGGCTACCTGTAAATTTTAAGTCTTTCTCTGACTTATCATCTGTATAGATTGCAAGTTGGGAAGACTTTTTTTTTTTTTTATCATTTTGCCTTGACTCAGCTTCCCCAAGAAAGCACTTGGAACTCTGAGTAATAATTGATTTTCATTTTAAAGTTCAGTTGCTATGAAAACTTTTTCATCTGTCATTGCTTTCTTAATCATCCTTTCTGGAGAAATTTATATCTTTATTTCCTTAGAAATGAAATACACTTGACACCTATTCAGACTTTGCTTATCCTGGAGTGACACTTTAACTGCTAGACCTATTGAACCTCTGTTTTCTTCTCTCTTCCTTTCCATATAGGCCTTTCTCCTATCTCTATAGTGTCCCTAACTTGCTATTCTCCCCATCCCAGATCATTTAAAATTTGGAGAATTATGCCCAAGCTTATAATACAGCACTTCTGAAAGATACATATCTACCATTAAATAAACTGATACAAGACACATAAGTAATCCCTTAAGGGAGAATCATATATATATTTTTTTCCTTTTCCTTAGTGCTACCAGGGTTTTCTGAATTTCTCACAACCAGAAAGTAGTTGAACTGCTTACAATATTAATGCAGTTTGCCTTCTGTTAATAGACTGAAGAGTTTGACTTTTAAAAGAGATTCTACATTATTTTGTGTAAAACAGAAGGCATTTTTGCAGTCTGTCATTATCCATATTAACCTTGGTCTGGGTTTGAAGTTTATTTTGTTTTATGTTTGTTTTTTGAGCTGGCATTATGCATTTGTAAAATGTAATATTTACATTCATATAATATATAATCAAACTATTTTGGTTCTTTTGAGCTAGCATTATATATTTATAAAATATAATATTTATAGCCATGTAATAATGATATAATGATCAAACTCTTGGATTTTTGAGGTGGCATTGTATATTTGTAAAATATATTTACATACATACAATAACCAAACTAAATGTAATAACCAAAGTCTTAGTTTTTTTTGAGCTAGCATTATATGCTTGTAAAATATAATATTTACATTCATATAATAATATGTAATAACCAAGCTTTGGGTCTGGAAAAGCAAGGGACCATAAATGTACTAATAACTTCTGGGAATTATTTTTAAAATAATCAAGGGAAGTTCATAATAATTATGAAAAATAATACTTTTTATTTGTTTAGTAACTTTCTTTTTAAGAGTGTATATGTGAAATGATTTCTTGGGTATTTCACTATTAATGCTTGGTCCCTCCCTTGCAAAATGACAGTTTAAAAGACTCCAAGGCATGTAGAATTAAGTCAGTGCTCTTGGGATATGGTGAACAGTCCATACAACTTGGCTAGCAAAGCATTACCAAAGTTTTTCCAAGATGATATTGTTTGAGACTCTTAATTTTTAGATTAGTATTGTCTAGGGAGCACTCACATTTCTAAAAATTGTGTCTTTGGTATTTGGGAATCAAGAAATCAGGTGTTCATGTACAGGACAATTTAGTGACTTTGAAAGGAAGAGCAACATTATCATTAAGTCAAAATAGCTACTGATCGGGTTTTTTTTTTGCAATTTCATGTGTTCGTCTAACTTTTCTCTTGATGTAATATTGAACAGAACCAATCTAGCTTCACTTTCTGGTTGTTTTTCCTGGAACACAATCCATTTGATTAACTGCGAAGGACCATGCCTTTTTTTTGGGGGGGGGGGAGGGAAACCTTAGGGGAGATGGAGGTCTGAATATAGTAGATTTTTTCAAGTATCCTTCCCCTCCCCCACAACTTATTTTAAAGCTGGAGAAAGTGATGACAATTTTAAAGAAATAAAATTTCTTTTCCCCAGACAGAAAATGGTCCCTTTCCAATACTACTAAGGAGTTAGAAATGAAAAATAAAATTGTTAAATAGTTTTAGGAACTTAAAAAATGGTTGAAATAAGAATCTTTTCGTTGTTCAGTCATTTTTTTCAGCCATGTCTGACACTTCATGACCCCATTTGGGGTTTTCTTGGCAAGATAGCAGAGAGGTTTGCCATTTCCTTCTCCAGTTAATTTTACTGATGAAGAAACTGAGGCAAACAGGGTTAAGTGACTTGGCCCCTGGGACACACAGCTAGCAAGTGTCTAAGGCCAGAGTTTTCCTGATCCTACTCTATCCTTTTAAAGGGAAATAAATGTAATGGCATAACGAGGGAATCCAGGGAAGGGAACAAACATTGATTAAATTCCTACTATGTGCCAGGCACTGTGCTATATGTATTACAAATATCTCTTTTGATACAGACAAATAGATAGCATGGGCATTGCCTCTGATATTGTACTCACTATTCTCTATGGGATGGCTCAATTGATTTACTAAATGTATTGGCAGACCTGGGCATAAATCAAAGTATTTGGGCATGGGGGTAGGGGTAGGGAGGAAGGAGAAAAGGGAAGAAATGTGGGAAGAAGAGGAGGAAGAGGAAAGAATCAGGTTATTTGGCCGAAGAAGACCTAATGTTTTTATTGAGTAACAAATTTCCTTGATTTTAGTTAGTGTCATTGACTTGAAAAAAAATCGAAGGATGAGAGTGTTGTTTGTCATTCATGGGTAGCAAGGAGGACAGTTTGAAGGTGTAGGCTGCATAAGATACCACTTTCAACAGTGGGCTCAAAGTATTAGGAAGTCTTATCGACAAGTAGCTGAAGGATGCCTGACTCCGTGTTTCCTGAGTCACAGAAAACATGCTACTTTCATTCAGATATATCGATACCCATATACTACTTGCCTTTTATTTTTGTTTGTTTGTTTTTGGGTTTTTTTAAACTGTCTTTTTGGTTGCCTGGGCTTTTTTACATTACTATTGCTTTATTTTACATAGCTCAAGCTGGATAGAATTGTGACTTCAGTTTTCCCTCACTGTTCTTGTGCCCATTTGCTTAGTAGCACTTCTTTATATTCATGTTAACTGGAAACTTTGCTGTGGAAGCAGTTCTATAGGCCAGGACCCAAGAAATGGGACTACTAGCCTGGGGGATGTGAAACTTCATGCTGTGACCTGTAGGCCCCTGAAGAGTTATTTCCTAGTGAGTTCTGAGGGTGTCCAGAGGACAGTGGATATCTTCCAAGCGCCAAGGATAGCTTTTTATATCCTTGTTAAGGTTACCCCTCCCCCCCATCCCACCCACTTACCTCAGACCAAATATGAGGTTAAAGTCAAAATAGTCAGAGCCATGTCCTCTAATGTGTATGAATTAGCTCTGCTTAGGTTTGTCTAAGCCGATTTTGGGGATCTTCATCACTTTCATGTGGGCCACTTGCTAGTTTTGATTTCAATGACGATTTCTTCTTCTTTTTTTTAATGCCTTAACGTATTTTACCTTCTTCCCTCTCCTTCCTCCCACTCCCTCCACCCCCAGTCTGCAGCCAGAAGAGCAGGTACGTCCTGTGCAAACTGTCAGACCACCACTACTACTCTGTGGAGGAGAAATGCCAATGGAGATCCCGTGTGCAACGCCTGTGGGCTCTACTATAAGCTGCACAATGTAAGTGGAAATGTAGCCTCAAAGAGCCTAGTGGGCAGCAGTGACTCTATGTTCTAAGCTTTTCCATTTCCTTTCTGACTTCCCTGTTAATGGAACCGACTCTATTTGGGTAAGGGTATTGGCCCCAGATCACTTCTGTTTAGTCATAATTAATGTTCAGAGAAGGGTAGCCACTGGTTAATGATTTTTGAGGAGGCCACAGTAACTCATGAATACCATCCACGAGGGGGAGGAGGGGCCATGAGCTTCAGCAGTGGGGGTTCGCATGTGAATGACATAATAGATATTTCAAATCTTAAAAGATATAATGAATGCAGCAGAACCCACTTTGGAGCATTCCTGTTTTTGGTAATGAAAAAAAAAAGGACCTTGCATCAGTAACAATATAGTTTATCCATGTAAAGGCCAAGTTAGGAGAAGTTTAGACACACAGAACAACATTATCCACTTAACCTGCTTTGGAAAACACAACATGCAGTGTCACAATGTGATATGCTAAGTGTGCCTGGTCTGGTTTTTCAAGAAAAAAAATATTCTCCTTGGAAAACAAAAAAGAAGCCAGCAATTATATTTTTGATGTTTCCTTATTTTTCCTTTTTTTTTTTTTTCTGCAAAGCCGAAGAGGAAAAAGAGAAATAGAATTATAATGCATGGGTTTCGATTCCTGAAACCAAGAGGAAAGATTCTATGACTGAGGAGTGAAGGGGGCAGGCAGTGGGTCAGAGGTAGTGGTGGGGAGGTGTTGGTAAAAGATGTGGCTAACCCTGTGCTTTGAATTTTAAATGGGCTCCTTCTATAAGACGTGAAATGAGATGTCTCAGAAATTTCATCTGATGTCTTTGTCCTGACTAGCTAGCACATGCATAGAAACCCTGAGGAAAGCAGCAATGTGCAAATACCTATGCCCAGCAAAACAAAGACTCAGTGCTTTGTCTTATATCTTATCAACAGAACAATCATTACTGATGATATTAATAATAATCACAATTCCCACTTTTATTTGTCTCCCTGGGGTTGGCTGCTATGGGCTCTTCCTATATTTGTCATTGCCTCCCCCACCCTCCTTTTTAAAATCTCTATCATTTTTTCTCAGGCCAGGACACTCACCTTAGTGCCATGTATCTATAGACCCCAAAGTAAACCTCTTTAAAAAGAAACTTTGGGGTAAAGAGCCACAATTTTATCCCTCTCTCATTTCTCTCCCTCAAGATTCTTGGCCATTCTGACATTGGCAAAGTCCAGTGGGAAGGGGAAAAAAGCATAAGTTTTTTTTTTTTTTTAATTGCCCAAGGGCTCTTCTGGCAACATTTCCACCTCAACAAAGAATACCTGGGATTTGGAGAGGAAGCTCCTTCTTGTTAGCTTTTTTAAGCAGAAATTCTTGGGTCCTGCTGGCATTGCTTAGGGATGACTAAAGCACCCCAGCCTTTATGGGCCTTCCCTCTGCTGACTGGGTACACTAGAAATGCTCTCCCTTTGGGAAGAAATCTCCTGAATTTTCAGTCTCCCTTTGTAAAATCTGCCATTTTTGCCCTTGTTATGGTTCTCGTTTGCTCTCAAGTGTGAATGGCTGCTTATTTTTAAGTAATCTAGAAGAAGCCCCATTTTGTACTTAAGGGGAATTCTGTGGCCTACTGGATGGAGGGAGAGCTAAAGGTGTGTGATTAATTGCTGGGAGGTTCAGAGTATGTAGATTTATTGCTTTCTTTATCATTGACACCACTGATAAGAGCTCCCTCCTTCAGGGGATGGCAGAGCTGGGGTATGCATTTATGTTGGTGATTTACTTGGAATAAAGAGAGAAAGGGGAAAAGGAAGAGAGGCAAAGGTAGGACTAGTAGTGGCTTTAAGAAGAAATATAGGCCTCTGCGGGTGAGGTAGGTGTCCTTGAATATAGCTTTGGAGATAATCTCTACCCTCCCAGTTCTCCAAATTCCATGAGAAGTTGTTTCACAATTTACCAGTGGACCAATGCCTGCCTAATAGAAGCAAGGAGATGGAGACCAAGACACACAGAATATTTTGTGAGGAATGCTAGGCCCATTCCTTTGGTATTTGCCCAGGGCAGCATTTCCTAAACTGATTTGTCTGTGAGACAATTTTGGGCTTGAAATAAATTGATGAAACCCTTAAATGCTGTTCTTCGGAATCTGGGGCTATAAAATGCCCCCTGGATAAAAAAGAACCTGGAAAATTTTTAAGCAAAGGGGGGGGAATTAATTCCTTTCACATTGAAAAATTCTAAGCATAGTGTTTTGTTGACAAATATGATTTCGTACTTAATGTTGCATATGGGAAAGGATCAATAAAATAAAAATTTTCTCTTGCAACTTCTGTTCAGTTTCATGGAATTCCATTGGGGAAATACTGCCTCAGTGGTAGGGCTTTAGTACTAGGAGGCCCATTTGATGGGTTGATGATGTCATCCTGGGGCCTCTTGGCACCTGTGGGTACAGTAAGAGTGAGTTTTCAGGTTTCTCCTTATTCAGAGAGCAAAAATATGTCTCTGGGTATGTGTACTCACACTTTCATTCTGCCATATATGAGTTAAGAGAAAAATCTGACAAAAACAATCGTCAAATTTGAATTGACACTCCTCCCCAAATCAGGTGGCCAGGGTATTGGCTTTAAGAGGGGCACTTCTGTCTGTCTGTCCGTCTCACTCACACACACACACACACACACACACACACACACACACACGAAGTAGGTTTTGTTTTGCTCTTATTCTCCATTTGACTCAAAGATGTCACTTGTCAGTTGCTATACGATATGGCTACCTACCGATTTGGATTCAGAGCCCTAGAAGGCTCTTGTCTGTAGTTAGTGGGATTGGGACAAATAGGAGACATATGGGAAAATCATCTGCTTCCTTTTTTTTTAAAGTTATTTAATTTTTTTCAAAGATAGCTTGGAAAAGTGGGAAAGTTAGAAGTTAGATTTGTGTTCCAGTTCTGGCTCTCCCACTGGGTAATACAATCTTGGGCAAATCACTAAACTCTTCAGACTTGATAGGAAGCTTGGATTTGGTCTTTTCTCCCAAATCTGATATTTCATATATGTAGATCTGTTTCTTTCCTATATGGATCACAGTGTCAAGAATTATTTTAACTACACAATTTTCAATGGATTAAAGTAACTTTATTGTAGAATGAATGTAAGAATCATAGGGTCATAGATTTAGAACTAAGGGACCTTACAGGCTATCTAGCCTAATCCCTCATTTTATAGATGAGGAAACAGAATCAAAGAGGTTGTGACTTGCCCAGGGTCCACAAAAGTAACATGTAGCAGTAGTAGTGGTAGTAGTAGTAGTAGTAGTAGTAGTAGTAGTAGTAATAGTACTAGGCAACCTTAAAATAGTGCTTTTAGATTTGAAAAAAAAGCTGGCCATTTCTGACAGTCCTCAAGGAACTCCTCTCTTCATTCCACTGCATTCTTAACAAAAGAACCCTCTTAGTGGTGAAAGTTTAGCCACTGTGGAGTTTATGACCAAGAAAAACCTTCTCACTTTGTGTAGTGATAATAAGAATCATATTGAGATAATTGTTGGTATGTGAGTTTTGTTTGCTTAGCAATTGGAGGAAATAATTAGTTCTCATTTTCATGGTCTTGGCATTTCTCCTGCCCATCTAGATATCTTCGTAGATGCAACGAGTTTCTTTCTAGTTATCTAGGTGTTCAGCTATCTGCATATCTATATCACAGGATCAAGGTGATGTTGTAGTTAGTTATCTGGGTTTGTGTTATCTGGGGATCTTGATATTGTACTTAGATTCTGGCTATGTACTGTTACCTGTATATCAAGATATCAGCATATGGAGCCATGCCTTTGTAGGTCTTACTCTATGGGTATAATTGTACATCCAGATTCTTACCTAGCCAGAGATGGTAGAAGGGGTAAGAGGGAGCTGTTCTCTCTCTCTGTAGGCCTCAGGGTTGACCTTGATATGAAAGCTGATGAAGAAAGTGCTGAGATTTAATTTTGGGAGTGGCCTTTTTGTTTATTTATGCTGCTGAAACTCTCCTAGCCCTCCCAATGCAATGAGGAAATGAGCCTTATGTCCTCACCCTCAGAGATTATGCCTGGGCTTTATGGATACCTCCAGATTCCTGTCCCTCTGTCACATCTTAGCTCAGGGCTCCTCTTCGGCATTTTTGTGCTTGCTGCTACCAGCTGACATAGTACTAGCTCTAGGAACTTGTTTGGTATTTAGCTGTTATTTTCCTCAGTGTCCATTTTTTAGTTTTATAAGCAGCTGGGTATATCCTTAAGCTCTGGAAGATATCATCCCTTCTCACACAGGAAACAGGGTTGGAAAGGGCTGTTTCTGCCCCAAGGTACATTAGGCAGATCGAGCAGGTTCTTGGGATACCAGAGTTTCCCACAGCTTCAGGGTCAGACCCTGGCATTAACTTTTACTCCTCTTCGCTTCCTTTTTCTTGGAAATAATGCCAAATGGATAGAACCACAGATTTTAAGTGACTTGCCCGAGTTCAGGCCCTACAGGGTAACAGATACATGCCTGAGCATTTGTATTCATCTGACCTTGACCAGGTGGGGGAAATATTAGTCACACAATTATATGTCTCCAGTGGTACTACCCTCCCTCATCACCCCAGGTAAATCGATTTTAAAGAAGAAATGGGATGGGTTCAGAAGAAAGAAATTATAGTCTCCGAAGCTAAAATGTAGTGTGATTCTCAGAGCAGGGTCATGTAGGAACAGTAACTGAGATTTATCTTGCTTTGCTCTGGACTTTCAACATCTGTCCATGCTTGACCTTTCATCCCTAGGCTGAGATTATTTCAGTATCTGGCAAAGTGCCATTTGAAGCATTTATTATTTACTGATAGATTGATTGATTGCTGACTGATTATTGGGATAGGCAGATCCTTGCCCTAAACCAAGATACAACAGAGTCAAATTAAGAGCTCATAAGGGTTTTAGATTTGGTAGAGAGTACGAGGGAAGCAATTCCCTCCTGAAAGAGCTTTGGAGCTGAAAACAGCCTGTAATGAGGAAAATATATATATTCCAAAGGAACATTTTAGTGCAAGACTCATCCTAAAAAGATCAGGACCAAACCCAAAATTTCTTGAATGGTTTGATATCACAGTTTCCAAGGCAGATACTCTTTCTTGATCAGTGCTTGCCTGGGCCAGATCAGAGTGAGTGAGATTGGACTTATCTTTTGAAGTCATAAATTATATTTCTGTTTTGATCAACATGCAAGCAAAATGGCATTAGGTGAAATGTCTGAAAGAAGAATTAAGGAAAAAAATAACTTCTGTAGAAATGAAGTCATCCTGATTGGGTCCCAAAAATGTCTTTTGGAATGATAGAGTTCCCTGAAGAAATTTCTCTGAGATAATACTAACAAAACTGACTGATAAACTGTATAGTAATTTTTAATTCTTGATCCCTGAAAACGGGAAGCAAATCCTATAACCCAAAAAGTTTCCATTTGAAAGAGTCTTGGCTTCCAGGGAGAGGGTGAGAGGTGGGAAGGAAGGCGGGAAGAGATCTACCCGCATGACCCACTCTGATGGTGGTGGTATGATGATGTATGAGAACCTTTGAAGCCATCATGAAAGCAAAAAAATATATATAATTAATCTTTGTTTAGATTAACAGACCCCTGACTATGAAGAAGGAAGGCATCCAGACCAGAAACCGAAAAATGTCTAGCAAATCCAAAAAATGCAAAAAGGTTCACGACAGCCTGGAGGACTTCCCCAAGAGCAGCTCATTTAATCCGGCCGCCCTCTCCAGACACATGACTTCTCTCAGTCATATTTCACCTTTTAGCCATTCCAGTCACATTCTGACTACTCCAACACCGATGCATCCACCATCCAGCCTCTCTTTCGGACCTCACCATCCTTCCAGCATGGTCACTGCCATGGGTTAGACTTCCCTGTTCGATGCTTAAAGGTCTCAAAGTGAGATTTCCCCCCCTCCCCTTTATACTTGCATTTTTGCAGGAGCAGTATCATGAAGCCTAAAAATGATGGAAATATGTTATTTGAAGGCAGAAAGAAAAGTGATGTTTGCCACTTTTTAAAAGGAGCTCACTGTGGTGTCTATGTTCTCAACCACTGAATCTGGATCCCATTTGTGAATAAGCCATTCAGACTCATATTCCCTATTTAACAGGGTCTCTAGTGCTGTGAAAAAAAATGCTGAACATTGCATATAACTTATATTGTAAGAAATACTGTACATTTGAGGAAGACTTTATTGCATCTGGGTAGCTCTAAGAAGGGCATGAAGGACACCAAGAAATTTAAAGAATATGGGGAGAAAAAAAGTGCGGAAGTAAGAAGAAACTAGGTCTAATACCCACATGGACAAGATGCCAGTTGTGTTTCCTTTCACTGGCCACAGTTGTTTGATAACATTTAAAAAAAAAAAAAGAAGGAAAAAAAAGTCATAGGCAGATCATTCATTCAAGGCTGTGGGCCTGTGCATAGGAGGAAACACAATCAATTCCAGGCAATCAGTGTTAACATTCCGATATTGCCACTGAGGGTTTTCAGATAGCCATTCTCCAGACCTATATGCATTGTGAACAAGTCCCTGTAATTGTTGTTTGTATGTATAATTCAAAGTACCAAAATAAGAAAAGATGTAGATTTATTTCATCCTATTATACAGACTGAATTGTATAAATTTATTTACTGCTAGTGTTAAGAACTGCTTTTTTTGTTTTAATATTTTTTTCTCTATATATTTTTTGTTTGAATAAACTAGATTACATTCAGTTGACCTAAGGTGGTTGTGCTCTAGAGGGTTTATTTTCCATTTTTTTTTTGTTGATATTTATTAAATAGCTTCTACGGGTACAGCGGCATCTGTCTTTTCACTCACTCTTCTTGCGGCCTGTGCTAATGCAGGTAGCAATGTATGAGCTACCAACATGCATGTTAGCAATCGAGGCCTTCACTGGCCCAAGTCCTTCTGAGAGCAGTAGCCTGGCTGATTTATTAGGCCCCTTTGTGTTCTGTGCTAGTTGTCACTGCCTTAATACAGTCTGTTGGGGAAAAAAAAAGCTGCAACATTAAAAAAAACCACAAGATAACATGTCATCAAAGCGATGGCCAAGCTCTCATAGAATGTGGTAGTTGTAGCCTATTTAAATATATGAAGCTTTTTGAAAAAAGTCATGTAAGTCGTATCCACAAGGAGGTAATTTTAACCCTCACATTGATGATCTATTCCTATGGGGAATTGTTTGGGTGTTTGTGGGGGTCTGAGTTTGTCCCAGAAGAGTTTATTTTTGTGGTTGAGGCAACTGTCATGGCTATCATACCCACCAAGCTTGAGTTCCCTTGACTTGCCTTTTTTTTTTTTTAATCCCTGTGGGACCTGGGTAGGCAAAGTTCCCACAGGAGAAAATGGGACCTTTCCCTGCCTGAAACCCACAGTATGAGACTGCTGCAGATGGATTCCTTGTGGTAATGTTCAACATGTAAATGAACTGGGCTGGTTCTTGGGTTTCATTTCTGTTTTGTTTTTCTACTGTTGAATGGAATAACACCGCAGTGAAGGATTTATTGGAATGTTTGCGAGACATGAAATAAGCATTTTGTAACGCTGTATATTTCCCTTTTACTCTGTTGACAGAATGTGTAACTATGGTGCACATTGAAAAATCTATGTTAATCACCTCTCTGCTTTCTTAAATATTTTAAACCTAAAACTCAATGTTGAAATAAAGGAGTAGAGAATTGCTGAGATGCAAAAGGAGTTCTTACTGGCTCCTAATTAACCATCGACAATGTTGTTTTCAATTACTTTAAAAGCACCAAAGGAATACTCTCACCTTTTGCCATATTAAACTTGGTGAATTTTGTCATAGTCACGATGTCTCAGGACTTGCCACCTCTTTTCTTCACGAGTAGATTTGAGTAAATGCCCTTTCACCTTGAGAACAGGGAGTTCAAATTCTTTACATTCTTTGAAAAAAAAATAACCCAACACAGCAACACCCCAACAACTTTGAGTCTTAAATAATGTAGCTGTATTGACACATTTGACCATATTCCTTCCTCAGAAATGTCATTTCATCATCCTGTATATTGTGTTAACATACTAAGGTGTTTCTAGATGATGCAAAGGGTTTTTTTTTTTTTAAAAAATAAATATATAAAGTTCATGGTGACGACGAGTCAGTTTATTCTTTAGAATATTATCTTTCATTTTCAGTTTTTCTGTTTTTGATAAAGCACCTCAGAGAGCAATACTAGAGAGGGGTTTAATCTAGAAAAAAGCCAGACTAAGTGCTGTTGACCAATGTATTGCTACAATGTTTCTGAGTAAACTGTATCCCTAATTAATTTTCTGTCTGTCTTGTCTCATTTTTGAAATATCGGTTACATTAGTTCCCATTCAGGGGAAATACCTGAGAAGCAAAAAGTGTAACTGGGGATGGATTGTTTCTTATTTATTTTTTTTCTTTGAAAGCCCAAACCATAGGAAAAAACACATGGGTGAATTACTGTATAGTATTAAGATTTCTGAAGTCTGCCAATAATGAATTCATATATTCAGGATTTTGACTTTAGCTTATATTTCTCGGATGACCCCTCACACACATTTTTATAGCTGAATAAAAAATGGAGAAATCAATAGACCTTGGGTCTTATTGGCACTCTGAATTTTTAAAAATGGTTTTAAGCATTTGGATAAAGTTCATATTCCACCTTCAGAAAAGTAGCTAGCAGTTGGATAAACGTGATGGGAGGAAGTAGGAATTCCCAGAACCTACATCCCCAAATCAATCAACCTCTTGGAAAAGTTCCGGAAGTTTTGGATTGGTTCCAGTTTAACTTGCTTCTCACTCTTAGCCTTCATTTTGGCCTGTCTTTCCCGAGCCTGAAACTGAGAACAAGGAATGCTTTTTAATATCTTGAGGCTTGACAGACCAGAAGGTTTGTGGTGAAACACCTGATTTCTGACACTCCGTGAGCAAAACTGTGTTTTCCCCACATCACTGAAATGTCTTTAAAAAGGATTACTTTCAAGATAACAATATTTTACATTGATATCATTTCAGAGCTTTCCAAGTCACATATATTATCTCATTTGATCCTTAAAACAGCCCTTTGAGCTAGGTGCTAATTTTATCCCTATTTTACAGAGAAGTAAAATGAGGTTAGAGAGGATAAGTGACTTGCCCAGGGACCTGGAGCTAGTAATTAATTGTCTGAGGGGAGATTCGAACCCATATCATCCTTACTCCAAGTCTCCTTCTACCACTACACTGTGCTATTTCTCTAAGAAACAAAGATATCACCCTAAGTCCTTCATCCTGCCCATCTTCCATAAAAACAAACAAAAATAAGCAAGAAACCAAATTTAATTACTGGGTTTTGTTTTGGGTGGATCTTAGACCTTCTTATTTAGTCATTTCCCCCAAATATTTCTCCCACAATTTCATTGCTATGAAAGAATAATAAAAAGGTTTTATATATTAGGAGACCCGGGGTATGGTGGGGTGTAATAGTAATGGAATTTAAAGATCCCCCTGTATTGGCTTGGTTTTTGGATTGATTGTGTTAAAACCCAGAGCTTGTGAATCCCACTTGTGGGATGGACTTGTTGATGTGAAAAGAGAGGGCTGAACTGGGAGGAGCTGGTGACATAAATTTAGAGAGACACAAGCAAAGAGAGAGGAAGAAGAACTTTTTGGAAGCAGCATCTTGGAGGCAGAGAGAGACAGAGAGTATTGCTGAGGGCCAGTTTGAATTGCCCAGGACTTTTGAGAGCTACCAAGGACTGAGGAGACATGGCTGTTATGCTGGTGCTTTGTCTGTCTGTTTTAATGTTGTTTTGCCAGATTTGCCCACTGGCGAAAGACAGTCCTGTTGTTGCAGAGGTCCTGCAGGGAACCTTGCTGTTGGTTCAGAGCTCCTGAGACTGTTCTGCAGACAGAGAGTGAATTCTGTCCACTGGTGAAGGACAGTGCTGTTGTTGCAGAGGTCTTGGAACCTTGCTGTTGATTCAGAAGCCCTGAAGAAGGATTTTCTTGTTGTATGTTTACAGAAATCCTGGAAGAGGGTTTTGCTAATGTTTTGAGGGGTCCTAGGACTGTTCTGCAGACAGAGAATGAACTAATGAAGACACTGGCAATGTATCTTGTGGCCTTGCTAAGCTTTGTCTCCCCAGGAACAAAGATGGCTGAGAACTTGCCTCGGGTCAAGATGAAGAAAAGACCTCTCTTTGGGTATTAAATACTGTGCTTAAGCTTGTTGTAACTCTGGGGTAGATTCAATTGTGATCCAAGGGTGGGGAACTTTTGACTTTTTTGTGCTCTGTGATTGAACAAATTAATGTACTTTATTTATGATTGGAAACTAATCTCCATTT
>NW_027186523.1:9252316-9254236 GCF_028583685.1 Petaurus breviceps papuanus
ATCAATCCAAAAACCAAGCCAATACAGGGGGATCTTTAAATTCCATTGCTATTACATGGGGGCATGCCTGGAGTCCTTTGTACTGGGGAGGCTGTGGCTGGTGAATTGTGTGAGCTTGGGATTTCCAAGATATAATATGATCAGGTGCCTGCACTGTCTGGCACCATATTGGTACCAAGATGGGGGTTGTGTGTGTGTGTGGTGGCGGGTGGGGGGAATGCCTGAGAAAGGGCAAACTGGTCCAGGTTGAAAATGAAGAAGGTTAAAGGTTCTCTGCTGGTCAGCAGTGGCTCAGCCAGGAATTGGCTGGGGGAGATAGGATATGCCATCTTTTTTTTTTTTTTTAAAGCAATCGGGGTTAAGTAACTTGCTCAAGGTTACATGGCCAGTTATTTCTGGGTGTGGTGCTAAGTATCGGAGCCTGGATTTGATCCCCAGGTCATCCCAACACTGAGGCCGGTGCTCTCACTCACTGAGCCACCTGGCTGCCCCTGGATATGCCATCTTTAAAAAAAAAAAGAAGAGGGAAGACATTTGAACTATGATGTATTCTAAAGCAACCAGTTTATTTCTTTAAAAAAAATTTTTTTTATTAATTTGTGTTTCCTTTTAGTTTACAGGATTCAATTCCACAATTCCTTGAGTTTCACATTTTGTCCCCCTTCCACCCCTCCCCCCCATCCCATGGCGGCTTATAGTCAAGTATAGGATCTGTAAACACTTTCACATTATACATTAGTTAGGTTATGAGGACGGATTGTACCAGCTGGAATGAAAAATGGTAAAGAGGAAATAAAACCAAATAAGAGAAGGAAAAAGAAACCAGTTTATTTCTATTTCCTCTTGAAACATTTTCTAAGAGTAAAAATTACCCTAAAATGGAAGTATATGATGAAACCATTAGTTTGTTTCTAAGACCATCATTCCTACATTTGATTTTGGTATTTGGTAGCATGATCAAATAAGAGTTTCCTTTTGAGTAGTGGCAGAAAAGAGCACAGATAAATCATTGAATTGTATTTGACTATCTTCTTTACAAAGATGATGGGAAAGAGAAACCAAGAGTACAGAAAATCTTAATTGATTAATAATAATAATAACAACTAAAATAGTTATTTAGCACTTTATGATTTACAAATTACTTTATCGATCCCCAAAACAACTCTGCTAACTAATTAGCACATGTATTATTATCCTCATGTTATAGATGAGGAAGCTGGGACTTAGCCTTTGACTTATCCAGGGTCACATAGTCCGGCAGATACGGGAGGAGAACTCAGGGCTTCAAACTTCAAGTTCTGGGGCACTTTCATGTGACATAGAACAAAGAACACTGACCTGAGAGCCAGGGGGTCATAGATTTTAGTCCTGGTTCTAGGGCCTTAGGCAATTCATTCAGTACCTTTGGGATCTGTTCATAAAAGTGTAGACTCAATGACCTCTTAAGGAGCTTTCCAAGTCTAAGAAGGGCATGATTCTATTGTATATTTTTTGTTGGGGGAGTGAGTCCAACCCTTGTCAGAGAAAGACTTTCTGTCAGGATTTTGATCAGGACACTATTAAATGCCTAGAGTGATGGTAGTTCACAGACTCACAGCTGGGTCAAGAGTAAATTCCATGAACATCTGTCCTGAACATTATCTTGTGAAACACAAATTAACTTGTATTTATGACAGTCATCCCAGAATGGGAACTGGTGTCTCTGTTTTCAGATCCCCTCTTCTCTTTGAAAGGTATCCAGGCTCCTTCTGCGATGAACACACATCACTTGCTCATCTTGCTGATTTTGGCACCATGCTTCATATTTCCCTCATCCATTGTCTAGAGAAATACTTCCTGAATTGCTTATGGGCTTTTCTAGGGAAAGAGCCTATAAGTCCTTCCTTCACAAGTCCTTCCTTCCTTCCTTCCTTCCTTCCT
>NW_027186523.1:9254336-9309546 GCF_028583685.1 Petaurus breviceps papuanus
CTTCCTTCCTTCCTTCCTTTCTTCCTTCCTTCCTTCCATCCTTCCTTTCTCTTCTTCTTCTTCTTCTCCTCCTCCTGCTCCTTTATCTTCCTTCCCCTCCCTCCTCCTCCCTCCTTCTTTCTCTTCCTACTCTACCTTCCTTCTTCCTCCTCCTCCCTCCTTCCTCTTCCTCCTCCCTCCTCTTTCTCCTCCTTCTTTCTCTGGGAAGAAGGGAATAAAGGAAAGAAAGTAGATTCCCACTCAATGAAGTGCTCCCTCCCACAGTGCTCTGTTCAGATTCAGAGATCCGTAGTCTCTTCCTATCTCTGCCCAGATTTCCTCAACAGGGAACCCCTGGTACATTAGCCACATTGTCTCTGGTGCATTTTTAAAATCCCCTGTCATGTCTGTGTGCATAGTTTGGCAGACTGCACACTGGAGTGAGGATTTGGAGAGTGAGCCCAGGCCTCTCCTACTGGTCTTAAACTAAACAAAAGGCATGCATTGTAATATATCCCACTGTACTGCTCTCATTCTAGGTACCTGTCTGTGAGGACATTGGGAGACAGAGAGAATATGTCCCTGTGGGAGCAGTTTTGGGCCTAGAATTTGGCACCTTAGAAACATTGTACATGGGAATATAAGGGATAGTTGGGAAATAATTTTCAAAATCAAACCCCATTCATTTTAATGTGACTGTATACTGGGATTGTCTGAGAAGGGGTGCTCTGTAGAAAGGCTTATGCCAAAATACTTGGGTAGTTGGATCAAAACGTCAGACAAATTAGATGTGAGCTTGTGTGCACATTTAATATCCAGATAATAGTTGGCTAATTTTTGATTGAACTGCTCCTGTATTAGTGCATAGCTTGTTGGCCAATTTATTTTGAAAGTTATAATGGATGAGTTTGACTATATTTGGCTACTTGCCATGATCTTCTTGGTCAGAGGGGCTCTTGCAATTACTATAGTGCAGCTACTAAGATATGATTTAGTTCGAAGAAGTAATGAAATAGGAAGCCAACGGCTCTCAACTAAATGGTGGGGTTAGACCAATTACCCTTACCATCAATCAGTTAACAAATATTTAGTAAGCATCTACTATGTGCTGGGCACTGTCCTAGGTGCTGCAGATATAAATTCCACTGAAATGATCCTTATCCTCAAGGAACTTACCTTCTAATGGCAAGAGTAATACTTCAAGAATCTATGATTTTATCTGTGAGTGTTCCTTACACTGATGAAGCTTCCAGTAATATCTGGAGTCAGAGGATCTGGGTTCAAATCCTGTCTCTTCACCTTATTATTTTTGTGATCTTGAACAAGTCACCAGAATTCTCTGGGCATCCAGTTTCTTCATTTACAAAATGAAGGGGAGGGCCTCTTCCAACTCTGGTTCTTTTCATTATATTTCTTTTTTATTAATAAAAGAAACAAAAACACATCATAAACTTAAATATTGTTACTTAAATATAAAGTTAGAAAGGAAAAAAAAAGCATGTTGTGTGCATAGCAGAACACAAAAGAGGATTCAAAATACGTAACAATAAATTTTCATTTCAAGAAAGCCTATATGATAAATAATACTCTTTGTGTTGAGAATTGTCCATCTTTTCTCTGCTTCCTTGTGAATTTTCTTTTGTTCTCTGCTGTGCACTTTTTTACTTTGTTCTTTTTTTTTCTCTTTAGAGGTGGTAGGGCAGGGCAGTTGGGATTAAGTGACTTGCCCAAGGTCACACGGCTAGTAAGTGTTAAGTGTCTGAGGCCAGATTTGAACTCAGGTCCTCCTGACTCCAGGGCCAGTGCTCTATGCACTGTGCCATCTAGCCGCCCCTACTTTGTTCTTTTTTCACCCTCCCTCCAACCCCCCTCAGAAGGCCACAATAAAGTTTAGATATGTTTCTCCATAGCTATAGAGATATACATACCCTCCCCCACCCCCAGAAATCTACAATAAAATTTAGATATGTTTCTCCATAGCTGTAGATATATACATACACACATACATATATAGACACCAACTCTAGTTCTATGATTCCATGGTCCTATGACTAGCTGACCTCTAAATTCCCTTCTCGCCCTAAATATGTGGTCCAACCATTCTTTGATACTGAGAACACTGCCATACCTTTATATATATGGTCTCTGCAAGATGTGGTCATGCATCACTTGGGTGTCATACTTTCTGGTGATGAATGAATGAATGAAAAAACCTTTATTAAGTACTTGTTATGTGCCAGACATTATGTGGAGCCCTGGTGATATAAATACAATCAAGCAAAAACAGTTCCTGCCCTCAAGAAGCTTACATCTGAACAGGAAAAGACAATATTTATGGGGGAGTAGTAGCCAGGGAGAAGTGTTTTGTGCAGGGAAGTTACAGAGACAGTAATTACAGTCATAAGGTGATTGATATCCCCTTTCCAGGAAAGGTAATGTTTGATTGATTATTGATCTCAGGACTGGAGTTGGAAATCAATGGGGTAGGTGGACAGTGTAGAGAAGGGTGAACTGGAATGAAGATGGCCAGGAAGTAACATGGCAGATGTGAGACTGGCATAGACATTTTGAATCCTCACTAATAGAAGCCTAGGCTCTTGGGGGGGAGCTTGAAGCTCTGGATCACAGGTGGAGGCTAGAGTACAGGAACATGGCAGTGAACTTGACTCCTAGGTGATGGATGTGGAGTCTGTTCTTGAAGTGTTTTCAACTTTGGTTACATCTGTAAGAACTTCCATTTACCTCGTATAGCCTTTGAGAATTCAGGGTCAACTCTACACTATAATGAAGAATCACAGCAGGATTTTAGCAAGAGAGTGACAATACTAACAATAAACTGGATTCCACGTGGAATATGTGGATAGCCTTAGGCAGGAGACCCACTCTCTGTCCCTTGGGTAATTCCTTGCACTTCTCTTCCTTCCACTCTTAAAACTGAAGCCCTGCTTTTGCTCACCACAGTGGCAGGAAACCTTTCATTAGTCCAGTATCTGAAAGTCACCTTTTTCCCTTGAAGCCTCAGCACGTGCTCATCAAAGATTTGCTATGAAGTTGGGTTTATGTATGAAAATTTGTAGCACCCCACATCATAACAGATGTACCAGAAGTGACCAAACCAAAAAGAACTTCCCTTTAAGGGTTTCCAAGGATCCCAGTGGATAAGTGGGATCACCCCCCTGAAGATGCAAGGGCTCACAACAAATGGTCCCCGAACACTGAGAAGCTGTTTGGGATAATGGATGTGTCAAAGAAGGACAGAGAAACTTGTGTTTATTCTATCCATCCCTCAAGGCCCAACTAGAGGATTATGGAATAAATCAGGCTAAACCACTGGTCTGGAGGGCTTTCTTTATGCTGTCCACAGGAAATAATAAGAAAAATGCCACATCACATTTAATTCTTATGTGTATACCTCATAAGAGAATCTTTGTAACTTGAACATGTATAGGTTCCTTCCTCAGAGGAGACACAGAAAACATCAATTAGTAATGATTGCCTTCAATCTGACAGCATCTCTGAAGGGGTAAGTTGGGAGCAGGAGTTATTATCTCTATTTTACAGGAGGGGAATGTCAGATCCAGATAGAACAAATCTATGGTCACACAAAGAGTGGAGGACTATAGCCCAGATCTGCACATTAGCTGTGTATTTACATATAGAGATGAGACATTCCTAGTTATTAGCAATGATAATAGCTGTCCATTACATAAGATGTTCATTCATTCATCAAGCAATTATTAAGTGTCTATTGTATACAATTATCCTGTACTAAGTGCTAGAGGAGCAACAGCAATACATAAGGCATGTTTTCTGCCTTCAAGAAGCTTCTACTTTGTTTTTGTTTAATCAGTTTCAGTCATGTCCAACTCTACATGACCTCATTTGGAGTTTTCTTGGCAAAGATACTGGAGTGGCTTGCTATTTCCTTCTCCAGATCATTTTTACAGATGAGGAAACTGAGGCAGGCAGGGTTAAGTGACTTGCCCAAGGTCATACAGCTAGTAGTGTGGAAGGGCATATTTGAACTCAACTCTTCCTGATTCCAAGCCTGGTGCTCTCTCCACTGTACCTCCTAGATGCCCAGTTTCTACTACTGATCTGTTATCATTTGGTCATGTTTTGAATTTTGTTTTTGGTAAAGTAGGAGTACAGTGAAAAGAATGCCAGATTTGGAATCAAAGGATATGAATTCAAGTGTCAGCATCTCCACTTCCTAACTGTGTGACTGTGAGCAAGTTGCTTAAGCTCTATGGGCTACAATGATAAATGATAAAATGATAAAATAAGGGGGTTGGCCTGGATGACCTTTAGGCCCCATCTCTGTCTGGATCTGTGCTCCTACAAAGAGGAAGGTCATGTAGGAAATCAAAGAGCTACGATTCCAACTCATGCCTCCCACCTCAGGGTCCCCTTGCCTCTCAAGAAAAAGAAAACACAAAAATGAAAGGGAGGTTACTTTCAAGTTAGTCTGCTGGTGAGCATTTTAAACTACAGCCATGGCTAAAATGAAGTTTGCGGATTAGGTATCTTTGGTCTCCATTACCGATAGGAGATAGTGAACTGAATGTCTCCCCTTGTAAGCCAGCTGGCTGGCTAAAGGTGAAAGGAGAGGAGGAAGGAAAGGAGGATACATCAATCAGCTTCTCCTATCACCCTGTACTAGTGTTTAGGCTGATCATTTGGGTTTTCTCTCTGTTACACCTTAGGAAACTGAAACACAGAGAAGGTGAGTTGCCCCAGGACACACAGAACATGTATCTGCCAAAGAACTGAGAACATACTCCAGGAATCTTTTGCTGCCTTGCTTAAGTGCAGAAAATGAGTCTTATATTGAGGTGTTGTCTGTGTGAAGTTATTTCTAATTGGCCATTTCTGATGCAATGCAACACAATACACACACTGCAATGCAATACAATAGACCAAATGATTATTAAGTGCCTGCTGTATGCAGAAGACTATACTAGATGTTGGGGAAGATGCAACATTTAGTGCCTGCCTTTAAGGAGCTTACAGCATAGGAGATGAATGTGAAACCAATACAGAAAGTTATAAAGATGTGCTATTTCATGGTAACTGTAGTTTGAATTTTTATTTTATTTTTTAGAGCAACAGCATTTGTTTATTTTTCTCTCATTTCCACCTCCTTCCCATTAGCTAAAAAGAAAAACAAAACCCTTGGAACAAGTATGCTTAGTCAAACAAAACAAATTTGCACATTGGCCACACCAAAAAATGTATGTCTCCTACATCACCACTCTGTGTGAGGAATGGGTAGTGAGCTTTGTCATTGGGCCTCTAGAATTACACTTAGCCATTGCATTAAGAACAGAGTTCTTAAGTCTTTCAAAATGTCTATATAATATTATTGTCCAAATGGTTCTCCTGGTTTTACTCACCTCACCCTGCATATAAATCTTCCTAGTATTTCTGGAACTGTCCCTTTTATAATTTCTTATAGCACAATAGTATTCCGTTACATTCCATATCTTATAATTTCCCCCCAATTGATGGGCTCCCTCTTAGTTTCCAATTCTTTGCCATAATAAAAAAGGATCCTGTAAAATTTTTGCAAGTGTAAATCTCTTACGTCTTTCTTTGCTCTCTTTGGGTTATGAGCCTAGCAGTGGTATCGCTGGGCCAACAGGTACGCACAGTTTAGTAACTAGTAATTGTATTTGGAGAAGGCGGTCTGAGGGAGTTCCTTAGTTTTCCTGAGGTAGAGGCTGGAGAGCTGACCTTTGAGATTGCATGATGCTTGGGCAAGGCTCTGCTCCCCAGGCAACTCTGCAATTACAAGGTGCAGAACAGTTGGCGATCTGCATTGAGAGAAGGAATTTCCTCACAAGGAGCTCTCTATACTAATGAGCTCACAGGTAAGAAGAACATGACAACATTACAAAACACAATTCCCTAGGAAGTCTTAGAGGGAGCAGGTGAGTTAGGCTGAATGGAGGTAGACACTCAAGAAAGTTAGGACTGGGAGGGTGTTCTAGGCACAGGGAAGAGGATAAAAACCTGGACGTACAAGGGAAGGGAGAAAGCATTTATATTGCACCTACTATATGTCGGGACCGTGCTAAGCACTTTAGAGGCCCAGCAAGGCAGGTACTGTTGTTATTTCCATTTTACAGTTTAGGAAACTGAGACAAACAAAGATGAAGGGACTTAGCCAGGGTCATACAGCTAGTAAATGTCTGAGGCTGGATTTGAACTCCTGCCTTAAGGAGTGCTCTGAGCACTGTGCCACCTTTCATTTTGGGGTGTGGTGGGATGGAATGAGGTGTCAGAGTAGACCAGTTTGTATGGAGTTCACAGGGGAGAGTTATATCACAGAGAAGATGAACTTGGAAAGGCAGAGTGACACCAGGTCATGGTGGGACGTGAATGCCAGACAGAGAAGTCTGAATTTTACTCGTTAAGAAGATAGCCACTGGAGGTTTTTGAGTAGAGGAGTGACATGGCTTGATCTACACTTAAGAAAGATTTATCTTGGCGATGGAATGATGAATGATTTGGAGGACAGAGAAAATGGAGAAAAGAAGACACAATGCATTATTGGGACAATCTACGGAGGTTGAAGGGAAAGGTAGGTTGTGCAGTGGATAGAGCACTGGGCCTCGTGGCAGAAAGACCTGAGTTCAAATCCAGCCTCAGACACTTACTAACTGTGTGATCCTGGGCAAGTCACTTACCCCTTTTTGCCTCAGTTTCCTCATCTATAAAATGATCTAGAAAATCTGACCTCAAACATTTACTAGATGTATGACCCTGGGCAAGTCACTTAACCCTATTTACCTTAGTTTCCTCATCTGTCAAATGAGCTGGAGAAAGAAATAGCAGACCACTCCAGTATTTCTTCCAAGAAAACCCCAAATGGGGTCATGAAAAGTTGGACACAACTGAAAATGACTGAACAACTACAACAGCAAAGGTCACAATGAGGGTCTGGACTAGGGTGATATTAGTGGGAATAGAGGAGAGAACAAACGTGAAAGATGTTTCGATGGGATTTACTAACCAACTGGACATGAAAGGTGAGGGATATTTCTTAGGACATTGCCATGTCCAGATGGACATTCACTCACCATGTGATGATGATGAGACAAGAGGGTAGTCCCCCCTGAGCTTGTTCTGCCTGAGTACTTAAGATGAATCCCCTCCAATGATAATTGTAATTTGGTGAGGAAGGAGGCAAGACTGAAATTCTCAGATAGTTACAATTTGTTAGGTTACTCTGAGTTTCCCCCATTTTTGGGGGATTATATTTCTACATGTTTTTCAGGCTAGATGTTAATTGGCAGCAGCAAGCCAGAGAGGTCAAACTCCATCAAATACATTTAAGACTCTAGGCAGTGATGTATGTGCGGCCCCGAAAAATATGAAACCAGTTAAGAACTCAGAGGTCATTCTGTTCAGGGCAAAATTCTTGTGCACTGTGCTGACAATTTGCCCTCTGGGTGTTTTCAAGGCTTAATGGATCAAGCTAGTCCACATGAAATATGGAATGTCTAAGACACAGGCCATATCCACCCTCCAGCTCAAACTTCTTGCCCTATCATTAACATTGCTTGAGTTTTAGAAACTTGTTGGATACTTCTATCCAACACTGAAAGGGGCCTGACTCCTGCCCAATACATCTGCAATCTACAATGAAGTTTGTTTTTCAGAAATCAGGGACTGCCGTTGGAATTTGCAGAAGAGTCATCAGGGGGTCTTGAGGACAAGAGTTGTAGGTACTTAAATAACTTTTTGGTAGTCTCAGTGGCAAACAGTGAATTAGGGAAGCTAACCTAATCCTGTAACTCTCTTATATTCTCTCTATGCAATCTTTCTCTTTGGTCTTTGAGATGATAATAACAGTTCTTACTTAGGCAATGCATCCCAGTTTACAAAGTGTTTAATACATGTCATCTCATTTGATTATCACAAGCAGAACCGGAACTAATATGGGGTAAGTGTGGTTTTGTCCCAGGGTCTCCCAGAGTCCTTTTCCACATGAATGTCTAGGGTATCCCTCTGCTAAAGTTTGTCTTCCCCTTACCTCTTTCTGAGATCGGGGGAAGGGAGACTTGAGGAATGGGTGGGGTCAGGGTCACTGCCTGGACTTTCTAGGGGACAAGCTACCTCTTTCCCTAATTCAATTGAATAACTGAGAGGACTGTTCTCTCTGTACTGTCCTGGCGACTCAGTCCCAACTTTTTGGTGGGTGGGGAGACACCGAGGATGAGCAAATATTTTGGGACATTGTCCAGAAGTGACAACTGAATTCTGACACATCCTGACTGAGCTTTCTCAGTTCACCCTGCTTCTTCTCTCTCCCCAGGAGTGGAGTTCCAGGATTTCTGTTCACAGGGGAAGATCTATAACATTTCTCCCCTTGGCCCAGGGCACTGGGGTTCCCTTCTTCCTCAGGAACCTTCATCTTTATGCCTTAGTCTCCCTCTAAACTTGCTGGCCCTGACTCCCACTACCACTGGAACTTACCTCAGGCACCAGAGTAAATAAGAACTCCTAGTAAGAATTCTGCCGATGGCAGCTTTCCTAGATAAATGGTGGAATTATTATTATCTTCCAGAGTAATTACACAGTGTAGTGGGGAAAGTACTGGATTTGGGATTCGAAGGCTTGCTTTTGAATATGTCTGGCACTTACAACTTGTGGGACTGTGAGCTAGTCACTTAACTTTGTTGCTCAGTTTCTGTGTCTATCTAATGAAGAATTTGGACTAGATGATCCTTAAGATCTCTTCTGACCCTAAAACCTATTTTATAGATAATAAAATAAGTGACTTATCCAAGGTCACACGGGTATTAAAGTTGCAGATTGGGGACTCAAACCCAGGTTTTCTTCCTCTGGATGCCCATTAAAAGACAATGCCTCCTCTCACATCCCCATATCCCTCATTATAGCATTCTACTTGGTCTGATTGGTTCTTAATCCTTCTCCCTCTTACCCTGTTGGATCTTAAGCATTAATTTATTTTTCATTAGAACCAGCTAGATAGAAAATAACGAGTCTGGATTTGGCATCAGAGGTTATTGTTCAGACATTTAGTCATGTTGGATTCTTCATGACCCCTTGAACCACAGCACAGCAGGCCCTTCTATCCACCACTCCCTCCCAACATCCATCCAAGATTTCACGTTCACTGCTTGCACAACACTATCCATCTCATCCTCTGCTTCCCCCTTCTCCTTTTGCCTTCAGTCTTTCCCAGCATCAGGGTCTTTTCCAATGAGTCCCATCTTCTCATTATGTGGCCAAAGCATTTAAGCTTTGACCTTCCAGTGAATAGGCTGCCTCACTCTTGTTTATTACTTGTATGACTTTCAGCTTTGGCTTTCTCATTTGTCAAATCAGGGGTTAGACCACATGACCTTCTAAGAGCTCTTCCAGCTTTAAGTCTACAATCTGTACATTCGTCCTCTGTATCAGGGTCCTGATATCTGCCAGGGCTGATGTGATCAATGAATTTGAACTGCAGTGTTAATTGTTGATAATAGCTTAATATTAGCCTTTCCAGATAATATTTACATTTTAACAGAGGCACTGAAGAATTCCTTGACTCAGAGGAGTGAGCAATGGGGCAGTTTTAAACACCGAGGCAAGGCCAAATTGAAGATAATTTCCCAGTATATGGGACCCTTCATGATCTTTCAGAACACATTTACTTTTTTTAAATTTAAGATTTCCTTTATTTTTTAATGAATAAGACTAGTTTTTTCTCTCTCTCCCACTTCCCAGTGGCAACAACAACAACAAAAAGAAAAAATGGGTTTGGTAACAATTTTGCACAGATAAGCAAAAGAATGTCCACATTGTCCATATCCAAAAATGTGCATTACTCCATCTCATTCTCCATCACTTCCAAATTAGGATACGGATGGCATGCTTCGTCACTGGTCCTTGGGAATCTTGACTGGTCATTGCACTGAATTCTTGTCTTTTGAAGTTACTCGTTTCTATAATATCATTATTGTATAAACTTTTCTCTTGGTTCTGTTTGTTTCACGGTGCAACAGTTGATTCATCATTTGCTTTGTAAGATTATCTTTGATCACAAAAGGAATAGTGAGAGAACAGATATCATATTCTGGTTTAAACAAAACAAAACTTTTGTGTTTGCAATAGTACCGTGTTTCCCCGATAATAAGACCTATCCCGAAAATAAGCCCTCCCCTTACTGTGTAAGATTCCTCTAAAGTAAGCCCTCCCCTGAAAATAAGCCCTCTGGTGTTTTTCTGTCCAAAAAAAATAATAAGACAGTGTCTTATTATCGGGGAAACACGGTACTGAAGAGCTCTTTGAACATGGTCCCTTGAACATTATATGTTCTGTTGCCCTCCTGCTAATGCCTAGAAAATTGCCATTTGCCCAGGGTCCTACAACCGAGTTGAAAACTCACACTCAGAACTGAATGGCTCTTGGGAAAATATTCCTGGAGAGAACAGAAGCAAGAAAGCTTCAGTTTTAGAATCTCACCTAGAAGTTGGGACTGATAGGATTAGAAGTCTACCAGTGACACCCTTAGATGGGTGGTCATTGTCTTCCAAATTACTTGCTTGTCAATCCCCTGAATAAGGTATTTGTTTCTCAGGCAGCACTTGGAGACCCGCCTCCCTTAATTCTGTCTAGGGTGGTAAAACTCCCCACTGGACTAATCGCAGAACACTGTCTAATAAAAGGAGCCCACTTTTACAATGGAGAAATTAACCAGTTCTGAGCAGTAGAGGTGAGAGGAACTGCTATAAAATGTAATGATTGTAATAATCATAATATTAATAGTGGCACTCTGTATTAAGTCTCTCACCTTTCATCCTAGATCTGAGGGTGATGGGCAAATGCTAATTAACATGGCTCTCCCTCCGTCTCAGCTTGGAGAGAGTCAGAAATGCCGGGAGTAGAGATACTTCCAATGCTTGTCCTTTTCTGTGGGGGTGCTCAGGGGTTTGTTCCTAATGAAGATGGGAATGCAAGGCCTGCAGGATTTCAGCCAAGGGGTGAATTTTCATGCAGCCTTTTCAAGGAGTAAGTACCTTATCCTGGAATTCCTGACTCTCAGGAATTCTAGTCTCCTCCTCGACAGACTTCCTCTGATACCAGGGCTCAGTCCTGTTACCTCCGCCTTCACAGAAGGCATGAAAATAGCTAGAGTTTCCTCCCTTTTGAGGGGTTGGCAGAAAAAAAAATGAGAAAATTGTTTCTTCGGGGAAGAAAGATCAGAAATAACAATAACAATAACTGGTGTGTAGATAGCTCTCTATAATCATTCTGTCCTCACAACAATCTTACCATTAATTCCATTTTATAGTGAGGAAACTGAAACGTTGAAAGTTTAAGAGACTTTCTCACAGGCAATATCAATATGTGGTAGATAAGAACTTTGAGCCAGGTCCTCTTAAATTAAAAATATTAAAATAAAAAAGCATTTCTTAATACTAGCAATAAATACATTTGCCCAAAAATTCAGTATGCTTTCCACTACACCACAGCAAGTTCCTATATTCTAATCAATCAGGAAACATTTATTAAGCACCTACTATTTGCCAGGCACTTTTAAGGTAGAAAGCCCAACTCAAGTAGATCTGTCCATACTTGTGACCCACCAATGTGCTGGGAGGTCATCACACTAGAGCTGGGAGCTCACCTGGGAAGTAAGGCAGGACTAGTGGTTGAAATGGGCAGTCAATTAATTGCTCACCATCACTGATAATGCTGCCAGTAGTGTGGACTGGAAGATAGACTCAAAGTTAGTATGATGTGGAATAGGGGAGGCAATTGTTCAGAGGGTGCCAAGACCACACTTATTAACTTTCTGTTAGCAGGGTGTGTGTGTGAGGGGGGGAGGGGGGTGTTTACGTGAGGGTTGGAGGAGAAGGTTATTTGTTCCCTATAGATAAATATGGCTCACTGCGTCACAGAAGTAGTTTTCCCCAAGAAACTGTGGGAGAACTTCCTGAGATATGGATCCTTGACAGTAGAGAAAATGTGAGGTTTGAGAAAACTAGTAAAGACTTGGGACAGGAAAGAAAAGTCGATTATTCTGGGCACAGGAGACCTCTTCCCACCACACAAGTGTCTATGGCTACTTCCTTTTGGGTTAGGGTTAGAATTAGAGCTACAATCAGAGGTGGAGTTGGCATTTCCTCTTTGACCTTGGCTAAGGTGGTGCAGTGGATTGAGTGTCAGGCCAGTCAGAAGGGCTCCTCTTCCTGTGTTCCAATCTGGCCACAGACACTTACTAGCTGTGTGACCCTGGGTGAGTCACTTAGCTCTGTTTGCCTCAGTTTCTTCATCTGTAAGATGTAAGAGCTGGAGAAGGAAATAGTAAACCACTCCAGTATCTTTGCCAAGAAAGCCCCAAATGGAGTCATGAAGATTCTGACACTACTGAAAAATGACTGAACAACAAAGTTTTCACTTGGGTGTTCATGCCCCACTTACTGAACAGATCATTTAGTCATATCAGATATGTTGTTATCCCCATCATTATGATTTTATTCTTTTGAATAATGAAGATTTTCCCAATTTCTATCCCCCTTTACCATACATATATGTCTGACAGTTGTATATATTTGGGACTTTATTAACTGATATCCTAATTATTAGTTTAGGCATTAGCCAGGGATTAATTGACAGCTAGTTGAGGGCAAAAATGGACAGGTGCCCAGAGGAATTCTAGGAGAGAAAAAAGGGACATTTTAATTGAGGAGGGCATCAAATGCCAACTTCTTATCTTTTGTAACAATGGTGAGGATAACACTAATAGCCCATTTACACAACATCTTAAAATTTACAAAGCACTTTCAATTTTGCTGAGGCCTGACCCTAGTCAATCCATTCAAAATCATCTTCCATGATTATTTGAACTCTGACACTTATTACCTGCGTGACCTTGGGCAATCCCAGTGTCCTCATCTGGATGACCTGGATGACCTTCCAAGTCCCTTCTCACTCTAAGTCTATGAGAGAAGTAGGGATGAAAGAAAACTGTCAGTACCCCCCATCCCCCTCCTTTCTTTCCCAACATTTTCATCTGAATCCACTTTCTTCTTACATATTTCCCAACCACTCCAGCTTCATGTCTATTTCAGTCTCCCACCTATCCTGATACCATACTCAGGAACAGAAATGCAAATCATCTGTTTTGAATGCATTACTTCTGAACTATTATCAACACAAACAACTTTTTTGTATCCAAATACTGGCTGAGTTCCCACAATATGCTGGGATTTGAACCTAGCCCCTCTGATGCCAAATTCAACATTCTTTCTACTTGCACCATACCGCCTCTTAGGGAATGTGTGGGATAAGCTGATAGTGTCAGGAGGGAAAGGGGAATAAAGGGTCCCTAGATTTAGGAAGGCACAGGCCAAACTAGGGGTCTTTCGTCCTAAATTCTACCTTTCCCAGGGCTGGTATTGTAAACTCCTTACTGGTAGTGAAGCCCAAGGGGAAGGCGGGTATTTTGATTCATTCCTGGGAGTTTCCATAGATACTCTTGAGCCCCCTTAACAATTACAAGTTGCATTGAAGTTTTACAGATGATACTCATCAGGGGAGGGTGGAACTTAATTCACAAGAAACCAAAACTAAATGGAAATCAAAACAACTGCTTCTGGGAGAAGAAGGTTGCTGGTCTTTTAAATAGTGGCTGGGAGTGGAGCAGTGTAGCTGCTGGCTGTATGGTAATATCCACCGTTGTCACAAAGTAGGAATGTGGAACCACCTACCCACTAATAACTGACTGCAAAATTAAAACACCTAAACTTCGTTAGCCTCAACCTCCTTTTCCCAAGGAGCAGCACAGTATACTGGGAGGGATGCCCAGAGCTTTTTGACTGACAAGGTTAGAGGAGAAGGGCTCAAGACCTTCACTGAGAAGGGAAACAAAAAACTCATATGATGAGAGGCAGCTGTGCCATAGTGGATAAAGAGGAGACTGTGGACCCCGAAGATCCAAGTTCAAATCCTGCCTGTGACACACATTGGTGTTGGACCCTGGGGAAGTAACTTTACCTCCCTTAGCCTTAGTCTCTTCATTTATAAAATAAGGATTATAATAACACCTACCTCAGAAAGTTGGAAGGATCAAATGGGACAATGTGCTAAAATATTTTACCAACTTTAAACCATGTTATTGATATCAATAATTTTTAGTTCCATGGGAAGAATGTACCCAGAGTACCCTGTATGTCCATAGTAAGCAGAATAGGGGAGTTAAAGTGTCTGGAGTGCAGGTGTTAGTATCCAAATTGAGTCTTGGGCAGTCAGTCAGAAGAGCAACTTAAGGGAAAGGAAATAAGGATTTATTACGTAACTGTTCTGTGTCAGACATTGTGCTAAGTGCTTTGCAAATATCATCTCATTAGATTTCATTTGACAGCGGAGAGTTGGAACATCAATTTAGGGACTGGTTATAATGTACTAATAATATTGGTTGAGGCAACATTATGCAGCATAATGTGTATAGTTATCCCTTCCATACTTTGACTCTCTCCATCGAGGTTTCAATATATCAAAGGTTGGCATCAGAAATGAAGTGGGTATTTTCTGGAAGTTTTGCAGAAGCTGCAGACAGGACTCAAAGGCCAGAAGACGACACAGAGCCTATGACCAAATGCTTAACCCAAATTTTACCATAAGGTACTGTAAACACCCCATAAAAGAAAAAGAAAAATTCAGACTTCTTGGGTACAAAGAGAAGACCAAAAACTTTTACACAGAGTTTCCAGATCTCGGGCCCACCGGCCCGCATCCCATGTGATGTGGAAGGGATAACTGTATATTGGCAATGTGAACTGTCTTTGATGACTGGACCTTCTTTTCTCCTCTGCCCAGATGGGTCATGGCACTTAGGGAGGTCATAGTAAGGAGACACAGTACTGCCCTACGATGATGAATATCTGGGTCTAGCCCTGCCTTGGTCCTCCAAAAGTAGCACCAAATCAAAAATAGGTTGAGGCCAGGGAGAGAAATGGGAGTTAGGTTTTTTTTTTTTTGCCTTTTTTTGGAGGGCAATTGAGGTTAAGTAACTTGCCCAAGGTTACACGGCTATTTTTTTTTTTTTTTGTGTGGGTGTTAAGTGTCTGAAGCCAGAACCAAACTCAGGTCCTCCTGACTCCGGGCCGGACGCTTTACTCACTGCACCACCTAGCCTCCCCAGGGAGTTAGTTTTTTTCATGGTATTTGTGTGTGTCTGAGGGAAAAGTCAAAGGAATATATGCACCTGAATGTGTGGCTGAGGGGGTACGCTTGTACACTTCAGGAATATTTTTTTAACTGTATTACAAAGATAAATGTAAGGGATTTTTGCTCTGGTCATTGTTTCTTATTACCTGGGTCTCATCTCCTCCATTGGTCAAGATAATAGAATTGATTGGTAAAAAGAAGACCATCTCTTTGAGAGCTGTCTACCTAGTCTTTATAAAGAGGGTTAACTTTGCTGGTGTAAAACATGTTAAATGTTCAACAAATTTAATTTTCTGAGTCAACATAGGTAGGAACATGCAGAGTATTTCCGAAAGTCACTGAAAAATTTGCCTTGCCCTTAAACTTTTTGATTATCTCTAGTTTATGCTACATATATCTTGTTCATACATACTTATTTGTATGTTGTCTTACCCCATTAGACAATGAGCTACTTGGAGGCAGGGAATATTTTTGAATTTCTAGACTGGCACATAGTAGGTACTTAAATCTTATAGACAACTTGTTGGAAGAAAGATTCTCAGACTCTGGACATTCTTATTGGTAGCTCCTTTGGCCAATTCTAGTGGCAAACAGCTATAACAAGTTACTATGTCTGTCCTTACTCTAAAAGGTTCAGTTGCTGAAGGCTTCTGGGCAAGGCTTAATTGATTTATGATGGGCTGTCCAATTTAATTGGCATTTAGCAGATTCCTGTCAAGTTTTAAGGCAAACAGAAACTGCCCCTGCCTGGTCTCTGTGTGAGGGTCTGATTACCAGCAAGGCTTTATTACATGATATAACTCTTCTCCTCTTCCTGCTGGTTCTTAGATACTTTCTTATCTTTATGATAATTTCATTCTTTAAAAGATGGAAGAAACAGCAAAAGGGAGTCATTATTTTGGAATTGATTCTGACAGATGGAGAATAGATGAATGAATAAAGAACTGATCACTCACTATGTGCAAACGCTGTGCTAAATGTTAGTGATTCAAATAAGAAAAGAAAGATATAGTTCATGCTTTCTCAAGGAGATTGAATCAGAGGAGACAACATATTTGGAAGGTTTCAGCTGTGAGTCTGATGGAAAGGTCCCACAGTGGCTAAAAGGCAGTGACAAAGCAGATGGTCGTGCCTCTTCTTTACTGTCATTTCCACTGCTAAAAATCTTAGGACTTTCTAATGTTGGATCACTTGACAACACCAAGGGCTTTGGTTGACCTTCACTAGATGTGGCTATACCACCTACAGCTGCATTTCACAGGATATGTGAAATAAAACCCCCATAGGGGGGTTGCTTCCTAGCATGATAGCTGTGGGCAATGAATTAGAAGGAAAGAAACATGAATTTGTGAAGGACCTACTACGTGGTAGGCACTATACAATTTTTGTCTCATTTGATCCTTACAACAATCCTGGGAAGTAGGTGCTATCCCCATTTTATAGTTAGGTAAATTATAAGCAGAGGTTAAGTGATTTGTCTAGGGTCACATAGTAAGTAGTTGTCCGAGGTTGGATTTGAACTCAGGTCTTCCTAACTCCAGGCCTAGGGCTCTAGCCATTGTGCCACTTAGATGCCTATTCCATTACTATTCCAAAGATTCTTAGGTTCAGAGTCCTAGGCTTTCTTCCCTAGGACTCAGGGGAGATAGTGGTCAAGAAGGAGGTGGAGGTTCAACTTACCTGACATTATGTTGCCTCCCGTCTCTCTCTCCGGGTGTCCCATCATCTTAGCTAGGTTGCCCTTCTTACCCTGTGAATGGCAGTTGGTGGGGATGACTAACTTTTCTATATCGGAGTTGCTTCCACAGATGATGTCTGAGAGACTGGCTGGAAGCAGTTCTGGCAGTCTGGGGTACACTGCTATTCCCAAGGCTCTTGGGCTCAGGGTCCTGGTCTATCTCCTTCTGGGTCTGAAGAAAGATGGTATTTAAGGTGGCACCCAATTGGCATGTGCTACTTCCCAGCTCTCCTTCAGGGCACCTTGCTACTTCCATAGTTCCTAAAGGACTTAGCTGCTGACATAGGAATGATAGGAACCTTAGAAGGAAGTGATGCCTTTATCCTTGAATATATGACAAAGAAAGAGAGGAAAGCTGGCTGTAGTCTGACACCCCTCCCCACCTAGATTTTGAAAGAACAGATTTCAATGGGTTCAGAGAAAGGGTAGATAGCATACCATGCCCTAAAATCTCACAGAAAAATTTCCTGTTTATTCTTAAGCTCTCCAGAATGGAATTCAGGAGAAACAAATAGAAGAAATTCTTATGAGGAATAGAAAGGGAAGCTGTCTAATGAGACCACTGTGGATACAGAGGGAACCGATCAATCAGCTTAGATTTTAAAAAGACATATAAAAAAAATGAAAGTGAATTAATTGAGAACAAATAGAAAAGAGTAGCATGGGTCCAATAAGAATAGTATCAGGAATACTAAAGCTGAAAATGACTTGAAGCTCTCAATGAATGCTAAAAATTACAAAAAGGGTGCTGCCCTTCCTTTCCCATAAATTGGGTGACAGAGGAAATTTAAAAAAAAGGATAGAGTGAATGAGCCAATGAAAAAAGGATAACAGAGGGAAAACAGAATCAACTCATTTTGTTTTTATTTCCTCATTCTTTGGACTGGGAAGGATAAAAGAAAAATGGTCAAAAGGGAATTAAAACCCAACATCACAGAGGAGATAGTGAGAGAGCAACTCACTGTCTTGCATTCAAGTTACCAGACCCAAATGAATTACTCCTAGAGTTACCAAAAGAATTGGCAGATATGATTGCAGATATGGCAGGTATGAGTTTTTGTCAGTGATACCTGCAAGATTCTACAAGAATGGAGAAGTGCAAATGTCCTCTCAATTTTCTCAAACAGGGAAGAGGGTAGATTCTCCAAATTAGGTTAATGAGCTTGACTTTCATTCCTGGCAAAAGTTCTAAAATGTTTTATTAACAGGATAGTGTGTAAACATTTAGAAAGGGAAGCAGCGATCACTAAGAGTAAGCATGCTTCCTGAAGAACAGGTCATGCCAGACTAGCCTCATTTTTTTTATTGACAGGGTTAGTTTAGGCTGGTACATCTGGGGAATGCTGTAGACACTGTATCCCTGGGCTCCTGCAAATCATTTGGAAAAAATATCTCCTGATATCTTTGTGGGTAAAATGGAGAGATGTAGGTCAGGGAATACTACACTTGGGTAGATTTGGAAATCGATGAATGACTGAATTCAAAGTGTAGTCATTAATGAATAGATTGATGCTAACTTGAAGATGAGTGCCCTTATCATTTCATGACTTTTTGAGACTAAGATCAAGTAAAAAAGAGTACCCATAATATGTTCTTGACACTGTGATTTTTTTTTGCCTTTTTTTTTGGGAGGGCAATTGGGGTTAAGTGACTTGCCCAAGGTCACACGGCTAGTTTTTGTGTCAAGTGTCTGAGGCTGGATTTGAACTCAGGTCCTCCTGAATCCAGGGCCGGCACTCTATTCACTGCACCACCTAGCCGCCCCCAACCCTGTGCTTTTCAATGTGTTTTTTTAAATCAATAACTTGGATGAAGCCACAGATGGCATACTTATCAAATATGCAAATGGAAGGAAGCTCAGAAGAATGAATACCTAATATGTTGGATGACAAAGTCAGGATCCAAAATTATGGTTGTACAATTATGGCCTAAATATAATTAGATGAAATTCAATGGAGATATGTGTGAAGTCACATATTTGGGTTTAAAAAAATCAACTTCACAATTACAGGAGAGGAGATATTTTCTTGAAAAAAACTTGTATTTTGGTGGGACTTCATGATCAGGTTAAATAAACAGTGTGCCATTATAGCCCTCAAAATCCAATCTAATCCTACACTGCATTAGAAGAGGTGATGCCAAGAACTATGCAGATGATAGCCTTTCCATACTGTGCTGTGTTCAGGCCACATCTGTAATATTGTGTTCAGTTCTGGGTGCCAGACTTTAGGGAGGATATCAAAAACCTGGAATTTCCAGATGAGGGCAAGGTATAGATGGTGAGAAGTCTGGAGACAATGCTATATGAAAATTACGCATGGATAGGGCAAGAAGTAGAAAGAGTAGATAATAATGGAATTGATATTTTGAATCTGAATGATTGGAAAATGGAGGTCCCATTAACAGAAAGAGGGAAATCAGATAAGAGGTGGACTTTGGGGAGAAGATAATGAGTTTAATTTGAAGACTGTTGAGTCTGAGATATTAGTCCAGCTGGAAATGGTCACTAGGTATTTGGAATGATGGAATTTAGGGTTTTGGAGAAAGCTTTTTGCAGGAAATAGAGCTTTGGGAATGATATGCAAAGAGATGATCATTATAGTTATGGAAGTGAATGTCTGCCAAAGAAAAGTGTGATGAGAAAAAAGAGAAGACTGAGAACCAAGCTTTGGTTATAACTCAGATTTGTAGCAAGGAATGAGGAGGAGTCACTAAAGGAGACAAAGGAGTAGGGTATAGGGATGGTGCTATGTCATGAAAAACAAGGAAGGCTTGTGTTCTGAGAAAGGGGGAGGGAGTGGTCAACAGTATTAATTTCTACAAAAAGGTTATTGGTGATGAAGGCTAAAAAGAAAAAAAGACCTTTGAATCTGGTCATTAGGAAGCCATTGGTGACCTTGAAAGAACAATTTCAGCTTAGCGGTGTTTTGGTTTAAACTCTGCCCATCCAGGAATGCCAAAAACTGTTGCTGTTTCATGATGTGTTGTGGTGGAACAATCTCAAAAAATTCAATCAGATCACCTCTAATCCAAGTATAGGCATTTAATGAGATTGACGCCTCTCATGAAGTGGGCTAAATTCCAAGAGGAACCAGCAACTTCAGAGAAAGCAAGGTGGATTTTTATAGGGTAAAGATGCAGTTACCTAAGAGAATTTATGAATATTAAAAAGGCAGGTTTGTTTAAGGGATTAGGCAATAGGGGAGGGGTCCCAGCCTCAGTGGAACTGTGCATGTGATTACCCACAATGCATATAGAAAAATCCATTTGGGTGAGTATCTATATATGATAATGAGATTATAATAAACCTCTCTATGTCATGAGTTAACTCTAGGTCAGTTCTTTACTATTACTGCATAGTTGCCTACTTAGGAAAAGTCCCTTTAGTTGTTTTAGGGTCCACATCCTGCTTGGGCATCCTGGTGGTGCTGCTTTCTGACTAACTGGGTATTGTGGTCCTATCTGAGACTAGATGGATGTGGTTGTGGATGAGTGCATGGACACACCTGCTGTTTCTGTGGGGAATATGAGGCATGGGTCTGGGGCAGTGGCTAGCCAGAGGTAGTAACTGGGATCCCATCACATAGACACGCCTGCTGTTTCTGTGAGAAATAAGAGCTCAGGGACACACCTGTTGTTCTAGTGAGCAGTGAGGTATATATGAAGAAGTTAGGATATTGAGAGTGGGTGTGAGTCATTAGGTAGGGGCAGTGGGTCAGCTGTTCAGTGGGGGGGGGTTTTAAGGAAGTTAGAATATTAGGGCTGGGGCAGCTTTATTAGGATTCCATCAGTGGTGCTGATGGAAGCTAGATTATGAGATTATGATGTGCAAATGAATGGCTAGTGAAGAAGAAGACATATAGACTATTTTTTTGAGAAGTTTGTTGATGAAATGAAAGGAGAGATGGGATGGGATGGTAGCTGGATTGCATAGAAAGAACGTTTTTGAGGAAGGAGGAAACCTCGGTGTGTTTGTAGACAAAGGAGAAGAAGCCCAGGGAGAGAGATTGAAAGCACAAGAGAAAGCAGGTATGATTGCCCGGACAAATTCCTGGAGAAGGTGGAAGGGGATGAGATTAAGGGAGAGGTGTAAAACTTGGCAAGGATGATGACCCCCTTTTTGTTTGAAACAGGAAAAGAGGAGGAGAGAATGGGTGAAATCAGATCAATTTTAAGGTAAGAGGAGGGTGTGCTGATCAAAATACTTTGAAATGGAGAGAAGCATGGAACCATGGTTAATCATTGCATTGATCAGAATTCTTAAGGTGGACCCATTTTTGTAACTTTCTCCAGCAATACTCCATAGCTTGGTTGTAAAAACCCAACTCATGTATTGGCATTGCAGAAGGTCGAAAGGGAGAAGCATTCTGATGGCAGGAAAGGAATGGCATTGTGCCAAATGAGTAGCATGGGTAATAATTATGGCAGAAGTTTAGAAGTAAAGGAGTCGCTTTGTATTTCATCTTTGCTTATTGTGGGAGTTGGAGTAGACAAATTACAGGCCTGAGTTATAATCTAGACATCTCTCTCTTTCCTCTAACCACTTTTCCTGACTGCCTGTGGCCCCCCACTGAAGGGCTGTGCCAAGTTCTTATTCCATGACATTTTCTTCTCTGAAAGATGAGAGAGTGGGGCTCCCAAGAGGCAGAGAAAAATCTGGCCCATTGTTTGTTTTTCTCTCTCCTGTATTTCAGAGCAGGCTGTCTGAGTTCTTTATGGTTCCTTTAATAGGTGATGTTTAATCAGCCTAGGAATTCTGCAAGAGGAGAGGCCAAATTTACTTTATGGCTTTGCTGTGATGTACAAGCATGAATATAATAAAATACATAATATAGGTTTTAATAATAGCTCAGATTCATGTAGCACTTTACAGTTTGCAAAATGCTTCTTCAGAAGTCTGTGAGGTGACTAATACAAATATTATCTCTGTTTTACAAATGAGGAAACTGAGGCCAAGAGAACTTGAGCAATTTGTTCAAAGTGATGCAGTGGCTGAGTCAGGATTTGGACTTGTGTCTCTGACTCCAAGTATAGTATTTTTTTCCCTCACTAAGTCCATACCTATAGTCCTATTGTGAAAAATCATCTGCACTTTCTACTTAAAAGAAAGTAAGAAGGAAAAAAAGAGAGAGAGAGAGAAAAGAAGAAAGGAAGAAAGAAAGGAAGGAAGAAAAAGAAGGGAGGAAATAAAAAAGCAAAAGAAAAACAATAAATGGATATTCTTTTGTGTCAGCTTGGCAAATGGCTTGATGGGTAAATGCACAAAGGTTGCCTCATCCTGGGCCTTTTATCCAGGGTCCTGGGTCGCACCAGTCTCAGAGAATAACTGGCCATTTGCCCAATGTCCTGAGACACAACCGGTACTCTTGGCCCTTTATGAGATGGGGGAGGGAGCAGAAGTGGTCTTTAGCCCTGGAAACTCTGACTAGTGCTTGGTATTAGGGGAATTTGCCCAGGGTGCTTGGTGGAAGTCCTCCCACGCTGCCAGTCCCCAGCCCTCCCTCAGGTTGAGCTCTGTCTAGGTGTATTCAGCCCCAACTGCAGAACGCTGGCCTCCTTTTCCACTTCCTCTCTCTACTCACATTTCTCAGAAAGGCCCCATGCTAATCAGGTGGACTCTGGGTGCAGGCTGAGTCCCGAGAGAACAGCATTCTTGGATGTCAGCTCTGTCCTTGGGTATTTAAAAAGGAGCTTGGGAGAGCTCAGATGCTGAGTCGTTTTATTCCTGAGTTGGAATAACTCATTTACACTCTTCTCTCCCTGCTTCCCCTCCTCCCTCCCATCTTTTCCAAGAGGCCTTTGTGATTGTACGATTTAAGATGGAAGGAACCTGAGAGTTTATCTCTTCTAATTCTTTCACATTACAGAAGAGGAAAATCAATCCCAGAAAAGTTAAGTGACAGAACTGGGATTCAAACCCAGTTTCTCTCACTCCAAATTCAGTGTTCCTTCTGCAATTTCATGCTAACAGAGGAGATAATCCTCTGCCCCATCCCCCCTTTTTTTCCTGGGCAGTGGAGAAGGGGCAGCAAGTATGGACTTTCCTAGGCCAGGTCTATTGCCAGGGTGGGTGTCGAGACCTAAGTAGGGGTCAAAGTGCAGTAGCTGATTGGCCTTCTAGCTCAGGCTTGGTTGGAAGGTTTGGGATTCCAGGCCTCAGAGCACCCCACTCAGAGGCCATTTAATTCGGCCTCCTCATTTTACAGATGAGTATTTAGGCTGAGGCCTAGAGAGGTTAAGGGATTTTTCCCAGGTCCTTCAGGTTCCTGGCACTCCTGTAGTGAGTAACACATTTAACCTGTCTTCTTCAGTGTAACAATATATACACGTTACTAAGACACTAAGGCTGACACGGGCACAGTCTACTTAGGACTACAATCATCTCACCTATATAGGATAAGCACAGTCTTGTCCAATTTTGCAAACCATTATGAAGATCTTTGCTAATCTGTATCCCTCTGCTCAACCTTCCAGGTTGTGTCTATATTTGGTCCAGAATTCATTTATCCAGCTCCATGACAAATCTGTATTTTCCCTTTCAGTTGACTTTAAAACTAACCTTCCTTTGTCACTTAAAATAGCTTTCTAAAAGAAACAGGTGGCACATTGGATAAATCACTGGGCCTGGAGTCAGGAAGACCTCAGTTCAAATTTGACCTCAGACACTTATCATGTGACCATGGGCAAGTCATTTAATCGATCTTTGCCTCAATTTCCTCTATTGTAAAATGGGGATAGTAATAGTACCCACTTCCCAAGTTTGTTATGAGGATAATATGAGACAATATTAGTAGAGTGAATGGCCCAGTGCCTGGCACATAGGGGCTAAGCAGATGCTTTTTTCCTTCCCTTCTTCTTAGGTTTTATATCATATCTGAATTAGGCTCTTCCCATTACCCCGTCCAATCGTGTTGTTTTTTCTTTTTTTTAAATTCTAAACAAATCCCAAACATAATGAGCACGTCCTTTTATGTAAGTAGGAAAGATGTGACTATTAACCTTTGACTCTCTATTATATAGAGTTGCTTTCCTTTTAAAATATAGAATAAATTCAAGAAGTAACTTTCAAAGCTGTCCTGCTTGCATGTGATTTCCTTCTGGTTTTCCTTTTGTTCTCTGCTCATTTGGGGGGAGAAGGGGGAGGAGAGTTAGCCATACCTTCTAGCCCTTTTCTCTTAATCCTTCTATTTTCTCTGTAAAGGAGTCATCAGCCTAAACTTGTGTCTTCAGAGACAAGGCCATCTCTTGTTTATCCAAGTCCCAGTTCTGCACTGCCAGATATTAGGGTTGGCCCTAAGGAAAGTTATGAAGTAAGCAAAGTTTGTACCCTTTCCCTAACTCCTGTTTTTTTTCCTTCCCCTAATATTCATAGATAGGTATCTGGTGTCCTCACATTGTCAGTTCCTTCTATCACTAAGGAAAACAGTTGGGAAATTAATGGCAACCTACTCTTTGGCACCCATGGTACAAACTGTATTGTCAAAAGACCTGGGTTCAAATCCTCCTACCTGTGTATTCCTGTGGAAGTCACATGGCTTCTTTCTGCCTCAATTTCCCCATCTGTAAAAGTGTCCCATTATACCTGCCCTGCTTAATTCACTGGGCTGTGGTGTAGATTAAACAAGATAATGGTTATAAAATACTTTGAAAACTTCTTTTTAAATGCTTGCTATTGATGTTATTACCCCTCTGGGAATATTTTTTTAAAAGAGATACAAGGTGAGGTTCATGTTCATTCTAAAGGAATGAATCCTGAATGGTTGAGTTTCTGATACTCTGGCACTTGAAAAGGTAGTGATGTTTTGATAGGGGGTCTTCCCTTATGTTTTTCAATCTACTTCATTGTTACCAGCTGTCTTCATTACATACTAGATTTGAGGCATTGCTACCTACTCCACAGAGTTGTAAGAGAAGTGTTCTGCAAACCTTTTAAGTACCATAGAAATGTGAATGATTGTTACTATCATTTTTCCTTTCACAAAACTACACACAGAATGGTCACACATTTGAATTCACACAACGGGGAAGGGAAGATTTCATCCTCATGATACAAAAAGCTGCTGAAGGTGAGTGTAGATTGTGGGTTGGAGTTGAGATTATTAACTCTCTGTAGGCCTATGTAATGGCAAGCACAGAAGTAGTTCACACCTTGTTTCAGCTATTGAATTAACACCTTGTTTCAGTTCAAGTTTCTTTTGAGTCTATCAAGTCTGTTAAGAAAAAGAATGTGTGAACCCCACAACTTGTGAACCCTAGAACTCATGAACTCCTGCAACAGGAAGGAGAGGAGCTAATGACCATATATAAGGAGAGGCCCAGGCTAGAGACAGCAGAACTGAGAAGAGGACTCTTGTGGTGGCAGAGTCAAGAAGGAGAAAACTTATGGTATCCCCGCACTCTGTCTGCTCTGTCTGTGTTGATGTTTGTTTGTGATACTTTGTACAGAAGCCCTGGGACCTTACTGGAAGCCCTGAAAGAGGATTTTCTGGTTGTATGTTTACAGAAGTCCTGAAGGAGGGTTTTGGAGGTCCTGAGACTTTACTGATGATTTGTGCTGACTTCATGGACCTTGTTTGTGGGTTTGTGTTGCTTTCTATGTTGATGATTTGTGTTGAGTTCTCAGACCTTGTTGGTGGGTCTGAGTTGATTTCACAGGCAGACTGTTGATGATGGTGCCGGCAATGTGCATGAATATTATTGTGGCTCTGTCAAGCTTTGTCTTCCCAGAAACAGGAACTGTGAAGGACTTGAGGTGGACTGGACACTGTGAACTTCAATATGGAATGGGAACTGGACTAAGAACTGGTTAAGGAGCTGGACAAGGAACTGGGAGCTGTCTGCCTTTGAACCCAGGTGACAGTTGGAGCTGGGACCATGGAAGAGGAATCCTGGAAGCTGAGAGCCAGCCTTGAATCAAGCTGAAAGAAGACTTTACTTGGATACTGTGTACAGACAGAGAAGATTATGATTTACTGTGACCTAGGGGTGGAGAACTTTGACTTTTGTACTTTGTGATTGAATTAAGGATTTTGTGATTTACTAAATGAATGTACTTTGTTTAAAACTGTGTGACCACTTTGGTGAAAACGATGTGGCCATTTTAGTAATAAGTTGTTAAGTTGTGACATGTTGAATGTGAAATTTTGATTTTCTGTGATAAGTTGTAACATTGTGAATGCTGTACCTTGATTTTCTGTGAATGTTTTGCTCTTATTTGTTATTGAATAGAGAGTTCACTATACTGTGTAATCAGAACCTTGAAAGCTGTTCACAGCAGCTGTCCTCTGGAAAGCTGCTTGTGAGTGACATTATAGCCTGTAATACCTCAGCTCAGCTTTCCCTAACTTGGTTCTTCCTAACCAAGAGCCAGATCCTCTGATAACTTAGTAGGGCACTGGAAAATTCCTCTCTTGGACTCAGTCTTTTTACCCCATGTAGGAGCAGCTAATACCCCAGGGTGATGCTTTCCTATTTGTTAGTAGGTGGAGCAACCCATCCTCATCCAGGATGAAGAAGGGAGAGCCAGGTGGCATTAGGTCAAGGAGTTGTTCTCCAGGGTCAGGCCTATTTACTGAGGGCCTTCCAGGGTTATTTTTTCCACATAAGGATGATATTGCTGACAGGGTCTGATGGTGCAGGCTGGTGGGGCGTGAGTGAAGGAGGTATCACTCCTAGCTATCTTTGGTACTGTGCCTAACACATTGTTCAGTGACTGGTAACTGATTATGTCCAAATGTTCACAGAGAAAGTCAGAGAACTCAGGGAAGTCCTAGAGAGAAAACTGGGATGTTGATTTCAACCTAATCCAGTGAGAACTAGTCTAATGACCTCTACAGGGAAAGAAGAGAAGCAAAAATATAATACTTGTGGGGGAGGAAGACAGAAGAGTTTTATTGTGATACTTCAAGGAAAGTCAACTATAGACATTCAGTTTTGAGGGTTTTACCCTTGAATGACCCAACCTGGGAGTTGTAAAATTAAAGGTATTTCCATCCTTCCAACAAAGATGCCCTTGCTGGATATGTACCGTGTTTCCCCGATAATAAGACCTATCCCGAAAATAAGCCCTCCCCTTACTGTGTAAGATTCCTCTAAAATAAGCCCTCCCCCGAAAATAAGCCCTCCCCCGAAAATAAGCCCTATTGAGATTGCTACTGTAGTGAAGGTGATCCCCTGCGCTACACGCTACATTACGGTACCCTCTGTATGCACCGTCCCCCCCCCCCCAAGTGAAACACATGCCGCGCTCCGAGATGCATCCAATCAGAGCTGCAGCAGTGAGCGTGTCATCCTGTTCTTCCCCAGTGATTTGCTTGCTGGCACCATTGAGAGCAGTGCCGTGGAGGAGAGCTGAGGCAGGACAACATAAGCCCTCCCCTGAAAATAAGCCCTCTGGTGTTTTTCTTTCCAAAAAAAATAATAAGACAGTGTCTTATTATCAGGGAAACACAGTATATAGCTGCCATCAACAAATATAATTCAATTTAAGGGTCTTATATCAAGGCAAGTTGGTGAGGATAGAATGACTTGATCACTTTTTCTGACATTTGTTATTGATGGTCTTTTCTTTTTTTTTTTAAAGTTCACAGCCCTTGGAAATCTATCCATGATTACCCCAAATTAAGGACTTTTGTTCTAGACTAGATTATCTTTAATGTAACTTCCAGCTCTGTGATTCTATAAGTAGGCCTCCAACATACTAATGTATATATATTTTCTTTTAGTGGTAGCCATCTCTAGGATGGGGAAGGTGAGAGAAGAAAAAAAGAAAAAAGAAATTTACATGATAATTTTATTATATATTTAAAAGGAACAGCAAGTTGTATGTAATAGATTTGCAGTTTCGTGTGCAATTATCTTTTTTATTACACTTTTATAGAAATGCTTATTTTATTTCATAAATTAAAAATAAATAAGTAAATTCAGAAAAGATCAACCACAGCTGTGACTTCACTTCTGAACCAGACTTGTGCTCATAGACCGGACAAATATTTGAGATATGGCAGATACATATAATTCTGGCCCAATAATCTTCTTGGAGACTAGAGAAAAGCAGAGGGCTTCTGAGGCCTGCCTTCCTCTTCTCTTTCAGCTAGTGTGCTGATGCTGTGGACTCTGTGCTTGGTTTTCGTCCTCTTCTCAAAGGAGGGTCAGGTCTCAGGTCACATCTATTCATGCCACCCCCAAGCCAAGTCTTTACATTTAGACCATCCATGTGGACACATCTATTTTACTTGAACATAATCCTTAACTTAAAAATAAAAAGAGAAAAAGAGTTTAGCAAAGTTTAACAAATAGACTGAGTCTGACCTGAGAGTATATGTAACGCACCATACTTAGACTCCCACCTCTGCAAAGAAGGCAGGAAAGTGTAGTGTTTCATCTATTCTTTGGGGCTTGGTCATTATGATAATTAAACAGTGTTCAGTGGTTTTTTGTTTGCTTGATTTCCCACTCATGTTGTTGCAGTAATTATGTTTGTAATAGGTAGTATAGGTAGCATTTATATAGCTCTTTGAGGCTTGGAGAGTGCTTTACAAATATTTGATCCTTACAAGAATGGGAGATAGGTGCTATTGTTACCCCAATTTTACAGCTGAAGAAAGTGAGGCTTAAAGGCATTAAGTAACGTCCCTGGGGTCACATACTAATTGGGGTCTAAGGCAGGATTTGAATTCAGATCTTCCAGATTCAAAGCCCAACATTGTATCTACTGAGCCATCCAGTTGACTAGCAGGGATGCTCAGGGGAATTACTGATTTGCTGGACTGGCATACCTCCCATGTTCTTTCCGGTCTAGGGTTTATCCTGAAGGTGGAATGAACATATTTCCTTCCAACAGAATTGACTTCTTGGCATCCTTTTTTTGTGTCATGGATCATTTTGGCAGCCTAGTGAAACCTAAGGATACCTTCTTAGAATGATATTTTTAAATACATAAGATACATAGCATTACAAAGGGAAAAATTTATATTGGAATACAGTTATCAAGAATTTAAAAAAGTTCTTAGACCCCCAGCTAAGAACTTTTATTCTAGAACATTAATTGCCTGATTTACTACTGTTAATATGTTTTGTTTTCCAGTCTTGAAAACATCTTTTCTAAATGTAGGAAGTCATTATGTACGAGGGACTGGTCCTTTCACAGGTGGAATTATAAATGAATATTTTCATGGACTAATCATTGTCTCAATCCATTTAGGATTCCTCTAGGTGGCCCAGAATTAACTGAGACATGAAGTCAGTTGCAAATTGCAGTCATTTCTAGGGAACTAGGACAATCTTCAAATGTGTCTCATAGAAGCATCCACAGATCATTTACTCCAGTTTTCTTTCTAAGAAAAAACTACACAAAATATTTTTTAAAAATAACAACCAAAAAAGAAGCCTCTCTGGAGACATGGGTGTCTATCCTATTCTTAAAAAGAAGTTTTGATTCATGCCTTTTAAAAATTTGCCATAATTTCCCCACAGCATTCCTCTTAACCCTCCTAGAGAGCCATCCCGCATAAAAAACTCTTTGTTCATATCTTTATCTATTGAGGAGTAGCTTTTGGTCACATATATTTACATATATACACATGTATTAATTGTTGATATATCTTGGACACAAAAAATTTTTATCAGAGAAATTTGATGCAAAGATTTTTTTCCCCACTCTACTTCCATTCTTATTCTAGGTACATTAATTTTGTTTGTATGGAAGTTTTTCAGTTTCAGATAATCAAATCAACTATCTATTTTATCTTCTGTAATTTCCTATATCTCTTGTTTGGTTAAGAATACATTTCTTACCCAAAGTTGCAAGAGGTATATGATCTGTTTCTTTTCTAATTTTTTAATAATATGATCTTTAATATTAAGGTCACATATTAATTTAGAATGTATTGTGAAATATAGTGTAATGTGTTCATCTAAGTTTAATTTCTTCCAGAGTGCTTTCCAGTTTTTCCAGCTGTTTTTATCAAATAGGGAGTTCTTTCCCAAGTAATTAATGTTTTCCAATTTATCTAACAGTAGGTTATTGAGTTCCATTGTTTCTTATTTTCCACTCACTATCTAGTCTGTTTTATTGAGCTACTTCTTTATTTTTTAACCAATACCAGATAGCTTGATGACTGTTACTTTATATTATAGTTTGAGGTCTGGAAGCACTATTTTCCCTTTATCCCTATCTCTTTTCATAATTTCCCTTGATATTCTAGATTTGTCATATTTCCAAATTAATTTTGTTATTGTTTCATCAAATTCTATAAAGTATCCCTTCGATAATTTTATTGTTATAGCATTACACAAGTAAATTAACTTTGATAGTATTGTAATATTTGTTATATGGGCCCAGCCCAGCCATGAGCACTGAATATTCTTGTAGCTCTTTTACCCGGCTAAAAAATTTCTTTAAGAACACTTTGTAACTGCATTTTTTATAAATATTTTGTGTCCTTTGGTAGATCTGATCCCCAAATATTTTATGCACTTTGTAGTTATTTGGAATACCCCTTTCTAATTATATCTATCTTAGTGTTAAAGCTATCCACTTGCCTTGTCTTTAGTATTAATGGAGAATAGCTGATCTCTGCTCTCAATATAGCAACCATCAGATCCTAGGAAAATTGTATTCCCTTGTCCCTTTCCTTTTTTTTTTTCCCCCACTGGAGCAAGGTCGTATTATGTCACTAGATTTCTAGATGTTATCAGCTCTAAGGTAGGCTGTAAATCTACCAGTACCAATAATAGCTCACATACTTTACCAAGTGTTTTCCTCAAAATAGCTCTGAAGTTGGTGGTATTATTATCCCTGAATTACAAAAGAGGAAACAGCTTTAGTGAAATGATTTGTCCAAGATTCCACAGCAAGTATAAAATTGAGGCTTGGAAATCAAGGTCCTTGGATTCCAGGTCTGGTGCATTCCTCCACAATGCTTTCAAGTGGAACATAAAGTTTTCAGTTAGATTTGCAAACTGCCTCCAGGGTAGATACTATGTTTAGTCTAGCACAATGCCATAAGGTGGTTAGTCAGTCAGTCAGTCAACTAGTATTTATTGAACACCTACTATATGCCACGTACTATGTTAATCACTGGTCAAGCAAATTTTGAATAAACTGTGCAATGCATTTAAGAATAAATGGGTGTAGGGGTGCCTAGGTAGAGCAGTGAATAGAGCACTGGCCCTGGAGTCAGGAGGACCTGAGTTCAAATCCAGCCTCAGAAACTTAACACAAAAACTAGCCCTGTGACCTTGGGCAAGTCACTTAACCACAATTGCCCTAAAAAAAAAAACCAACAAAAATAAAATAAAAAAAAGAATAAATGGGTGCAGAAAAAAGAAGCTTGAAATCAGACTTCTCCATTCCTGTATCTCTAACTCTGGACCCAATTCTTTTTAAGGTTTTATTTATTGATTCCTAAGTATTTTCAGAATTTTCCCTAGCTGGTCATGGTCTAGAATGGCTATTTTTATCCTTTATTCTTAGTAGAAGCTGCCTAAATATTTGTTGCTGACAATAATTTGCCCACTCCAGGGACATCTTTAAAGTGTCTTTGGAGTAGGTGAACGATGACCCCATTAGGAAGAGAGAGGAGGGAAAAGGAGAAGGGTGTGGTTGGGGATGTCTGCTTCATGTTCTTGCTCGAGAGAGTTGGAATCTGAGGTACTTCCCACTGCCACGAGCCCCGAGGCTAAAGGGAGGGGCTGAGACACCTCCCTTGCCGCCCACTCGAGGAAAGAGGGAGGGGCAGGAGGCAGGTGCCTCCTGCCTCCTGCCCTCAGGAGAAAGGGTGAGGCAGAGACACCTGCTGCCGAAGTAGCCTCCCTCCCTTCCCTGGGAAGAGGGACCGGAGTTGACATCTCCAGCTAGCTACCTGCCCTAGGGGAACAAGGAGATGTGGAGGTGGAGGGGGAGCTGGAATGGGCTGGTTGCTGGGAGTCGCTTTTGAAGGTTTTAAGGAGCAGGTCTTTGTTGGGGCGGGGCGGGGGGAGCTATGGGAGAAAAAGAAGGTTCCTTTGAGGCTCTTCCCCAGGGTTTCCCATGACTTTAAGGCTGCCTTTAATTTGGAGGGTCAGACACCTTGAAGGGCGGGGCAGAGATACTATTCCAGCGTGTTTCTCCTTCTTTATAGCATAAGACTGGACCTTAAAAGTCCTCTAGTTCATCGGAGGTCCAGAGGTAAAGTGAGCTGTTCAAGTTCACAAAGCTAGTAAGTGACAGAGATGGGCTGGAGGGAAGTTGTGCCCAGGTTCCCGCTGTCCAGATCAGTTCTCTCTCCCCCATACCATAGTCTATGTCAGGGGCTTAGTGAGTAGTAAAGAGATGGTTTAGGAATCTGGTCCTAGTTGCAGTACAGGCTTAGGCTATGAGACCAGGTTTAGATTTAACTTTAGCCTGGAGAATCTTTTACCTAAAGTGAGTTTCTTTGTGAAAAGGCATAATCCAGATATCCAAGCTAGTTAACTTACAAATATCAGATAGTGGATATTGACTATTATTACACACCAAGTCCCCAAACAAGGTATTATCACCGGCTTCCAACCCTTGCTCTTTGAAATTAAAAACAAATAACACTGGTTATTCTTATTCATATGTGAGAGTGAGGGGAGATGCAAAATGATTTAGAGACAGCTTTGAAAAAGGGGCTCATGAAGGAAGGGAGGGAAGGTGAATAAGAGGAAGGAGCTATAGATCTCACAAGCCTACCGATGCTGGGATTTTGCAGTATCAGATTTGTTCCTCTCTTTAGTTTTTAATTTTAATCAACATCTTGTTTTTATATTACCTTCATTTCTAAATATAACCCTTCACCATCCCCTACCCAGTGAACAATCCATTTCTTGTCATAAAATAATAAAAAAAAACAGTTCAGCAAAAATGAACCAACACCTCAAGGAAGTCCAATGGTATATACAGTATTCTACAAGATTTAATTCTCTCTCTCTCTCTCTCTCTCTCTCTCTCTCTCTCTCTCTCTCTCTCTCTCTCCTCTCTCTCCTCTCTCTCTCTCTCTTTTTCTCCTCCCTCTATAACCCTCTCCTCCCTTTATAACCCATAAAATAGATTTTGCAGTATCAGATTTGTTCTAGGAAAGCCTAGAAAAAAAAAACCTAGGAAAGCCAAAAGATGTGTGAGGTTCTATTTGCTAGATACTCAGAGCAAAATAGAAACTACTAATGTTCAAGGACTCATCCTTATCCCAGTGGGATCTGAGACTTCAAAGAGAACCCATATTAGAAGGGAATCAGATCTTGTAAGTGTGGATCAAATATGGGAAGAGGTGCCAGCCAGGGGCATCCAGCATTTATCTTAACTACCATATCTGATGTTCCAGAAGAGGAGGCCAAGTTGGAACTCCCTGAGAATGACCTTGTGGTAGACACTATGTCTTCCTGTGTGTTTTAAGCCCATGCTGATCATGCAGTTGGGCCCTCTACAAATAATAATCTTGATGATTCAGAATAACAACAACAACAATAATAATAAGGTTCTCTCTTCTGCACCCTGCCACCTGAGCCAACAAAGAGGGAGGAAGGAAGCAAAACATTGACAATTCCCCCAAACTCTGATCTGGGTGATCTGGGTGTTCTTTATATTTAGGTGTGGCTTGAAGGGAATCAAAGTTAAGGAAAGAAGTGTTGGTTTGAGTGACAGCTTTGGAATGTCAGCATCTCAATATTAATATCTTTGGCTGCCCTAGGCTTGTTTTCTGGAGTACCCCAGACATGGAAAAAAAACAGTCAACAACATGTTCCTACACTTCTTGCCCTTTTCTATCCTATTATTGAATGGCAGCTGGGATTCTGCGGCATTGGAGATGATCAGGAAGACATACTCCCTGATAGGAAGAAAACCATAGAGGGGCAACAAGGTCATCTGGGGATGGCATGAATGTCTGCCTCTGGGGTGGAGCTTCTGAGTTCTTTGTGTCATTGAGGCTCTGTGGTGGTGTCTTATGGTTCAAGATTCTCTCAGGGATCATTAGGTCCCGTTGACTGTCTGTCTACTAATGTTGACGATGATAGGCCTCTTGGAGGGGTAACTCTCTTTTGAGAGGATGTGATGTAGTGCATAGAGTGCTATACTTAGAGTCTGGAAGACTTGAATTCAAATCCTGTCTTTGATATTAACTAGGAATAGGACCTTGGGAAAACATACTGACTTACTTTTAAAAATTAAATTGTCTTTTAAATGGACAAATCTGCTTTTCTCTCCCTTTTACCCTTCATACCACTGGAGGAAAAAAAAAAGAAAACCCAAAATCCTTGCAACAAATTTGCATAGTCAAGCAAAATAAATTTCCACATTGGCTATCTGAAAATGTATCAGACAGGCTGTTGTGATGTTAGCTCATTAAGCTAAATCAAGCTGTTCAAAGTATTTTTGTGTGGACTCTTTTCCCACAGATTTCAGAACATCTCAAGTTGATGTGACTAGATAGATTCTGTCTTTGTTACAGTGCTAAATTTCTTGTTAGAAACAATGAATTTGTACTGACCAAGCTACAGTCTTGGTGGGGACCTGGAGACATTGAAAGCCATAAATGATCCAAAGTTATGGGTTTTCTTTTGGAGTAGGATGCTCAGATCTCAGGGTGAGGAAGTTGCCCTAGTATGATATAACCTTTTTCTCCTACATTCTTCCTCAAGGTGAATTGAAATCTTTTCATTGTTGGATGGGGGAGTATTGGAAAGGGGCCCCATGTGGTGTTTTCAGAGATGAGAAAGAGGAACACATTCTAAGATTCCAATAGTCATGGGGTAGGACTGTGTATGTGTGTTGGGGGTGGGAGGAATAACAGTTAACATCTTTCTCTACAAGACCAATTTACATCATCCTGTTCTCCCTTCTATCTTAAAAGTATAAAGTAGACAGGTCGTACCATAAGTTTTGAGGTGAATGCTCAGTGGCCCTCTGTTATAGCTTAAATCTGATGGCCAAGAGGGTTATGGATCTCTAAGTTCCAATCTGACTTGGAACTTGGATACCTACTGAGCATCATGTCTGACTTCTGTCTCATTTTGGCATCGGCCATGCCCCTTAGAGCCACCATAGGCTGCCCCAGCAGGTGGGAGGGTTGTATCCAACCAGGAGCTGCTTAACAAGATGTAGAGCAGAAAAATGGCACTGAAAATATTGAGTGTGATGTCAGAAGATCAGGAATATATCCAGTTCTGGTGGACTGACTTTTCATTGGTTTCCCTCCCTTTCCCTTTCCCTGCCTTGCCTTCCCATCTCTTCTCCTTTTTTTCTTCCTTTTGACAAGTATGTATAGCCAAGCTAAAACAAATTTCCACATTGACTATATCTAAAGATGTTTGTCTCATTCTGCACTCTGAGTCTATCACTCCTCTGGCAGGAGGTAGCTGGCATCCTTCATCATCAGTTCTCTGAAATCATGGTTGGAGAGTGCATTGACCAGAGTTCTTCAAAATGATTAGGCTTCTTAATCTAGACATTTCGTTATTTCATTCCCAGTGTCTGGCTTCATGAGAAGGCTAAACTTAGCTCCTTGCTCAAGTATGGTCATCTTTCACCGCCACTCAACAAGAGAATTGGATTGGCAGTTTAATAGTTATTACTTTATTTCCTCTTGGTATTCATCTTAGGAAAAAAGTTAAACTCTAACCCAATAGAATAACACTAACTTTGCTGCAGAGTTTTTCCTCTCCTCTGAGATTACAGTAATCATATTACTGAACACCTAATTTGATTTTTTGCTCTATCCTTTGGGGGAGATGTAAATAGTCTTTTGACTGTGAGTAGGCCACTAAACTTCAAATAGCTATGTTTTCATATATCCTCTGAAACAGATTACATCCCCTCTGTGCCTCAGTAAATGTTTCATGAGTTGTCATACCAGGAAAAAAAATCATCTTTTGTTAACCAACATCAGGTAATGAACCATTCCTAACACTGTCACCAGGTCTGCTGTACTCAGAGCCTTCCCAGCTTGGTAGATTATAGGAATTCAATTCAAACCACATTTATTAAGCACCTATCATGTGCCAGGAGAAGCAGCTAGGTGACTTAGTGTATAGAGTCACTTGACTTGGAGTCAGGAAGACCTGAGTTCAAATTTGACCTCAGACACTTACTAACTTTGTGACCCAGGGCAAGTCATTTAACTTCAGTTTGCCTTTATCCACTGGAGAAGGAAATGGAAAAACTCCTCCAGTATTTTTTCCAAGAAAATCCCATGGATGATATGGTTCATAGAGTCACAAAGAGTTGGACACACTGAATGACTGAACAACATTGTGCCAGGCACTGGGCTCCATTGGCAAAGCCTTTGAGAGCCCAGGGCTACCTTGCTACCGCAACAAGACATCTAAGTAAGACATTAGAGGAGGATAACATTAGATGTGTAGGAAGTAGCATGATGGAGTGGTTAGCCAACTGAACAATCTAGTCCCCCATCTATAAAATGAGAGTGTTGAACTCGATGACCCCTAACGTCCCTGCTAGCCTTAGTACTATGATCCTATGCTCCATTGATAACAGTCTTAGGGGGTTATCCAAGTGGTGTAGTGACTTGCCCAGGGTCACACAACGAACAAGCACCAGAGACATGTCTTCCTCATTCCAAGTACTACATTTTATTCCTTATACTATAGCTGCCTCTTAAATGAGAAGTCTCCAGTCCAAATGAGAGCTAAAGGTTTGAACCAAGAGGTTCAAATTGTTGTTTTTGTTTCAGCCTTGGCTCCTCACTGATTCCCATCTCCTGTTTCTTCTTGCCTTCACATCTTTGTTCAAACAGTTTCCCTGGGTTTGAAATGCCCTCTGTCTTCCTATCAGTTTAACTCCTAGACTTGCTTTCAGAGTCACATAAAAAATTGAGACTTCCCTAAGCATTCCCACCTCTTGATAACCATAATAATTTGAATTTGGACGTGATCATCTTCCATCAGATTCAAATCCACTGACTATGAATGAAGTCAGGGATAAACATTTTTATCTCACAGTGGAAAAGATGGATTTGAGTGATGTCAGTGATATGTATGACCCTAAACTAGTTGCTTAATCTCTTAGTGCCCCCAGACAACTCTCTTAAGGCTTTAGGCTGAGTAGAAGGTGCCAATCTGTATTGGTAGAGGGACTGTCCACATTGGGAGTTCCCTATAACATTGTTGTTCAATCATTTCAGGTGCATCTGACTCTTCATGACTTTATTTGGGGTTTTCTTGGCAAAGAACCTAGAGTGTTTTGCCATTTTCTTCTCCAGGTCACTTTACAAATGAGGAAAATGAGGCAAACATGATTAAGTGACTTGCCCAGTATCACACAACTACTGAGGCCAGATTTGAACTCAGTTGGATGAGTCTTCCGGATTCCAAGCCCAGTGTTCTATCCACTGCGACACTTAGCTGCCCTCCCTATGAAGTGAAATCACAAATCCAGTCCTACTCATCACACAGAAGCACTTAATGTTTATTTGTAGGTAATAGATCTGGAACTAAGTTTAAACCTTAAAGGCCACCTAATCTACAAAGCCAATTGAATGAATAAAATACCATAGAAGAGTCATAGATATTTAAATAAATATTTCCCAGATTTTTTGGAAACTTCCCCATTTCTGCTTGAGTAAACAAAAAAATCCCATATTGCCTTCAAAAGATAATCTTACTCTCCATTATTATATGGGCTCCATGTTAAGTGATTACTGTGCTGGTTTCCTATCTTGATTGGACAAGTCACTTGACCATTGCTAACACACCCTGATAATTCATGCTGAACCAATTTGCAATGGTTTTCTATAAAGCCACATGGTCAGCAGAGATTTACCTGAAGGGCTACATGTGGCCTCAAGACCACAGGCTCCCCACCCCTGAATAGGCTGATCTGGGCCTGGAGGTAGCTTAGCCTACTTGTAGGTAAAGTCTCCTAATGTTGTGGGTAGGAAGTCCTATCACATGGAAATGCTGGTCCTATCACATGAGGAAAAAGGCATGTGGGAAATTTAATTTAGGAATTAAATGATCATTGAAAATATCCATTTCCCATCCTATTCTTTGGTGCTAATCATTCCTTTTGGAATCTAAGCTAGCCTCAACTGTGGTCAGCAGCCTATTTGGGAAGACCAGGCTAGGCCTGGTGAGAGAACGGGACTCACTCATCCCTCAAAAAGAGCAGGTATCTCAACAGTTGTGAAATACACCCACCCACCCACCCACCTAGGAACCATTTATTTAGAAATAAGATGAGTGTGGGGCTTAGCGGCCAGAACCCAGAACCTGGCACCTTCAAGTCCTGGTCCTGGCTCAGAGAATGATTCTGTCTGTGCCCTGGGGAAAATCACTTAACTTATGCCTCAGTTTCCCCATCTATAAAGTGAGAAATAATAACAGCAGTCACCAAGGCGGGGGTGTGACTTAATTAGTTAATGATCATAAAGGGCTTTGATGAGCCTTGTAAAAGCGGCTGTTAAAATACTAATTATTATTATTAAATTGACCACAACACCAGGCTGTCACCCCAGAAGATGATAACAATGGATTTTTATTTTATTTTTTAATTTACAGAAGTAGGGCTCCAAAAGACCTTTTCCAAGAGCTGAAGGCCCTGGGAAAGAGTGATACATTAAAGCACCGAATGTTAAAAATCTACAAAATGCAGCTCATTTTCTTTCTGAGAATGATGGAAAATAGCACTGGATTCTGGCAAGTTCAAGGGCATTAAGGATAAAAATAAAGGCCAGGGGTTTGTTGGGGTGGGCTCTGTGAGCCTAAACAAGAAGGAAAGGTTTTGGGGGGTGGGGTTCCTGGAGACCTTTCATCTTTGATATGGAAGCTGGGAATCTTAATCTCCCTTGCCTTTTCTAGCCTACCCCTGTGATTCTCCAGGAAGGCTGGAGGGCCCTGTGGCTTCAGGACCTACCAGAGAGACCAGTGATGACACAAAGGTTGGTGTGGTTGGAACATAATGAGAAGCTTTCCTCTTCTTGGTCCTCTTTTCTAATGTGTGACACCTATTCATGGGATTTCATTCACTACTTAGAGAATAATTAATTCTGATTAAAGAGCTGGGCAGCCTGGCAAGGGAAGAATGAGAGCTCCAAGAGCTATAGATGTTAAACACTATGGATACTTCCTTTCCAATTCCAGAGTGATAGGTCTTCCCTAGACCATGATTTCCATGGTGAAAGCTTTTTTGCAAACCAGTCTCTAGCTTTCCCGTGCTCTAAACCACTCACCATAGAGGAGAAAGAGAACATGGATTTGAAGTCGGAGCACAAAGGTTTGAATCTGACTCTGCTGGTCACTACCCATCTGAGTCACTTTGTCCCTCAGTTTCCTCATCTGTAAAATGGCAGGATTTAGACTAGATACTATTACTATTACTACTGATACTACTACTACTGCAGCTTCTACTACACTAGTAGTAGCTGCTGCTACTACTACATTACTATTCCAGCATTTATATAGTACTTTAAAGTTTGCAAAGTACTTTACAAATATTATTTCATTTTATTCTCACAACAACCCTGGGATAAATCCTGCTATGTTTATCCCCATTTTGCAGATAAGAAAACTGAGTTAGATAGAAGTCAATGACTTGCCAGAGTCACACAACTAGTAAATGTCTGAGGTTGGATTTGGTAATGATGATCTTCAAGGTCCCTTCTGGTTCTAAATCTATGACTCTTTGGTCTTTTCTGAGAAGGCTTAACTATCCTAGAGGACCACTGACCAAGTTCCCAAATAGAAGGTGGACACAACCTGGACCTAGTGAACTTAGATAAAGAAGGTAGAGTAGGGAGTAGTTATTGCTGGCTGTGCTTTGGAAGTCTTGGCATTCTGGACATTTTCCTGGATTACTTTGGTTCAGGTCATCATATTATCACATACTCCTTTTCAAATGCTGGGAGGAAGTGAGATGAAGATGTGTGGTTCATGCTTTCCATTCTGTCCTTGGCATGTTATAGACCCCATGCCCTTTCCATGCCCTTTGCCTCCTGACTTCTCTCATATAGCATTTCTATTGTTTGGAATACCTCTCCACACTCTTCCATTTCCCTTCCTTTCAAATTTTTCTTTTTAAAGAACCCTTTTATTTCTTTCTTCACCCTTTTCAAATGCTTAACACTTATATTAATATCTCTAAACAGCTGTATGGGGAGTGAGATTTTTAAAAGACATTTCCAGAATCTATATAAGATCTTCCTTTGTTCATCTGCTTGTTTCTGTTAAATATAGTTACTCTTTTTAGCTTTTAGGATGTAAACTTAAGGGAAGGTCCTGTGTCTCTTTGTATCTCTTTGACTCCTAGAACCATTCTGAGCCCAAAGTGTGGGGGCGGCTTTTTGTTATGGCTTTCCCATAGAAGATCTCCAAACTTATCTGTGTGCATGTTCTTTTCTAGGTAGAATGTAAGCTCCCTGAGGGTAGATGCTCAGTTTCACTTTTCTCAGTGCTTGACACAGTGTTTGGCCCATACTAGGTGCTTATCATATACTCACTGATATGGGGAAAAACTAAGCCACTTAACCACTTGAACAGGACAGAGGTGTGCTGGAGTCAGCTCAAACTGGTTCATGAGCTGATTGTTAAAATTTCAGTATGAGCATTTACCCTTCAGAAAATCAGCAAATGCTCCAGCTCAAGGCTTGATTTATTGTTTTGTTGATTATCTAGACTTAAGAAAGTGATGGAGAAAATGTTAATAATGCAGATTAAATTTAAATTTAAAATTTAAAAGTATATCCTAGGCACACTTCCCCCTCAGAGAATTATTCACCAGCACACCTCTAAGATGTGTGATCATTTATGTGTTAAAAAAAAAAGTAAAAGTTTCATATGCATTTTTTTTTTTGCTTTTTGGAGGGCAATTGGGGTTAAGTGACTTACCCAAGGTCAAGTAGGTGGTAAGTGTCTGAGGCTGGATTTGAACTCAGGTCCTCCTGACTCCAGGGCCAGTGCTCTATTCTTTGCACCACCTAGCCACCCCCATATGCATTTTCTAAAATATATGCACCCTTGGTCTTGGATGTCTACACAGCTCTCAAGAGAATCTCCTCCTATGAAGATTAGAGGATATATACATAATACTAGTGGGACCCCTCCATTTCTTCCAAACTGAGTTTTTCTGAATAGATTACCCTCTTAAGGTACTCTGATTTCTTTCCAGTTCTCCTAGAGTGCTTTATATTTTTCCATTAGTATTAGCTTTATAATCATCCCTGTGGACTGACTTTGGGGCTCAAATAGAGGGGCAATCTCAGCTCTTTGGATGTTCTATCTAATGATGCCCACTAAAACCTATGCTTTTTTTGATCCATCTTTTGTTTACTTTTAATTTGAAAATATTTATTGATTTTTTTTAGCATTATTGTCACGTTCCAGTATCACTACTCTTCTATCCCTCCCTCCCTTTTTATTCCTTCCTCACTCCTGTCCCACCCAGGAGTATTTCCTTGTAACAAAGAAGAAAAATTAGGTGAAAAAACTGACACATCGACCATTGTCTGGCAGCGTATGTAGCATTGTGTACCAATAGTACACTACCTGTCTATCAAGAGGAGGGAATGAGATTCCTTTATCAGTTGTCTGGGACCAAGTTTGGTATTTCTCCAATGTGAATTCTGATGCCATTTAGTATGGTTTTCCTTTGTATTATTGTGTTCATTGTGTATATTGTTCTCTTAGGTGTTTCCTACCCCTACTCCCCAATCCCCCTTAACTAGGTGGCACAGTGGGTAGAGTGCGCAACTTGGAGTTGGGAAGATCTGAATTCAAATGTGACCTCAGACACTTATTAGCTATGTGTTCCTGGGCAAGTCACTTAACCTCTGTTTGCCTTGGTTTCCTCATCTGTAAAATAGGGATCACAGTAGTACCTATTTCATAGGGTTGTTGTGAGGATAGAATGAGATAACAATTGTAAAGCTTTTAGCACAGTGCCTGGCACATGGTAAATGCTATGTAAATATTAATTGTTATTATTATTAAATCTCATGTTTCTCTGAGATCAAGTATTTGTAAAGCACTTAGTTCCTGGCACATTGATGAGTATTAAATTCTTGTCCATCCACCTCCCAATGCTCATATGCATCATTCCTTACAGTTAAATACTATTGCTTGACATTCATATGACATAATTTATTCTACTATTCCCCAATCAATAGACATTCCCTTTGTTTCCAATTTTTGCTTCCACAAAAGTATTGCTATGATTGATTTGTTTTATTTCCTTCTGCCTTTGGCATCCTAGGGGGATATTGTGCCCTGGCAATCCTACTTTGCTGTAGGCATTACCCCTATTTTACAAATGAGGAAATTAAAGTATGGCCAGCAGAAGCAGCTGGTCCAGATGTTCATGGTAAAACAGAAGCCATTTTCCCTCCAGGATTCATATTGACTATGTGCAGAACAATGTGAAGTAAAGCAATTCTATGTCTCATTTGCTCAGCACTGGCAGCCAAATCATAAGATTAAAGTGTTAGAACAGGGAGGATAAGCATTTAAGTGTCTACTATGTGCCTGCCCTCAAAGAGCTTACAATCTAAGGGGGGAGAGCCAGCATGTAAATAACACATACAAACAAGCTACGGACAGAATAAATTTCAAATAATCAAGAGAGGGAAGTGAGCCACTAGCATAAGGCACATTGGGAAATGTATTCATGTGTTTATAGTACAACCGAGGCAACAAAGGTTGCCAAGCTACTTCCTTTGAGTCCTTTTTGTTCTAAGCACGACTTTTAAAATATGCAGAGTGTCCCAGCTGATGATTACTCTGTCCAACTTAATTACATGATCTTTTAATTAATTACCTCTAATGATATATAATGACATAGACTATTGAAGTTCAAAAAATGCTTGCTCTTAAGAGTTTTCTTTCCTATTTATAAAAAGGCAAAGTCCCTCAAAGCTGGAGGGGAGGTATTACCAATGGGTATGTCAACAAGCCACAAGGTCTGAACAGATACATTGCTATATAGTCTCCACTTTCTCTCCCCTCCTTAGGATATAGCTTTGCTAGCTTGTTGTTTGTACACGTGCCAGTCAGTTTGTGCTGATTGTGTATATTTATTGCTTATACAAGCTGTGTAAAACTGTGAATCAGAAGCTGGACAAAAGGGCTAGACGAACAATTTAGCAAAGTTTAAAGGGCCGTCATAATAGCAATTTATAATACATGAAATAATAATTTGTAATATATAACATAATATTTATAATATACTTGTGAGAATGATCACAAGTAAAGTTACCTCAAAGACTCGCTGTGATGGCAGATGACTTTATTCCTGAGAACACAGTTCTGCACCATTTATTTCATTCAGAACAATAAAGTCTCATCATAAGAATTCTTCCTCAAATTGTGGCATGTGGTTGTAATGGACTACTATTATGTTGTAAGAAGTGATGAGTAGGATGATTTCAGAGAAATCTGGAAAGACTTACATGAACTGATGCAAGATGAAGTGAGTAGAACACAGAGAAAATTGCACATTGTAACAGCAATATCGAACAATGATCAACTGTGAACGACTCAGCTATTCTCTCTTTCTCTCTCTCTCTTTTTTTTTTTTTTGCTTTTTGGAGGGCAATTGGGGTTAAGTGACTTGCCCAAAGTCACATGGCTAGTAATTGTCAAGTGTCTGAGGCTGGATTTGAATTCAGGTCCTCCTGACTTCAGGGCCGGTGCTCTATTCACTTTGCCACCTAGCCACCCAGACTCAGCTATTCTCAACATGCAATGATCCAAGATACTTCCAAAGGACTCATGATGAAAAATGGTATTCACCTCTAGAGGAAGAACTTTTGGAATCTGAGTATTGATGAAAATATTATTTCCCCCCTTTTTTGTGCTTTTTTTTGGGTTATTTCTGTTTTCTTTCACAACATGACTAATATGGAAATATATTTTACATTATTACACATGTATAATCAAATCGCTTACCCTCTCAGAAAGGGGGATAGGGAGAGAATTTGGAACTCAAAATTAAAAAAACAAACAAATGTTAAAATTTTTTTTACATATAATTAGAAAAAAATGAAATATTTTTTTTTAATAATTCATCCTCTCTGCAGAAAAAAGGATAAAACAATTCTGTCAATAAAAGTCTTCTCCAACCTTGGTTTCTCTCTCTTCTCTAGCTTTTCTCTTGCCATAACAGGAAAACATCTTTAACTTCTCTTAAAACACTACCTTTACCAGGCTCTCCAAATTGATAGCTAAAAACAAATATTTACATGTTTTGTCTGTCGGTAAATGATGCTGCCGTCCTCGTCACACTCCCAGGAAGGGCAGGACTGCTAAGAAAAGTGGCAGGCGCTTGCCCAGTGGTTTGTGGAGGAGCCGGATACACCTTTTGTGCTTTTAGAAATGGGGCAAGGGCTGCCTCATATCATAAGGATGTAAGGAGAACCTCTCACAAGGGCTGCCTCATATCATAAGGATGTGAGGAGAACCTCTCACAAGGGCTGCCTCATTTCCCATAAGGCTGTTTCAGGAGAGGGAGTATAGTTAGGTAGCCTTTGCAAAGACAGGTTGAATAGGAATGTCTCTGAAGCTTCTGTTTAACTAAACTGTCCTTTCTCACATTGATAAGTCGATGGTCATGTGGAAGAAGTTCAGATGAATGGGAGCTCAGAGCATTATTTAAAGTAGATATGAACCTGAAGCCAAGTAATGGAGACACAAATGTAGCATGGAGTTATTACTGGAAATTTCCTGGTTTTCTTTAAGGAAGTCAAAGACTGACCTTAAGACTTAACCTCAATGCATATGAACGTTTCCATTCAAGTCAGACAAGCAAGGAGTCTTTTGTGAGAAGTATCCCAGAGGACACAAAGACCCTTAAAAGCATTAAATCTCTGGGGCAGGTAGGTGGTGCAGTGAATAGAGCACTGGCCCTGGAATCAGGAGGACCTGAGTTCAAATCTGGCCTCAGACACTTAATACTTACTAGCTGTGTGACCTTGGGCAAGTCACTTAATCCCAATTGCCCTTTCTTCCCCCCTCCAGAAAAGACAAAAATAAAGTATCAAATCTCTGGTTCTGGTCTAGTATAAAACTATTTTTAATGGGGTCATGTGATGGATGAATCAACTTGCTGGACTTCTATAAGGAGGACACCAGAGAGTTGGCTCCTATGAGAATTCTGTAAGAATAAGAGAAATGCCTTGGAGAGACTATGTAGACATTGTGAAACTGGTTCCATGTGGCTGGAAGGAACTTTTTTTCAGTTAGTTGCATAGCTAGAATTGTCTGTGTATTCAAAAGAGCCTGTCAACATCAGCCATTGGCTCTCTTCCCTCATATATTCTTGGTGACCCCTTAGCATCAAATAAGAGAATATGCTGTAAAAGGTCTTCAGTCCTTTTTTTCTCTCTGAAGCTATATGGCTCCAAGAAACAAGTGTCAGTCCTTTGCTGTTTTCTGCTCTAGGTGAAAAAAAAAATGTACTCTTTGACCTTGAGAGTTTCAAAAGCTCAGGAGATTGAATGATAGGAATCTGAGAGTTGGACTCTAGGATGGGTTTGCTGCCGTTGCAGCATTCATGCCCCAAGGAGCAAGGAACAACCTTGAGGAGTGATCTTTGTGACCCCAGCCCAGTGGTAGTTGATAACAAGAATTCATAATGGTAGAGATGATGCCTTTGGATATGAACTTGTTGGGACCAGTAAAACCTAAGTTTTGAGCTAACTCCCCCACAGACCAAGGTGGCATAGGGGAGAGTAGGTCTCCAAGGAACTGGGGAAAATATTTGTACTTTGTTCTTGTTATATCTTCAAAATAAATATGCCTTTGTAAAAGCTAACTGTTATTAAGTGTTTAAATGGAACTGGGGTGCCAGTAGCTGCCCTCTAAAAAAATGGTGAAGAATAGCTGGTGGGAACTAGTCCAATACCTCAGAGTTATCATCTGGATCCTTGGTGGGGTGAGAAAGAGAAGATGTAGCAGGCCTAGGTCTGGGAGAGTGCAATTGAATCATATAAAACTATTAAAAATGGAAAAGACCTTAGAGGTCATTTGGAAAACCATTTTCCATATTGGGAAACTGAGGATTAGATAAAATTACTTAGATAAGGTCATTAGCACTTAGCACAGTGCCTGGCACATAGTAGATACTTAATAAATGTTTATTGATTGATTATTGATTGATATCTAAGATCTAATGTTGACTAGCAATGGAAAATTCTTCTTTTGTCCCACCATTCATTCAGTTAGTCCTAGTCAACAAATAATTGCTTTGTGCTTCTTTTTACTTGATCTCTTTTATCTTTCTTAACAGAAAGACAAAACATTGTATAGGGAAGGAACATTCCCCGCTTCTCTAAAATAGCAGCCTTTGGGGTGGCTAGGTGATACCCGTCCTAGAGTCAGGAGGTCCTGAGTTCAAATCCGGCCTCAGACACTTAACATTTCCTAGCTGTGTGATCTTGCACAAGTCACTTAAACCCAACTGCCCTGCCTTCTGCCTGCAAAACAAAAAGTAGGAGCCTTCTTGCTACCATGTACTTTCCTCTCCTCTCCTCCCCTCTTCTCTCCTTTTCTCTTCTCTCTCCTCCTCTTCTCTCCCCTCCTCTGCTCTCCTTTCCTCTTTCTTTTTCCTTTTCTCCCTTCCTTTCCCCCTTTCCCTTCCCCTTTCATTTTTCTTTTCCTTTCTACTTCATACACCCCTTGTCTAATCCTGTCATTGGTATCAACAGCTTGGAAGGCTGGCCATATCACACCCTGAGTTGATTTTCTTCATTACTGGATTTGCCTGCCTTGCAGTCTTTCCTTTCTCTTCCTTTTTGCCAGGGGTGGCTCAGATTCAGGCCCCACACAAACAGAACTGTGCTCCATTCTACTCCTTTAAGGTCCTTGAGGAATAGTAATCCCTTCCTGGATTCATAAAGAAAAGACCTCTGAGGTAATTTGGACCATTCTCCCTTGGCCACTGAAAGATCATTGCTTGCCAATATTTTCTAGTGCTCACACAGTCTACTCTGGAATACCTCAAGTCCTCCCATTGCTACTTGCTGTATGTGGAAGAGTAGGATTGAATTCTAGAATGTTAGAGCTAAAAGGCACCATTTAGCCCAACCCTCTTATTTTTATATACAAGGATGCTTTTTGTTTCTTTTGGGGAATGCTCACCTTCACAATGCTGAACCTTCTACCCTATCTCTATCTCCACCTCCCAAAGTCAAAGGGCAAAAACAAGACTTTCATCTGAACCAGTACTCCAGTGTTATGGAATTCCAAATCCAGAATTCTCTGATTCCAATATATAGTATCTCAGTTGTTTTGAAAAGTAGCCAGGTCCAAACAAATTGACCAGAGTCCCTCTTATGCATTAAAGAAAAAAGTTGAGAATGTAGCAATCCATATGGACAAAAGCAAAAACGTGTACTGAGAATATTTTCAGTTATCAAGAATTAAAGTTGAATATTTGAAGACAATCAGATACCATTGTAGTTCTGACTATGAACAATACTCCAACTAGAAGTCTGGCAGCATTATTGTCTTGATTGGATGGGCTAGGTAAGATTTTTGATGGCAGGGACCATTTTGGCCTTTGTTTTTATCATCAACTCTGAGCACAGTAATTAGACCGAGGGCTCTTATTTTTTTGGCTCTTCTTTGTATACCCAGCATTTTGTGCTGGGAACATAGTAGGTGCTTGATAAATGCTTAATTGACTTGACTGGATCATAGGAAATTCTCAATAAATGCTTGTTGATGATTGGGCAGCTTTGAATGGCAAGAATTTTCTAAGACATTTGTTCTGTGTCCGAGAGTGATGTTTTGACTCTCAACCACCATTCCATGCTCAATTGGGTGAGCCATTGAAAGATCCATTTCATGGGTGCTGAAATGACCCTTGAAAAGCTCTTTCCTGAAGCTGTTTTGCCAGGATAGTGCTAGTCTGGTGGCCTCAGTTATATCAGCAGGAGAATAAGGTCAATTAATCAACAAACATTTATTACCTTCTTGCTCTATGCTAGACATTGTACTAAATGCTGGGGATACAAAGAATGGAATAATGCTGACTCTCAGTGAGCTTACATTCTAGTGAGGTAGACAACAAGTACTTATATGATAAAAACCTGGACTTTCTAATTGTAGTCTAGCAACTCCAGATCATTTAGCTTTTGCTAGTTACCAAATTGAATGTTTGTGTTGTGAGACATCCAAAATGTCAGACTCCAGAGTTTCCCATTGGCAAAGAAGTAAATTTGAGATTTACTATAAGAATTCAAGTTTGATTTTGACAGAAAAGAGGAGGGCTTGATGATTCCAAAATGGTGAACTGAGGAAGAGGGAGAGACAAAAGATGGAGCACATGCCTTTCCTGATTTCTCTCAATAATGGCTGCAAGGGTTGAGCTAGAAGCAGGTCTGGTTAGAGGATGATCGGGGCCAGAGGGCAGAGAACAGTTGAATGAAGACCTTGAGCATGGTGTAAGACAGTTTTGATTTTAGAGACTGGAAAACCTGGGTTCAAATCATATGACTGTGTTATTGTGGTCTGGTCACTTAATGTTCCAGTGGTCCAGGCAACTCTTTGGAATTAGAAGTTACTGATCATCGGTGGAGGGAGTTCCCACTCCAGAAGTCCTCTCCTATAGGCAGCCACCCAAAAACAGTTCCAAACCCCCAAGCTTATACATGAAGCCATTTACTAAGTTATATATCTTATACTAAGAGGTCCTTAAGAAATGCTTATTGATAGATATAATTACAGAGCTTTTTAATGTTTAAGGGAAAAAACTGGTTTCGAGGGGGAAAATACTCATTTTTTCCCCTGGGATTGTGTTTTGTCAATCAGTTGATTTTTTTTTCTACATACAGGTCAGAGGAAGGAGAATAAAGAAGAAATAAGAGAGAGAACATGGAGCGTAACATAAATAAACATACAATTAACCAGAATTTGGGTCTGCCCAGCAACCAAGCCTACCAGGCAGGCCAAATAACAAAGCATTTACTGTCATGGGTATGTTTTACGACATACAATCATTACTTTACTTTTCATTAAAAAAAAAACAACTATTTCAGGGTAAAACTTTATATTTACTGCCTGGTTTCCTTAAGCAATCCAAGGCCTGTCTGCATTGTACTGTGAGCTATGGATCAGATGTTCTCCAAACCAGACAAAAATCTCCCTTCAGTTGAATTCAAGTCTATGACTCTGAGCCCTCCCTATGGGGGAGCAGGGCATAGAGAGGTGAAGTAAGGTTAAAATAAATATCAAGGAAGGCTTGAACAGGAAAAGAAATCAAAGAAGGGTAGCCTGAGGGGAGTGTGTGAAAGGGGGAAGGAAAAGGTAACTCTACCCCTTTGCTTAGAGGTGGAGAGAGGTTGGGATTAATGGGCTGACTATATGTGTAAGAGATGAAAATCATTCTTTATGCTAGCTACAAGGAGACTTCCACTGAAGTTTTACTCTGATATTTCATTGTGGTAGGGATGTGACTTAGTGTTTTGAAAAAAAAATTTTTTTTTAGAAATATATTTTATTGATGCTTTTTGTCTTTGCTTCACAATTATTTCTGGGAAAGAAGAAAAATTTCAGACTCTCTTATAACAAGGAAAAACAGTTCAGGAAATTTACCCAGTTTGATGATCATATCCAACAAGGTATATAATATTCTGCTCTTATGGCCCCCACTTCTTCTGTGCCATAAGAAGGGATATTTATTTCATCATCTATTCTCCAGGACTATCGTTTTTTTCATTTAATTAGAGTTTGATTTCCTTTAATTGATTTTTAAAAATTTGTATACTTGTAGTCACAGTATATATTATTCTTTAGTTTTTATTTCAGTATATATCAGTTCATACAAATCTCATATTTCTCCTATTTTCTCACATGCATAATTTCTTTCTCCCTCCCTCCCTCCCTCTCCTCCCTCCCTCCCTTTCTCCCTTCCTTCCTTCCTTCCTTCCTTCCTTCCTTCCTTCCTTCCTTCCTTCCTTCCTTCCTTCCTTCCTCCCTTCCTTCCTTTCTTCCTTCACTTCCTTCTCCCTCCCTCTCTCTTTTCCTTCCTTCCTTCCTTCCTTCCTTCCTTCCTTCCTTCCTTCCTTCCTTCCTTCTTTCCTCCCTCTCTTCCTCCCTTCCTTCCTTTCTTCCTTCACTTCCTTCTCCCTTCTTCTCCCTCCTTTTCTCCCTTCCTCCCTCTCTCCCTTCCTTCCTTCCTTCCTTCCTTCCTTCCTTCCTTCCTTCCTTCCTTCCTTCCATCCATCCTCCTTTCCTTCCTTCCTTTCTTCCTTCACTTCCTTCTCCCTTCTCCCTCCTTCTCTCCCTTCCTCCCTCTCTCCTTACCGCTTTCTTTCCTTTCTTCTTCCCTCCCTTTCTCCTTCCTCCCTTCCTTCCCCCATGGTTTTATTGGCATGGGGTCCATAATTTCTTGCTGAATAAAAATATTCCATTATATTCATATACTATACTTTTTTTAGTCACTTCCCAATCAGTGGTTACCTACTTTGTTTCCAGCTCCTTTGTTATCACAAGGAATACTACTGTGAATATGGAGATACTATATATTATGAATAATACAATAAGATATCAATATAAAACATATATACAATATACTATGAATAATATGATTTGGCATTTATTGAACCTTCGTTTCTGTCTTTGATATCCTAGGACTTGTACACTACCCAGTATTGGAGCCACTGGTTCAAAGGACACAGGGAGAGTTTCATACCTTTTCTTCCATAATTCTGGAGCAGTTGGAGACCTTGAGTTTTCAGTGGCTGTGTCAGCAGATTTCAAGCTCTGACAAGTCTTGGCAAGCTAGAGAGGCTTTGAGTCAGACGGTCCCAATGGCAAAACCAGGTAGCTGTTTTCTGAGGATCAGCTTAGTTGAGATCAGAAAGGCTCGTCAGCAGAAAGCTGGCCATCAGGTACCTGTGTTTTTGGCCATAGAAACTCATGGACTGTGATCCATAGTGGTGAAAGGTTGAGGCTGTTGAGTAGAGGTAGTTGTGGAATGGTGAAAGGAGGACCAATCTTGGAGTCAAAAGACTGTATTCTATCTCTTTCACTTACTGACTGTGAGACCTTGGGCAAGATATTAACCTCTCTGTCTCTTCCTTATCTGTAACACGGGGATGATAATGTGTCCTTCAAAGAATTGTAAAGATAAAATGAGATAATCATGTCAAGCCCTGAGTAAATGTGAGCTAACGGATGAAAAGAGAGAGTATACGTAGGGAAGAAATCGTGGATCTTTTAAATTATTGAAACATAGATGGATGATCTCTTTTCCCCAACATCTTTTGCCTCTATCTCTTAACTTCCTGGGTCATTGCCCAGCTGTCTTCTCAACAAGTTGGCCCTCCATAACCTGGGCATCACTCTATCAGGGCCAAACCCTAACCTTGGACAGAATCTCCAGAATCAGAGAGAGACTTTAGGTTATTTTAATGCATTTCCTATACAACAGTTTCTCTTATACATATGATTCTTCAACCTTTTGGACACTTAGAGGGCAGAATCAGATGAGGGAATGCTGGGCTCACAGGAGGGAGGTCATTTTATTCCTATTATAGCATCCTATCATTCTTTAGTTATAGGAATTATTGGAGAAGTCTGACAAAAGTATTCTTCCATGGTAATCAATGTCTTCTAAAACACAATTATTGCCACAAAAGGGGGAAAAAAAAAACCTTAGCTCTCTTAGTAATCTAAAATGTCATTCTGTCATCCAACTGCTTGGCAGAGGGAACATGCATTCAGACCTACTGGTCTCAAAGACTAAGGATTTTCCTAAAATGAAGAGATGGAAGGAGAAAAAATATGGAGGGGAAATGTTATAGTAGTTGATTCTAAAAGGAAAAATATATAGATAAAGAGCTAAAAGACCCCTAAGGGACAGTCTAGTCAGTCAGTCAATAAAAATTTGTGAAGCCCTACTTTGTGCAAGTGTAAGTGCAAGCAAGGTGGGATTTTTGTTTTCTTTTTGGAATTCAGTTTCCCAGGTTCAGGCTTAATTATAAACATCTGAAAGATTAATCGCCTTTAGAACCCCGATAATTTATAGCTGTGCTGAGTCATGTAGGTTTTGTGCCTTCTGGCTCTGAGCCAGTCAGGGGGCTGAGTCTTTGTTATATATTCTGGGAGGCTGGCATTTTGCTTTGGGGTTCACTCATGAGAAGGATCTTTTGATTTCCTGATTGAGACTCTGCGTAGCCATATGTTCAGAGCCCCGCAACTACTCAGATGTTGTGCTCCCTCGATCCAGTGGTATTTGTAAAGTGTATAGCAATATTGCTTTATTCAGACAGTTGGAGTCCCTTCGGTCTTTTGCTAATTTCTCTGCTTGTACTTTTCCTGATGGTCAGGGTGCTGACCTTTCCCCTGAACTAGTGAATGTAATTAAAAGTAGGATTGTTAACCCCTTTTTGAGCAGTCTTTCCTAGAAAAGCAGATAAAAGAACCTGTGCTAGCAGGCCATCCTGGGTATGCTAAGGTGCTTGCTGTTAGAGCCAGCAACTATGCTGAGTACTATCTAAGACCATCCTTTTATAAAAGAGGAAACTGAGGCCCAGGGAAGTTTAAGTTATTTATCAAAGGTCCCATAAGTAGTAGACATCAGGGATGGGATTTGAACTCAGGTCTTCTACTTTTAGAGCCAATATACTCTACACTCTACCACATGCCTCCTAAACATTTGAAAAATCAGTTTCTATTGGGTTTTAGCACCTTTCCCTTTTGTGATACCAGGCATGATATTCAGGTTTTTTGGCTCCTCACCTTTGTGAGACATTTGTATGGGGAAGACATTTGAGGAAGCACCTAAGACAAGCCATTATCCTACTGACAACTACATTAATGCTTATTCTGCCCCTCAAATGCACAAACTTCTGATTCTCTATGGAGGTAGTGTCTATAGGATGCTAAAACTCAATGCAAAATGAAAACAAAATAATCCCTTCGTTCAGGGACTTAATCTCATAGCTAAAGGTAGCATAAAGGAAACAAAAGAGAAATTGTGTACATAGTGTTTTTCATGTAAAGCTTTTTACAAGTTGTCCTCACCCTACCTTTTTATCCTTATACCCGTTCCTTTCCTCCTCCTACTGTATAGTCTGGTCAAACATACCTTTTTGCTGTTTTTCACACATGCTGAATAAATACTCCTTGCCATAGGGATAGTTTTAATCTTCATCTTTATATTTCTAGCATTTAGCACTACAACTGACAGATAGTAGGCACTTAATAAATGCTTATCGCAAATGCTAGACACAAAGTTAGAAAGGATGGTCAATATTTAGGAGTCCTGTCTCCCATCTCTGTGTATCTGTTTTGGCTGTCCTTCATGCCTAATTGCCTGGAATGTGCTCTCTCTTCACTTCTGCCCCTTAGAATTCCTGGTTTCCTTTAAGACTCAAGTCAAATGTCCTTCTATATGAGGCTTTTGGGGATTGCCCCAGCTTCTAGTGACTTTCCAGACAAGGTGCCTTGAATATATTTTGTATCTTGCTACATATGTGCACGTGTCCCTCCAGATAGAATGTAATAAGATAGTATTCATTTTGTTTTTGTCTTTATAACACCAGTGCTCAGCACATAGCAGGCACTCAATAAATACTTATGGATTGACTGCTGATTGGTGATTGGTTGAATATTGATTGGTTGAATGTTAAAACAGCTCAAATAAAAAAAAAATAAGTTGGATTGTTTTTGTTTCTAAGATGTCACTGAATGGATTTGAGTCACTTTTAAAAAGTGGAGTGACTGAATTAAATGATTGCTTTGGCTTCAATCCAAACAAATAAACTCAAAAATAATGGAAGAGTTAGGGACTAGTGATGGTGATACATAAAAAGGAAGAAAATAAAGAAAACAGCATCAATAGATCATTAAAAAAATAAATAGAAGAGAGCAGACAGGAAGTTCACAAGAGGACACAAATAAAAAGGGGATTATTGGAATTACCATGTTAAATTTGAAATCCACAAAATAACTCAAGCTGTCCAAAGTGGATAGTCATGGTTTCATATGCAGTCCTCTTTTTTGGTTTTTCTTTATGTAAGGAAATGTTTGTTTGTTAATGATTGTCAAATTCATAATGATAAAAAGCTAAATGAAACCACCAACAACCTTAGTAACAGACTACCCTCCAGGCCCTAGAAGTCTTAGTATGTTAAAGCCTTGCCATGTATTCTTCCTCAAACTCAATAAAGGGTTATTTATTATATTCCAGCAGGGGCATTCAGAACAACAAAGAGTAATTACATCCTGGGCTTGTGTTAAATCTCTTATCTCCAGCTTCCTTTATTTATTTATTTGTCCATTTGTTTATTTATTTATATGAACATTTATTCATTCTCCCCAAATTCCCACACAGAAGGCAATGGAGGTACCATGAACTTTTCTTCTCAAATCTCTCATTTGTCTGACGATTTCCACCTCAAAATCATGACTCATCTTTTAGTGAATTAAAATTAGGGAGATTCAGCACATTGAGCATAGTGGAACCAGATGAATTCCTTACTATTGCGAGCAGTGGTGAGGAACCTCTCGAAAGAGTTCAAAAGTGTGAGTCAGACAAGCAGCCCTGAGACACGTAGTATCACTCTTTAGGGTATGGCATGTACTACTGAATCAGACATATGTAATTTTTGGTTGAGAGAGTTTATGTCATGGTTGGTGCTCTCTTAATGGTTGATATTTCTTCTGTGTACCTAACATAAAGGGATTTGTTCAGCTTGATTTCCATATGCTATGCCTTGGTGAATATGGAATCTAAACGCTGGGAACATTCCGCACCTTCAAGGTTGACAAATATTTTTTCTGTGAAAGAATTTTTTTCCAGTCATAGTATTAATCAGTCCATCAATCAATCAGCCAACAAACATCTATTAAGTGCTTAATATGTTTCAGGCCTGTTCTAGGTTTTGGGGATATAAAAGAAAAAAAAATACACCAACAGTCTCTGCCCTCAGGAAACTTACATTCTGATGGGGCTTAACTTCAGAAATTTCTGCTGATGAGACTTAAGTCAGGAAATCTGTGATCTCATAGAATAATAATGATAACAAGGACCACAACAATGGTTTACTCCATGTTTTACTCCTTGGATCTTTCTAGGCATTATTTCCTTATTTGGTTAAACTGTAGTTTTTTCATACTTCTATTGAGAGTATTCTCTAGTCCTAAAATATACTTCCTCCTTCCCATACCCGAAGCTTGTCCCAACTCTTTGTGATCACTGAGATTCCTAAATTATATAAAGGTAGAAAAAAACCCCCAACCTCTTAAATATGTGTGAAACTTTTCTTTTCAAAAGGGGCAACTGTTCTGATGGCATGTCCACTCTGGTTTAAGTTGTTACCCCAATACTGATGCCCCTCCTCTGTT
>NW_027186523.1:9309556-9333822 GCF_028583685.1 Petaurus breviceps papuanus
AATGCTTTCAAACCAATGGCACTCACTAGGAGGTCAGGCGACACTCTCAAATGTCCGCAGATGTGAGTGCACTTAATCCTAAATGTAGCTTAGGAAAATTTTTTAGTGGCACCTCCTTCAACTAATGCATTTTAACACAAAAGGGTAGGATGGCTACTGTGCTTATATACAAATATTCAGCCAGGAAGAAAGATGATTGAAAGGTAGAGTGGTGTAGTAGAAGGAAAACTGATTTTGGAGTTAAAGGGACTGAGTTCAAATTCTGTCTTTGACACTTTTTATCTTATATGGGACAATGGGAAATCACTTAAAACTCTTAGTGTCAGTTTCCTTATCTGGAAAATGGGGATAATACTACTTCTACTATTTTTTCTCCTGATATTATTTCAAACAAAGCATTTCCTTCTATACTTGAAAACAAGGAGCTAGGTGGCTCATGGATAGAGTGCTGGGCCCAGAGTCAGGAAGAAGACCTGAATTCAATTCTGGCTTTAAACATTGACTAGCTGTGTGACCCTGGGTAAGTCACTTAACCCATGTTTGCCTCTGGAGGAGGCAATAGCAAATCACTCCAATATCTTTGCCAACTCCATAGACAGTATGATCCATGGGGTTACCAAAAGTTATATAGGACTGAATAGTAACAACAAAAATTTATTAAATGCCTGCTATGTACTGGGGGCTTTATCATTATTATCTCATTTGTTCCTTGCAACAACTTTGGGAAGTAGGTGATATTATTATCCTCATTTTATAGTTGAGGAAAATAGGATGAGTGACTTGTCCATGATTACATAGCTAGTAAGTGTTTGAGGTTGGATTTGAATTCAGGTCTTTTTGACTTTAGACTCAACTCTCTATCTACTGTGCCTTCTACACTTTGGTGTCTCACAAAAAATAAAGGTCAAACTTCTTTCACATACTCAGCATTTGTGTAAATCACTTAAAAACAAGACTGTAAGTTGATAAAGTTGATACAAGTACTTCCCCTGAAGCGTGATATGTATATGGGCCATTTAAATTCCTGAAATCTGATCTGGTCAATTCATACATCATGGTGGCTATCCTGGAGTTCCTTCAGGGTTTGAACAACCAGAGCTTGGTTTGTTTCAGTAAATCGTAGTTTGATTTGTGTTGATAACCAAATCAAATCAAACATATGTGATACAATTTCCTACTTGGTTACTGATCAGAAAATGGTTGATTTGCTTGTACTGAAAGGATATGGAGTTGGAAAGCTCAGTGCAGTGTTAAGTGAGTCCTGGGGCCATAAGAGTGGGCATACAGAAAGGATGCTGAATTTTGAGTGCCTATACACAAATTAGAGTATTATAATTGATTTTATGACATATTTATCAGGGAATGCCATGTAGTAGTTTTCAAATATTGCTTTCAGATTCGCAATCTCTACCATGATTATCTAAAAACAAAATGAGAGGCAGTTAAGGGAATAGAGTGCTAGATCAGGAGTTAGGAGTCCCCGCATTCCAATCTGGTCTCAGATATTTATTAGTATGTGACATGGACAAGTCACTTAACTTCTGTTTGCTTCAATGTCTTCATCTGTAAATGGGGATAATAATATAGCACTTACCTTCCAGAGTTGTGAGGATAAAATGACACAATATTGGTAAAGTGCTTTGCAAACCTTAAGTCATTATATAAATACTAGCTATCTTCATCAGCAATCAGTGCCATTGATTTGAGGAATGGCTAAGTATGTTATGGTCTATGAGTGTAATGGACTATTATGCTCTGAGCAATGATGGATATAAGAAATAAAGAGAAAATTGGGTGGGATTATTTGAAGTGATGTAAAACAAAGTAGACAGAACCAAGAGAGTAATACACATAATGATTACAATAAAGTAAAAGAAAATAATACTAAAAGATACCATAATTTTGGTCAAGGTAATGATGAATCTTGACTCTGAAAAACTGACTTTTTTCCTATTGGTAGAAAGGTGGTGCACTACAGGTGTGGAGTGAGTCCTACTCTGTGAGATCTGTCCATTTGTTTTGCTCAATTTCTTTGGAACCGGGGAACTTTTCTCTGGGGAAGTTATTGGGGAGTAATGTTGATGTAAAAAAATTTAAAAACATCAGTAAATGTTTACATAAAAAATATGTGCTTGAATTGTGTGAATGAGTAAGTTTGTATATGTGGAGCCAAAAATATTTTGAAAGCTCAGGGCTGTTTTAAAAGACCCATGTATTTGCAACAATCTTTTTTGTTTCTGACAATCCTTCCCCCCCCCCCCCCCTTAAAGAAAGAAAGACATGACTCTTGGCAGTTTTAGGATATTTGTTTGTAAGGTGTTGTTTCAGAAGGAGTTGTCTGATGAATTTCTGCTCTAGCCCAAGGTCTTCCTTTGAACTTATGGGTCTTCTCTCCAGCATTAATTCTCTCTGATGAGGAGAAAGGGTTGACTTTTAGTTGACTGCTTTCCCATATTCATTGCAATAATATTTCCCAGTATTAATTCTCTGACATTCATTAATTCTTGTAGAATGCCCTTCACATTTATAGGGCTTTAATCTAGTAACCCCCTCCAGCTGACTTTACCTCTGTGAGCCTCGATTTTCTCATCTACAAAATAGATATTTTCATGCTTCACTCATCTCATGGGAGTATTATAAAAGTGTTTTGCAAACCTTATGTAATTCTTATACTGGAGATAGAATTTTTTCTTTTGGTTTAAGGCGTTTGTCTAATTTTTGCCCCTGGATTTGTCATTAGTTTCCATTATTTTCTGTATGATGTTATATCTTTCCTTTTACAATATCACATGGACAGCAACCATACAGCAAATTAAGACAAAACCCCTTATTGATCTCCATTATCTGAATATTTCAGGTCAGTGGGATCTGCTTTGGTTTGCTATCAACTACAGAATTTCAGATCTGGAACGTATTTCAGCAGGAACAAGAATCTCTCTACTCCAGGCCTGGCCAGTGGTCATCCAGTTTCTATTTGAAGACCTTCAGTGAGTGAGAACCCACTATTTCCCAAGGCAACTTATTCCATTCATGAGCAGCACTGATGGCATGGAGGTTTTCCCTTGAATCAAACTGAAATCTGCCTCCCTGATCCTAATTCTAGCTTTTTATTTTAATATAAACCTCCAGGGCCAAGAAGAACAAGTCTCATTCTTCTTGTATCACATGTTTGAATCAAGTTGTTTTGTCTCCTTGGAGTCTTTTCTTGTAGAGGTTAGACATGCCCAGTTTCTTCAGCTGATCCTCTTATGTCATGATCTCAAGGCCTTTCCCCATCCTGGTTGGCTTCTACTGTCCAATCTCCAGTTTATTAATGTCCCTTCTAAACTGTGGTGTCCAGAACTGAACTGGGATCTGTATGACAGGGTTGCAACTGGAATTCTTTCTGACTCTGAGACTGAGAGATCCTATAATTCAATACAAAGGCAGAAAATCCACATGGCACTCCAGATGTGGTCTGACCAGTACAGAACACAGAAAGACTTCCTTAGTCTTGTACACTAGGGTCTCTTATTATAGCCTGAAATTATATTCACTTTTCTGGCTGCCATATTATACTGTTGACTCATATTGAAAGTCCCCAGATTTTTCAGACTAATTGCTGACTAGCTACACTTCCACCCCCACCCTCCAACATCATCTTGTACTTGTGAGACTGATTTATTTATTTATTTTTATCCACATAAGACTTTACATTTGTCCCTATTAAATTGAATCACAGGAGATTCGCCCCAACTTCTAGCCTGCCAGGAAATTTTTCAATCTTAAGTATTGACTATTGCTCCTAGTTTTTTTGTCTGTCATTTGCAAACTTGATAAACATGCCATCTACAATTCCTTGAGAAGGTAAATAAATGTGTTTTAGAATTTATTTCTTATTACTTCAAAATTTCAAAAGATTCTTCATATTATGGGTGTGGATAATCCCTCTACCTGTGCAAATTAAAACCCCTCCATACCTTGGTAGATGCTTTCAGGAATTGTGGTGGCTAAAACAATATAATTTTCTGATGATGAACCTAGAGATACAGTTTGTGAGCTTTTAGAATATCTATCCTGCTAGTAATGGGGATCATCTGAGGGAACATTGGTCAACTGTAACTGTTGAACTTTTAAGGGCATCCAATTCTGATGTGGTCATACAGGGACGGCATTAGCACGAAACTTTCTCTTATAGGCGAGCGAACAAGGAATATTTTGACTTTGTAAAAAGTATAGAGAATTGTATCCTCATTCAAAGTGATATGTCTGCTAAATAGTTATCTGCTTATCTGGAACAGATATTGTACAGATTGAATTTAAATATTTCCAACCAACAGAGTTTATCATCTAAGATAGTCAAGTTGATTTAGACATGAAAAGCATGTACATAGCAGGGCAAATGTAGACAAGTGCATCTAGCACAAATACATTAGGGAATTATTCATATTATGTAGAAGCAAATAGGTAAGTACATGTTGTGTAATGGTGACCCAAGGAAAGAGTCCTGGAAATTGTGTGATTAAATAGGGTGTGGTCAAGGGGAATGCATTACTTCTCTGTTAGTGAATCAGGGGAGGTTTCCTGAATAAGGTGGGTTTTTTTTTTTTTGCCTTTTTGGAGGGCAGTTGGGGTTAAGCAACTTGCCCAAGGTCACATGGTTAGTTTTTGTGTTAAGTGTCTGAGGCAGGATTTGAACTCAGGTCCTCCTGATTCCAGGGCCAGTGCTCTACTCACTGTGCTACCTAGCCACCCCAATAAGGTGGGATTTTAGGGCCTACTTTCACACAAGTTCATTTCTCATTATTATTCGTCTTGAACTGGTGATTAGTTCTAAGCATTGGGTCAAGTGTGACATAGAATAAGGTCTATGGGATGTAACAGTGTACCTTAGGAGGGATCCTAATTTGCACAGGTAGAGGTGATTATCCACCCCCATGATATGAAGAATCTTTTGAAATTTTGAAGTAATAAGAAATAAATTCTAAAACACATTTATTTACCTTCTCAAAGAATTGTAGATGGCATGTTTATCAAGTTTTCAAATGACAGACACAAAACCCACATAGAGGGTTGGAGCCATCATATCCCTCTACTGTGGTCAGGGGAAATGAATTCACTTTGTTGCAAAGATCAAAAGAGATGCCATATGCAAAGGCTTTTTGAGCCTTACTGTCCTATCTACAAATCTTTTATTTTTATTATTTAAAAACATGCTGAGGGCTTCACCTGGGTGTAGTAGAATGGGCATAGGATTGAAAAATGGCAGATATGATGAGCTCTTGTCATTACTTTGTTATTTCCTAGTCATGTCATGATACTTCTCCTCTCAGGCCCTCAGTTTCCCCAGAGGGTCTTAGAAAAGGTACTAACCAAGGCTTCTGTCAACTCTGATAATCTATGACTCTGGCATCTTGACTTCAGATTTCCCAACCTTGCTACCATGATTGAAGAAGCTTTGCTGCCATTGTTTGTTTGTTTGTGCTCTGCCTCCTCTCCACCCCCCCCCTCCCCAAAATAATACTGATTTTTCTTCATTACTTTGTTCTGATCGTACTATCAGAACTATCAGAAGTGCAAAGTGTGGTAAGAAAAATGTCTTGTATTTGTATCTCTTTGGTTAACTTAATCCCATCTCTTGGCTCCCTCCCCTGCATTTTGCATTCACTTTGTGTTGGTTGGTCCTTTTTGTGATCTATGCCCATTCAGGTTTTGTGTCGTAGGCTGATAATAGCACTCCACTGTGAATTTACATGGCATTTATCTCAGAAGAGATCAAAGCACCTTACAGACACTATCTTGCTATTCCTTCAGACTCTTCTGTGGGATAAATAGAGAACAACTATTATTATCCTCATTTTTACAGATGAGGAAATGGATACACAGACCTTTTAAGTGACTGGCTCAGCTTCACACAGCAGTTAAGTGATACATCTAGGAGTAAAAACATCTCACTCAGTTCAGTGTTTTAACTATTGGGACATTTGGAATATTTTGCTAAGGATATAATCACAAATGAGCTTTTTTTCTAAAAACATTTTTTTCACTTGTCTTTTTCTATTAGACAGTATTTATTTTTTTTTTTTTTAAGGATTTGGCTCATCTTAAGTGATGTTTGTTTTCCAATTAAGTTGCTTATAGTATAGGCTTGGATATAAATGTCTTTAAGATTTGAATGAATTGCTCTGAAGAACAGAATATATACTCATCTCACAGAGAGACGGTGAACCATTTTGATTCAGATGATGCCAGAAAAGGATGGTCTTTGAACAACATGAAATCCAGTTTGGAGGCAGGAAGATGGACAAGCTAGGTCTCTTGGTATCCTTTATGGATTTATAGCTCTTTGAGTAGAAGTCATCCTTCTAGCAAAAATTTTTGAGATAGAGACCTCATACCTAAGATACATCATAGAAACCTACATGCTTAATATTTCTTTTGGGAAGGGGTCTCAACTAATTGGATTATTGATTTTCTGCAAAGTTAGGCTACTTTTTGCTTGGCTAAAGAGACTTTTAAAATGATGTTTGAAGCTTAAGGAATTGTATTTTGACATGGTTTATTAAACACTCTGGAACTCCCTTGTGCAAGTATGGTGAGACCTAGGTATGTGCAGTATAAGGTGTGGTCTACACATAAGTGCCAAGTGAGACTTGAGTTTTTTTGGTTCTTTTGGGACTTGGGCAATCATGATTTGGATTGTTTCCAGGGCTGCTCTTTAAATAATTTTGCAGTCTTTGTTTTGTTGGGCTGTATGGGTCTGGCTAGGCATATTCAGGTTATTTCTCTCCTTTTACGTTTAGAGTATATTCTAAAATTCTCAAAAACCATTTACAAGAGAGAGCCCATCATTTCTCACTGTTTTAGTGGGAAGGAGGTAAATTTCCTTGTCTTCAAATGAGTCCATGGATGTAGGTCTTCTCTTTTGTGGGTTTAAGTCAGCTTATTTTCTCAGATCATAGGTACATTGTAATTTTTTCCCCCTATACCCTATTCTCTAGATCTGGAACTACAATGGAATGGGGGGGGAAGAGCAAAAAAGTGGAGAGCAGTGCCTAGGAGAGGAATAGCATGTGTGAAACTCATAAACGGGCTCTATTTCTGAATGAAAGCCTGGCTTATGAAAGCCAAAAAGTCATATGATTTTAAGTCTTCTTCCTCCCTAGTTCTTGTAGTCAGATGGTCAATAGAGTGCTGGGCCTGGAATCAGGAAATTGTGTTGATGTTGTTCAATAGTTTCAGTTGTGTCTGACCCTTTGTGACCCCCAATTGGGGTTTTCTTGGCTAGGATACTAGAATGGTTTGCCATTTCCTTCTCTAGCTTATTTTACAGATGAGAAAACTGAGGTAAACAGAGTTAAGTGACTTGCCCAGGTCATATAACTAATTAGTGTCTGAGGTCAGATTTGAACTTGAAAAGATGAGTCTTTCTGATTTCATGTCCAGCATTCTATCCACTGTGCCACCTAGCTGCCCAGAGTCAGGAACAACTGAGTTAAAATTTGATGTCAGACACTTACTAGCGACGCGATTCTGGGTAAGGCACTTAACCATTGTTTGCCTTAGTTTCCTTAAATGTAAAATGGGACTCATAGTAGCATCTACCTTGTAGAGTTGTTGTGAATATCAAATGAGATAATATTTATAAAGCACTCTCTTAGTGGTTGGCACACAGCCCTGCATGCACTTAATAAATCCTTGTTTCATAGTACTTTCTCCTTGATCTGAAGGAGAATTCAGTGTCCTAAGTTATTTCTATTGGGTTATTCTTATTATCCTTGACCTCAGAGCTCTCCATGTTCCTGAATTTCCACCATCTCTTGTATCTGAAAATCTGACCATATATTGTTATTTACTCCCTGGGACATGCTGCTGAAATAATTCATGAGCTACATTTCTGTCTTCTTGTCATGACTTCCACAGGGAACCAGATCCATGACCAATGAATACTTAGAAAAGGCCAGCCCTGACCACCTGCCATTTTGAATAGTTGTTCTGTGATCGATGCCCTAGTACCTCACCATGGTGATTGCCTAAATGATGTAAAATAAATGCTTTATTCAGTTCCTTCAGTTGAAAAAAATTAGTCAATTGAAGGTCAAAAATCAGTTGAACCAGTGGTATCATATAGATAACTGCTTGGTCAACTGAACTGTTCCCTTTTGAACTGGTTCTTTCAATACCGCAAAGATTCAGGCTGAATGTCTTCATCTTGCACCAGAAAAGATGATATTGGCGAATGGTCAGAATAAAGGATGAGGAAGTTTGGGCTATAAATCCAACTCAACCGCTAGAGTGGCCTTAGGCAAGTTTTGCAACTTTTTCCTGTCTCTGTTGTTTCCTGAAATAAAAAAGGAAAATAAATGGTTGGGATAAGAGTGATCATTCTGAGTTGTGGCATGGAATGCATATAATGTGTACTGGTCATGTGGGAATATGGCAAAATACTTTGAAAGTTGAAGTACGACAAAAGTGTCATTTTGTCTTTTTTTTCTTTGCTTAAATTTTCATTCCTCTTCTTCACTCTCTTGCTACCCACATCACTCCCCAAAGTAATAATCACTTGAATCTGGGTCATTGAAATTGCCATTAAAATTGCGAAGTATTAAAATACACATTTTATATAAAAATGATCTATCTAGTAGAGCTTTATTGTGCAATTAGGAAGCAAAATGGCGATCATTATTTGAAGGCAGAATATCGGGCAGAAGGTGTGGAAGACTAAGACTCAGCAAACTGGCTTCCTTCCCACCTACTTCCCACAAACTCTTGTGTATTCACTGGTGAGCCAGTCCCTTTGCCTCTCCAAGCATCCATCTTCCCCTCTGTAAAATGATGTGCAGCTGAAAGAGCAAGAGTGTTGCTTAATTTGGGGAAGATGTTATTTTAAACTTTGTCAAGGTCTTAAGAATGTCCTTCCACTTTGGGGTGTTACAGGGACATGCTGGAAGCAGCGCTTACTGGATCCTGAGAGCCTATTGTTAAAGTTTCAGTGTGATGGCTTATGTCTTGAAAACTGGCAAACACTATAAATCAGGGCTTGATTTATTGTTTTGTTGATTGTCTAGGCTTAAGAAAGAGATGGGGGAAATGTTGATAATATCAACTAAACTTGAAGGTTTTTTGTGTACACACTTTTTCCTCCCCCCAAAGTTGTTAACATTTACCATAGTTTGATACCATGGGTATCAACCTCTTTGGATCTCACTTCCTTGATTTTCCTGACCTCCTTCTCTTTCCTGTCTCTTCCCCAACTTTCTCTTCTTTCCTCCATCATTTATTTTTTTTTCTTCCTCTTTCTCTTTCCCACAGGGTGATTGGCAAGGGGGATGTGGTTAGGGTTGATGAGGTGAGAAACATTCCAGTTCCTTTTTTTCTTTTTACTTCAAACTCTAAGCAGACGTGAAACATAACCAGACCGTCTTCATGAAAACCACGAATGGAAACTCCAGTAACCTCAATCTAGAAACACTCTGGGAGTATTAAGGCCAAATACATGTTCACAGTGGCTTAAGAGTTCCAAGAAACACTCTGACCATGACTTTCAGCTAAATCCATTAAGACTTCATCTACCCAGTAGTACAATTGGTGTGACAAGAATTTATTGGTCTCTGTTGGCCTTATCACCTGGGTTGGAACTGTTACGGGTTGGAATTGTCTTTGCATCTCTGGTGCTACTGAGGATGTAGATTTAGTCTTAGTTATAGGTTAGAGAAATTGAGTTCCTGAAGTCCAGAATCTTAGAGTACTGATACCTTACTACTATAAAATTTTATTCTCAGTTTCCTCATTGGAGTGCAATTATGTTTTGACATTAGTGTCCAGAGAAGAGTATTTGTCTATTAGATAGTTATTGTGAATCGTAAAGCATCTTAGATCTCCCAGCCTAAAAATTGCCTATTATTGGTGTTATCATCATTAGGTTCAATTCTCTTATTTATCAAAGGGTAAATGAGATCAGGAATCCCTTTCACATCTCAACTTTCCCCATCTCAGTTTCTGATGTATCATGGATCAGCAGAAGAAATTAAGTGGGAGTTTTTTTTTGGGAGTTTTGTGGAAGCCACATGTGGCACTCAAAGGCCAGCAGATGACACAGAGCCTATGTCCAAATACTTAAGTCAAATTTTACAATGAGGTACTGTAAACACCCTATAAAAGAAAAAGAAAAAAAAAACTAGATTTCTCTGGTACAAAGGGAGGGTCAAAAATTTTTGCTTGGATTTTCTAGATCTCAAGGGTGCCATGCCGCTAACCCCCATGATGTGGAAAGTATAACTGTACAGAATTATGTAGTAACATGTATATACTATGACAGAACAAATACAGTGAATCCTTTTACCTCCATGTAATCTATTAGTTTTTTTTGACATTTACTTTGTTTTTCAATTAACAAAATATTTTTTCTTCCCTTTCACCTCCCTTGTCCTCTGGGGAAAAAAGAAAAAACCCATTGTAATAAATATGTATTGTTCAGTGAAACACTTTCCCAAACTGAACCATATCCAAAAACTGTCTGCTTCATTCTGTACCCTAAGTTGATTTGTCAGGAGGTGGGAAATATGCTTCATCACCAAGCCTCTGGAATCATGGTTGATCAGAGTTCTTAGGTCTTTCAGAGTTGTTTTTACATTGCTGTTGCTATCATATAAATTTCTTCCCTTGTTCTGTTCACTTTACTCCTAATTGTTTTGTATCTTCCCGGTGAGCGTTCCATTCTATTTTCATACTATTTTCCTAGAGTTCTTTGGTCACTTCCCCTTTTTAAATGTATCTTGATTGAGTTATTATGAGATTGATGATATGAGTCTTCCCAGATTTCTTTGACACCATCCTTTTTGTCACTTCTTGGAGTACAATGCTATTCATTCTATTCATGTACAATATTCTCCCCCCTACAAACAGCCATTCCCTAATTAATAGGAGCCCTCTTCATTTTCCATTCTTTGCTACTACAAAAAAGAAAAAAAAGAGACTGTGACTATTTTTGTACAAATACCCCATATAATCAAACACAAGTTAATTTAGACACATTTTCAATCGAGGTAGAATGATACCTACTGCTATCATTTGTTTATGATCCCAAAATTATAGTGGTTTTTTAAAAATAGATTTCCTTGGAAAAGTCCCAACTGTAAACACTAGGAAATGGCTCCTTTAGGATTTGTTTGTTTTTGAATACCTTTTGATTTGGAGAATGAAAATTTGTAAAACAACATTGGGGGGGGCGGAACCAAGATGGCGGAGTAGAGGCACGACCTTCCCGCAGCTCCGGCTTCCACCTTCCCCAATCCATGTGAAAAGGGGACTCTAAACAAACTTTGGAGCTGCAGAACCCACAAAATGACACAGAGAAGCTAACCTCCCACTGAGGACAGCCCAGCAGGCCGGCAGGAATCCAGCGCAATGCTCTGGGAGCCGAGCCCAGCCCCATGCCTAAGCTTTAGCCCCAGGGCGGGCCTGACCAGCTGCCTGCCAGAGGGACTCCAGATCAGCAGCAGCTGTGGCCGTTTCCAGATTTATCAACACATAGATGCGAAGGACAAAGTGAGAGGTCAGTGCAGTCTGGACTTTGGGACCAGTGGGTGGGAGTGCGTGGCTTTTACCCCTGGGGCAAGAGGCTGCTGGGATGCCAGCAAAGCCAGCCAGTGCCACGTGGCAGCTTCAGCTCCTGGCCTGCAGAGTGTAGGGCGACCAAGCACAAGTCTGAAGGGTAATCGCTCTTGCTTTAATCTGCTTGGATCTGGAGTGCAGTCTAGGGTGGAGGTCCTGGGGTGTGTGTCCAGCTTGCCAGAGCATGTGGAGACCTCAGAGAGGGTACCCATCTAATACCTCTGGCAGCTGAGAAAACCCCAGCGTTTGGGACAAAAGCTCCCCTGTCTGGTAGCAGAGTCCTACTGTGGAAAAAAGCCCAAAAGTCAAGTAATTGAGTGGCAAAATGAGCAGGCAAAGGAAACAAAGCAGACAGAAGATTCCAACATTAGACTCCTATTTTGGGGACAAAAAGGAGCAAAGCATGGAACAGGAGGAAAATAGTGAAGTCAGAACTCCTGCACCAAAAGCTTCAAAGGAAAACACAAGCTGGTTACAGGCCATAGAGGACCTTAAGAAGCAGATAAGAGAAGTGGAGGAAAAATTGGGAAGAGAAATGAGAACAATGCAAGAAAATTATGAAATGAGAGTCAACAGCCTGACTGAGGAAAATAATACCTTAAAAAACAGACTGACTCAAATGTCAAAGGAGGCTCAAAAAGGCAATGAGGAGAAGAATGCCTTAAAAAGCCAAATTTGCCAGATGGAAAAAGAATCTCAAAAGCTCACTGAGGAGAATCATCACTTCAGAATTAGATTGGAGCAAATGGAAGCTAATGACTTTATGAGAAATCAAGATGCTGTTAAACAGATCCAAACAAATGAAAGAATAGAAGGCAGTGTGAAATATCTCATGGGAAAAACCACTGACCTGGAAAATGGATCCAGGAGAGATAATTTTAAAATTATTGAACTACCTGAAAGCCATGACCAAAGTAAGAACTTAGAAATCATCCTCCAGGAAGAGGATGTTTCCTTTTTTCTTCTTTCCAAAGAAAACTGCCCTGATGTTTTAGTACCGGAGGGCAAAATAGAGGTTGAAAGAATCCACCGATCACCTCCTGAAAAAGATCCCAAAAAGAAAACTCCTAGGAATATTATAGCCAGGTTCCAGAATTCCCAGATTAAGGAGAGAATATTACAAGCAGCCAGGAAGAAACAATTTGAATATTGTGGAAACACAGTCAGGATAACCCAGGATCTGGCAGATTCTACATTGAGGGATCAAAGGGCTTGGAATATTATATTCTGGAGGTCAAAGGATCTGGGATTAAAACCAAGAGTCACCTACCCAGAAAAACTGAGTATCATGTTTCAGGGGAAAATATGGTCATTCAGTGGAATAGAGGACTTTCAAGCATTCTTGCTGAAAAAACCAGAGTTGAATAGAAAATTTGACATTCAGATGCAAGAAGCAAGAGAAGCATATGAAGGTAAACAGGGAAAAGAAATCATAAAGAACTTATCAAAGTTGAACTATTAACATTCCTACATGGAAAAACAATAATTGTAACTTATGATACTTTTCTCAGTAGTCGAAGGGATTAGAAATATATATATATATGAGGGTATATGGGCATATGAATACATATGTGAATGTGTGTATATATGTTCACAGGTATACATAGATAGAGGGCACAGGACCAATTTAACAGGAAGGGATGATACTTAAAAAGTGAAATTAAGAGGTGAGAGGAAAATAATGAGGGGAGATGGGGAGAGACAGATTGGGGTAAACTATCTCATAGAGAAGAGGCAAGGGAAAATGGTTACAATGGAGGGGAAGAATAGGAAGGCAAAAGGTAATGGGTCAACCTTATTTCCATTGAATTTGGCTTGAGGAGGGAGGGAAATACACACTAAAGAGGGTATCTCATCCTCCAGGAGAGTAGGGGGGGAAGGGGATGAGAGGAGGGATGATTAAAGGGAGGGCAGGCTGCGGGGGGAGGAAATTTGGAAGCACCCACTTTTGAAAAGGGACAGGATCAAAGTAGAGAATAGAACAAGTGGGAGGCTGGATAGGAGGGAGGGAAATATAGTCAGTCTTTTACAATATATCTACCATGTTATTGTTTTGCATTAGCCACACATGTACAACCTATACTGAACTGCTTATCTTCCCAGTAAGGGTGGGTGACAAGGAAGGAAAGGAATGAATCTGGAATTGAAAGTTTTAAAATCAAATATTCAAATATATATGTATGTATATATGTGTGTATATATGTACATATATATATATATACTGTTATTATTAATACCATCTTACATGTAATTGGGAAATAAGATATACAGGCACTGAGGCATAGAGACCCACTGGAAAAGTCGAAAGGGGTATGGGAGAAAATATGGGAGAGAGCAGATTGGAGGAGGGGATATCCTGTGGGACTGCTGTTTTGGGGAGGTGGGCAGGGGAAAGACAGGAAGAAAATTTGTAACTCTGGTGGAAATGAATGATGTAAATCAGAAGTTAATAAAGCATTAAAAAAAACCCCTAACATTAGGACTAAAGAATTATTTAAAAACCAGAAATATTTCATGTAAATGATCCATCTAGAAATAACACTTGTTAGTTTATCATTTTTCAGGGCTCCTTGCTTATTACACCTGAGAGTCATATAAATTAGGTTACTTACCTCACTTATAAATAATTAAGTCATCTCTTCCTGGTCTAAAATTCTAATATAATCCCTAAAATATAATCTATTCCTGTTCTAAAGTTCTATGACTCTACTCACCGTGTGCCATGAATTTAACTTTGATTTATTTTCTCAAATGTCCTTCTCCAACAAGCTACATGGCCCTACTTTCTGTTCCTCCCAAACAACACTCCACATCCCCATTCTGCACATTCTGCATCTTTTCACCAGTTGCCCTCTAGGTCTGCAGTGCTTTCTTTGGCTTCCTTCAAGTCTCAGCTCAAATCCTCCCTTCACTTGAGGCCTTTCCAGGCCTCTTTTTCCCTTTCTCCACTTGCTGGGGTTGCCTTCTGAGATTGCTTTCCATTAATGCTTCACGTGTGGATGTAGTTGTTTACATGTTGTCTTTCCCACGTGAATGGGGGCTTCTTGACAGCAGAGACCACTCTTTTGACTTTCTGATACTTAACACAGTTCCTGGCATGTTCACTGACTTGCAAGTGGCATAATGAATAGAGAACCAGTCTCAGAATCAGAAAAACCTGGATTCAAGTCCCATCTCTGACATTACTGGTCTTGAGACCAGTAAGTAAATTGCTTATCATCTCATTGCCTGAGGCAGCTTTAAAAAACAAGTTGTAGGGGGCAGATATGTATTGGTGGAGGGAATTTCCTCACTGGGAGTTCTTTATGCCAATGAAATCACAACTCTGATCAAAAATAAAAATATCTTTCTTTGAAGAAAGGCCACAGGAAAAAAATTAAGAAGTACATGTTTGCTAAAGAAAATTATCAAGTGGGAACATGGGGTTTGAAATGTGAAGGTAATCAACAGGTTACTAGGCTATGAAGGTTTGTTAAAGGGCCAAGATACATTTAAAGAGGGGAAATGACCAAAGAACTCTAGGGGGGAAATGATATGAAAATAGAATGGAACACTCAAATCTCTTACTGGGGTAGAAGAGAGAACATGTATTCACAAATTATGGGCCATGATACAAAAAGATCAGCAGAAACCAAAAGTGGAATAGCAAAGAGATTGGATTTGAGACTTCTTTTGCATGGCTGGATGTACAGTGGATCCTCAGATGTTGACTACTGACAGTGAATGATGGGTACAGAAAGTGACAGTGGGTCTTTAGAGGTCTGAGATAACTTCCTGAGATGTTGTTTGTCCATCATTTTTGGAGAGGACCAATGACCTCAAGGGGTAATGTCTTGACTTGTGCATGGATTGGATTTAAGTAAGGCAGAGTTGCACAAAGTTGTCAGCCTAACTCTTTCTTCCAGAGTCATTGGAAATCCAGTGACAAGAGAAAAGTTTAGAGGAGCAGTGATGGCCCATGATGCAGTGGATGACTTTGTCATCTTTGATGCCTGACTAAATGCTAAATGGTCCACATTGCCTTGCTTCAGCCACCTTCATGGCCATTGGAACAAGTTGTTCTATCCATTCTGCCAGGGAATGTCTTCACCTGCTTGGGGTAGACACCTCCTGATTCATCGATGGATTTGATGCCCATCAGTGACCCTCAACCTGACTTGGTTCATCTACCCAGATGGTTTTTCTGGAGTGTGGCCGCTGCACATGGTACAGCTTCTTGGAGCCACAGGTGAGAGATGAGTGCTTAGTAGACAGCAAAGGTGGATGAGCATCCCTGAAAAGGCTAGGCAAACCCTCACACCAGAGGTGCTAGTATTCCTTGAACACCCTATACACTTCCAGAGATAGATAATATAATACCTTCACCATCCAGTTAGCATAAATAAATACTCAGGAAACCTCAAAGTACTGTATGGGATTAGGGAGTGGATCTTTGCTTGCAGTGGAACAGGGAACTCCTGAATGAAGAGGATTCCTTTACCAATCAATGTTGTCACCTTCTCTACAACTTTCAGTTTTAGATAGTTGCCTATAGCACTGAGAAGTTAAATAAGACATAGACAGTATTGGAAAGGACCTTAGAGACCATAGAATATGAGCTCCCCTCATTTTACAGATGAGGAAAATGAGGCACCAAGAGGTTGTGACTCTCCCAGGATCACACAGTCAATATATGTCAGAAGTGAGACCTGAACCCCAGACTTCCTTACTCTGAAGCCAGCTGGCTCTTCATCTATTTCACCTCGAAAGTGTTCTAAAAATTTTGTTTTAGATAAATGATTAAAACATTTGTAGAATATTTCAGAGTTTTCATATCACTTTCACTTAAGTTATTTTGCTTGACTTAAAATAGTAGATAGGCAATGTGTTGTGTTCCCCATTTTATAATTAAGGGGAAAAGTGAAGTTCAATGAGATTAATTAAGTTATTTCTCTAAGGTTATATCACTAGTAATTGATAGATCCAGGCCTGGAACTTAGGCTGTCTTACTTCCAGGTTATTGATTTTCCACTAAGCTCAATGCATCATCATCAATAAATACCTTATGATTAGATGATGATGATGATGATGATAATGGCTAACATTTATGCAATGTCTACTTTGTATCAGGTACTGTGCTAAGCACCATATAAATGTCATTTTATTTTATCCTCATGACAACTCTGGGGATTGGATGCTATTATTATTCCCATTTTTACAGTTGAGGAAACTGAGGAAAAGATGTTGAGTGACTTGCCTAGGGACATGCTGCTAGTTAGTATCTGAAGACAGATTTCAACTTGGGTCTTCTTGATTCCAGGTCTAGTGCTCTAGAAGCTTCCATTCCGGATCAGATTGAGATGACATTTACACTTGGGGGGAAAATGGACGAATAAATTAGTGAAAAAAAAGAAATTATTGAACGTTTATTATATGCAAAGTACTATCTTTCTAGATCCAAGACCACTGAGCCCACTTTAGTGCAAGATGGAGTGTTGAATCATACCTTCTTTCAAACAATATCAGTTGAAACTATTCCAGTGAAACAGTGAAACAGTGTGATAACCCTAGCAATGTCCTCTGTCCCCACAAAACTTTGAGTAAAGGAACAGAATATTGCAACCTCTTCTGAAGGCCCCTGTCTTTCTCATGCTTGCAAAGCACTAAGCTGTCTTTTCCCTTGCTGTCAGACTGTGCAATCAGTCAACACAGCTCCCTGTTTGAGGGTTAATTATTTCTTTTTATACCTATGTTTAAGATGCTTAAAATTGTGATTCATTTGCCATAATTAGACATAATGCTTGGACCATGTCTATATCTATTATACAGCTGTTTTCCCTTCAAGTACTGTCATTCTCCTCCTCCTTCTCTCCCTTTGTATTTGCCAGAATGTGCAGGTCATAAAAAATACCATCATAAATGTTAGTAACTTAAATATTGTCTCAGATTTCCAAGAATTTGTCATCGTAGTGATCCCAGAGTGCCCAAGCTGAATGTGTTTTCCCCAAACTTGGAATACATGTTAATCCTTGAATATGTTTAACTTCTCTGGTTGAATCAAGATTTATCTTTATTCAAGGGAAAAGGACTGACATGTTGCAAGGGTTATGGGATTTAAAGATCTTCCATGCCCCATTGGACTTGCTGATGTGGCAGGAAGGGGCAGAGCAAGAGGAAGCGGAAGCCAAGCTAGAGTTCCCGTGGTGGCTAGCAGTGGTGGTGACGGCGGCAGCAGCAGCAGCAGCAGAGGCAGCGGCGGGGAAAGCGCGAACCCCTTTTTGAGTCAGAATTTCTGCTAAGGACTCCTGCTGAGGACTGCCAGGGGCCGGAGCTGCTGGGAGCATGCTTCCTGGACGCTGGGTGGTTTCTGTGAGTGGGGAGAGAAGGACCTTTGCCTGAGGTAGCCTGTTCTGTTTTAAAGGCTTGAGAGTGTGGGTGCTTTCTACTTTATCTGCCTGTGCCAATTTCTTAACTACTCTGATGGCTTTGACTTTCTGGTTTTGGGATTCAGTCTTTTGGTATTTTAATAAATGTTCCAGCTTATTCCCCCATATATCAAGCCTGATATATTTTGTGATGGATAATTACATCAGCATATCTGTAATTTCCATAGGCATTGTGAATATTGCATTGCTGATACACATGTACAAAAATATTTATAGAAACTCTTTTTGTGGTGGCAAAGAATTGGAAATTGAGGGGATGCCCATTAATTGGGTAATGGTTAAACAAGTTGAGGTATATGAATGCAATGGAATACTATTGTTCTATTAGAAATGATGAGCAGGCAGATTTCAGGAAAACCTGGAAAAACTTACATAAACTGATGCTGAATGAATAAGCAGAAGCAGAGCATTGTACATAGTAACAGCAATATTGTGGGAGGAGCACCTTTGACAGACTTATCTCTTCTCAGCAATATAGTGATCTAAAACAATTCCAAAAGATTCATGATAGAAAATGCTGTCCACATCCAGAAAAAGAACTATGCCATCTGAATGCAGATGGAAGCAAACTATTTTCTTTCTTTCTTTTTTCTCTTTCTCCTGGTTTTTCCCTTTTGTTCTGATTATTCTTTCACAACATGACTAACGTGGAAATATGATTGTACATGTATAACCTATATAAGGTTGCATGCCATTTTGGGGAAGGGAAGGAGGGGGAAATTTTGGAACTCAAAATCTAATAAAAGTGAATGTTGAAAACTAAAAATAAAAAATGAAAAGATGTATCCCCTCCCTCCAATTCTCCCCACCTTTAGGATTACTTTATTTATTTATTTTTTAAAGCAATCAGGGTTAAGTAACTTGCTCAAGGTTACACGGCCAGTTATTTCTGGGTGTGGTGCTGAGTATCTGAGCCCGGATTTGATCCCAGTCATCCCGACACTGGAGCCAGTGCTCTTACTCGCTGAGCCACCTGGCCGCCCCTAAGCAATTGGGGTTAAGTAACTTGCTCAAGGTTACACGGCCAGGTGTTTCTGGATGGGTGCTAAGTGTCTAAGCCCGGGATTCGATCTCCAGGTCTTCTCAACACTGGAACCGGTGCTCTTACTCGCTGTGCTACCTGGCCGCCCCTTAGGGTTACTTTATTACCTGAGAAGGAAACTGAGAAATGATTTGTAGTGGAGAGGGAGGAAGTGAAGGAAAGTCACTGTCAGGGAGGGGAAGAATGGGAAATAATTTGGAGACATTCACAGGCAGGGAAGATGGCTGTCCTCACTTCTTGGCTTTGAATGAAGTAAACAGTTCTCTGAAGAGAGTCCATTTCTGTCACCAGTGTCCATCCTGTAAGGATGGCCAGAGAATGGGGAGTATGATTCAGCAGGTAGAATTTCCTGCCCTCTTTGTCAGTGTTCTAGCAAGACCAAGAGATGACAAGAGGAAAAGCAGGCATGAGCAAGAAGACAAGAAGTGAGAACAGAAGAGAAAGTCCACATTCCTCAAATGGAACAACTAGACCCTTCATCTTTGCCCAGTTTTCTGACTCTCACTTTGGCGCTGGGGACTTCCTTCTCCTCCAAACATACTGGTGCTGGAATTTCAGGGGTAAACAATAAGTTAATTGAATGGCGTGTCGGCAGATTGGCATGCAGTGGTACCTGAGCTTTGGACTCCTTTGTTATATTAGCCTGAAACTGCAATGCACCTTTCAAACCCCCCACATGTGAACACACACTACTTTCTCACCTCTTGCTCTCCTTTGCCAAAATACCATCCCCTTTCCAATAATTTATAGAAGTGAAAGAGTAACTGGGGGAGCTTGAGCATTTGGTCTACCCCCCCAAGGATCCAGACCTGGTGAATTCTCAATATAGATCTCATGAGATCTGGTTGCAGGGAGAATGAAAAATCTGTTCCTTGAGTAAGATTGTGGAACTCTGGAGAACTGCAAAATATAATTGATTAAGGCTTAATGCTCATTGAGTATATTTCACCCACTGTTGGAGATTGTGTACATCATCAGAACAAAGTAAATCACATCAGCTGTGTAATTTTAAACCTGTTCTCTCTTCTGGAATAACTGCTGTGCCCTTATTCTAGTTCCTTACATCTTCCAGGTTCATTACACATTCCTCCCCTTCCCATGCCCTGTGTTCCTGCCAAACTGGCCGATTTGCTCCCTGTTCACAATACTTTGTCTCCCACTTGGTTGTTCCCAGTACCTTCCCCCTTAATCTCTGGAATCTTGTTTTTCATCTGTTGGTGCCCTTCAATCAATCAATCAATCAGAAATTATTAAGCCTGTTCTATGTGCCAGGTACTGTGCTAAATGTTGGGGATAGAAAAAAGGGGCAAAAAGATGTTCCCTGCCTTCCATTTAGAAGCTCTCTTCTAGGCTTAGCTTAGATCTTACCTTCTTCAAAAGACCTTTGCTGATCCTCCTAACTGACAATGTCTCCCTTCCTATCTTCTCCATTCCCTTCCTCTCCTGCTCACATTGTAGTTTTTTTGTATATATGCTATATTTATTTTAAGAACATTTTATATCCACCCCAGCAGAGTCCAAGCTTCTTAAGGATAGGGACTGTGTCCTCTTTGGCTCTCTATCTCTAGTGCCTACCACAGTGCCTGTGGTATATAGTAATTGCTTAATAACAGATGTTTGCTGATTTATTTACTGATCCCATAATCTCTATGCCTTTTGAACAAAAGAAAAAAATTAATTAAGCACTAACTATATGTCAAACACTGTGCAAAGCCCTAAGGATACAAACAGAAAAAGCAAGACAGTACCTTCTCTCAAAGAGCTCACCCTGTAAGGGGGAAGAAAACATACAAGAGAAATTTCAGCATCCCTAGGCAGATGGAAAAGTCCAAAAGTCCTCAGGGGGATGGATGCAGGTGTGAGGTGGGTAACGAAGCCCCAGGGGTGCTGAAGTTACATGAATAATAGGCCAAATCACAGAGTTCTGGGCTGACTTCAGCATAGAGGCAGGGCATGGGGCCCTTCATCTCATTGGAAGGAACAGATCTATGAATTTCCATCACAAGCCAGTTGTATAAGCAGTTAAGTAGCCCAGGTGAAGGGGGAAGAAGAAGAGGGAGACAGCACTGAGGCTGGTGTGTCTTGTCCTCCTCACCTGTCATAGACAGGTGACTGGGGGCTGGTCAGGAATCAGGAGAAAGGAAGGGAAGGGGCTACCTTCATTTAACAGCTGGGAATAAGATTGTGTCTTAGGTTTCAAAGTAGCAGAGTTTGCTATTCCTTGTCTATCTGCTGAAGGATAAACAGTGTCTCAATACAACCTTTCAGAGGCATAGACAAACAGTGGGAACACTTTAGATTGATCAGCCCATTCAGCAACTGGCTAATTCAGGAAAAAAGCAAGTGGCCTACATCTTGTCCCCACCCTAAGTCAGCCAAGTTATTTAAACTGAAATGGGATGACTTGCCTAGGTCAGGAAAATAGCTTTCGGCCATCATCGAAATGAATTCTTCCCCCCCACCCCCACTCTCTTTTCTCAGTACTGCTTTGTGCTTAAAAGACCTTATAACTCACTATTCTCTATTTCTTATAAATCTTTTTGCTCTAGTCACACCAAGGCCCATTCCTCCTCTGACACCAGTATTCCCTTGCATAGGTCCAAGAAAAATAAGCACTTGGAGATACCACAGGGGCAAGTGTTTTTTTTTTTTTTTTTTTTGTATTTAGCTCTTGACCACTGATTTAATCAGGTTGGAGAAGGATTCCCTTCCTGACTGGAGGGGGCCAGTAACCTGAGTGGCTCCAAAGATACATCCCAAGCTTTGGCCTACAGATGGTTCTGGGATGACAGAACATCTGCCAATTAGCCGAATGACTTTGCTGACACCTGGGTAAAACAGATTTCGTGTTTACAAAGTACTTTACAATCATTTCTATTATCAATTCCTTTTAGTGATAATAAGCCGAACCCCACTCTGCTGATTTGGAAATGGATGACCAGAAAGATCTCAGGAACAAGGATACATAAGAACGTGAGCTGGTCTACAGGCCTATCCAGACACACCCACTGGGCCTGAATGCTGCTGTTTTTTAGGGGATTCATTTAAGCCCATAAAGCAAACATTTACAATATCCACTTGAATGAATGTCAAAGCATTGACCAAGAAATTCTACAAGTGCCAGATGCCATGTTACATTTCCCCAAATCCTTCTTTCAGAGAAGCAATAAATCATGACTAAGGGCCTACAATGTGTAAGGCAGGGTGCTAACTGCTAGTCACAGAAAAATTGAAGACTAAGTATCTGCCTATGAGAAGCTGATACCTTCTCGCTTCTCCTTTTAAAGCAGAGTTTAAAAAAAACTTTTTTTTGTTTCATGGATCCTTTTGTCAGTCAGGTGAAACCTATAGATACCTACTCAAAATCATGTTTTTAAATATATAAAATAAAAATACATAGAAAATCAATTATGTTGAAATAAAGTAATTTTTTTCCCCTACTCAAGTTCATGGCCCCTGAAATCTACCTTGCTTGAAGCTTTTTCAGAACACTGGAGTTGGCTGAAAATAAGGAGTGGGTTGAATTGAAAGGAGAGATGGGGACCAGGTAGAGAAAGCACCAGTGGTTCTTTGATCTCTGGGCCATTTGGAATGTAATTTGTTTTACAGCCAACTAGGCCCACTTGAACTGGACATTGCTTAGGTACTGACATAAAGATGTGATCATTGGTGGTTCCTTAGGTGCCTAGGGAGGTTTGGCAAACAATATTTACTCTCCAGGGAAAATTCTGCCAACTGGTTGGCAGTGACTTTGAGGAAGGGGTCTGAAGAGCTGAGATGGTGCCCCAGGGGGAAAATTATTTCAGTAGTAAACTGCCCAGGAATCTGGGCTCTAGTGTGTAATGTAAGGAACATAAAGTTTCTTCTGTGGGAGCTGGGAAGGCCCTGGATTATGCCATTTGCTGTACTCAGAGAGACGCTGGGGCCTCAGGCAATCATATAACCTAGATAAGCAAACTGAGTGGAATCATGTGTCAGCTTGGCAAAGGAAAGGAAAGACAGTGGTGGGATGGGTGGGTGGGGGGAGGAATTTATTGCTGGGGCTCTGGGTAGCTTTTTTGGAGAGGCTATGATTTGAGGAAGTGGTTGCAGTGTGATCTTTGCTCTTGAAAGGGTGGTCAAAACTGAGTCCCAACTTTGGAAACAGGGGGGTGAATGGGTAACCAGGTCATTTCAAGAAAGGAGATGTGGGAGGCTGTAGGTGTGTACTGGGAGGAGGGGATGCTGGCAAAGAAAATCCACAAAAGGGTGGGGCCTTAGTTGTTCCTCAGGCTGCACTGTATGAGAAAAAAGCCCCCAGGAGTGGGGGTAAAAGAGGTTGAAAACTGGAGCTAATGAGGTATTGGGTAGTTGTGCCCAGGCAGCCTTCTGACAGCTTTCTAGTGGGGCATAGGGGCATTTGAGGAGAGGTGAAGGGAGGAGAGGCCAAATGAAAAAATAAAAAGCTTTGAGCCTTTAAAATTCAGTGAATATTTGAGCCTTAAAAAAAAAAAAACACCTCCCCAAACACAACGGTCTATTCCTACCTATGCACAGTGTGACTATACCCTTCCCACTCATACACAGAGTAACTATGCCTAGACCGATTAGATAAAATGCCACTGTGCTGGTATCAGATGATGGAACCAGCCAAAAAGCAGAGGATAGGGGGAGGAGAGGCCGCTTCTAGTGCAGATGAGAAGAAAAGAATTGAAGAGTCCCCAAAGGATAAAGTTCTGACCCAGGAAACCATCTGCCAACACGAAGCTGGGAAGGAGGCAGAATCTTCTCATTTGTCTGTGGGACTTTGTAAAGAAGCTCCAGGTTTTCACTTTCTCCTATTAGCAGTTTGGCTGCTGTCTATGGGCTATGAGGTCAAGGAGTAGGCACTGATCGCCTGCTCCACATTCCCCCTCCCCCCTTTTCTCATTGTACCTGGACCAGACCAAAGCTATCTTTTGGCAAGAGGGGCAAACTAGGTCAGTTTCAGAGGTGGAGTGTTGCAATGTTTTTAAGGGAGAAGCAGATGGGTGTTGCAACTAGGGATGGGCAAACTAGTTTAGAAAAAATGCTCTCCCCCACCTCCACCCCCCACCCTTGAACTTTCACCTGTTTCCATATCAGAGTCTGAAATAAATTACATTGAAAGTTTTTTCTTTTTGAAAAAATTAATAAAAGCTACTCTCTCTCAATCTCTCTCTCTCTCTCTCTCTCTCTCTCTCTCTATC
>NW_027186523.1:9333922-9412178 GCF_028583685.1 Petaurus breviceps papuanus
CTCTCTCTCTCTCTCTCTCTCTCTCTCTCTCTCTCTCTCTCTCTCTTAATATATAATGTGAGTTTCTAATAGGTTTGGGTTCAGCACCACTGACCTCTCAGAGCTACTATCTCTTATTATCTCCAAAGAAAAATTCCGAGGGATTCCCTAACTTCCTTTAGCAATATGTACTCCAGTGGCACTGTGCCATTAGGAAGTAGTTTGCATTTATAACAATCTAATTTGTGGGGGGTGGGGGAGTAGATGGTGACATTTTAGGGGGATGAGACCTCAGCCTCCATTGAATTTCTTGGCAAAAAGGTCAAGGGATTAGGAAAGAATTTCTAAAGGCAAAGCAGGATTTCTTCTGGAATCTACTATTCTCCTTGAGTGAAGGTGATTTGAAGTAGGACTGATTTGAAGGAAGAGCTATGGGCATCTCTGTCTTCAGCTCAATTCAACTGATTTTGGCAGCTGTGAAATCAACCAGACACCTTTAAAAAATTCTTTCAAAAAGCAGAGATTTCTGTTCTTCAGTGAGAGTAAAACAGTTATATCTATCAGAGGTTCCTAATGATGGAACTGTCTCCTGGAAGTCACTAAGCCCACATTTTCAAGAATTAAATTGATCAGTAACATGCTTTCTTTCCCACTACCATCCCTGTGTTCAAGGGTCCTAAGTGATATAGCAAGATGTCAAAGACTGGACCTATACCAAATCCAAAAGAGATCTGTGTCCCAGCTAAGCCTCAGTTTCCTTATTGAAAAGATGGCAATAACAACACTTTGAACTACCTACCACATAGGTTTGTTGTAAAGAAAGAACTTTGTAAGTATTAAAGTATTATCTTACTGTGAATTATTAATGGCTATCCCAGGCTATAGCTCATGGAATCAAATAACCTTAGGGTTAGAAGATTTTAGAGGTGATGTGGTCCAACTCTTTAAAATTTATTTTGTTTTATGGAATAAAACAAGCATTTCCATAACGTAATATAATAAAAACTTCTGAACTGAAGAATGCATTGTTCTCTATGATATCCCTAGCAGTTGACCATTGAAACTTCTACTTGAAGAACTTCAGTAATTTTCCAAGACCTCCAGAAGGAGTCCTTTTCACCTTGGGACAGCTCTGTCTATTCCTAACTTAACCCATTAGTCTTAGTTCTGCCTTCTGAAGCCCAAGAGAATAGGTTAATTCCTCTTCTATAGAGTCAATCTGCAAATACTTGAAGACTAATATAAATCCCCCCCCCCCCAGAAATATCCCCAGCTCCATTTGACTTGATTTCCATCTGTTCTTTCATTGCACTCAAATTAGTTAATTTTCTTCCTAAAATATGGTGTCCAGAACTATACCCAATATGTGGTCTGATTAGCAGAGAGTACAGTGGATCAATATCTTCTTCTGTATGTTCTATATGCATCTGGAGGCCATCTCCAGTTGTCCTGATTTATATCTCACCACTGGACCCAGATGGCTCTGGAGGAGAAAGTGAGGCTGGTGACTTTGCAAAGCCCTGCCTCACTTAAATCCAATTCACTTGCAAGTCATGGCATCACATTCCCCATGTCATGGTCCTCTTTAAGAACAAAGGACAAACAACAATAACAACTATATGGATCTATCTATTAATGCAGTTTTGGGGTTTAAAAAATTTATATATATATATTATTTTGTCCTCAATTACATATTAAAATAATTTTTAAATATTTGTCTTTTTTTTTAAGTTTGAAATTCCAAATTCTATTCCTCCCTTCCTCCCTGAGATGGCAATCAGATATAGGTTATACATGTGCCAGTTCTCTCTCTCTCTCTCTCTCTCTCTCTCTCTCTCTCTCTCTGTCTCTGTCTCTGTCTCTCTCTCTCTCTCTCCTCCTTCTCCACCTCTGCCACACCCCTTCTGTCCCCCCCCCCCCTTAAAATCCACTAAAATCTTATAGGTCTTTTTTGAGTGTGTACAAACTGCTCTCTCGCCTTCTGACTGCCATTTTGTACTTGTATAGTTGGTTTTTGAATCCAAGTGCCTATATATAGGACAGGTAAAGACTTAGACAACAGTTCAGTTGTTGCTAACTAGGGTATATATGTTTTTGATGTTTTCCAGTCACAAATAGAACTTCACTGTAATGAACAGGGAGAAAATTAAAGGGATCAAAAAAGGGAAGAGGGACTTCTCCATTTCCCTTCAAAGTTTTAAGAGGTTAAAATGCATTAAGACTTTTGGAATACTGTACCCTATATTTGAGGCCAGTTAGGGTAGCGAAAATGCTGAAAATTCTAAAATCCTAGGACAGGAAGGCTCTTGAGAAATTATGAAGTTCATCTTTTACTCCACTGTACAGAAAGGAATTGTTTTTAAAAAAAATGTCACCTTGTGTCCTTTTTAGGTTGAATTTGAATTCTCTCCAGAAGTGTCTTCAATCAATTAACGAGCATTTATTAGACATCTACTATATGCTAGGCACTGTGCTAGACATTAAGGATACAGATATAGAGGTGAGGTCTCTGCTCTCAAATAATTTGTATTTTACTAGGAGGATACAAAAATGAATGTTCACATGTAAGTAAATGCAGAGTACATAAAAACAAATGCACAATGATGGGGGGGTTATTACAGTTACTTCTTGGGGCAACACTAGTCAAAGTGGACTCAAAATTGTTTTCTGTAATGAATTTTTCCTGCGTTAAGTTTCTGTTTTGTATACTGAGGTGGCACTTTTCATTCATTAGCTATTCCCATTTTCTTATCTGAAAACAAGCAGAAAATCAAAGCAACCCAGCTTGGCTCATAAATACACCCTAGGTTATTAGTATGATTGTTATTTATGTCCTGCTGTGTCTATAGTAGATAAGGTGCTGTTTTTATGTGGTGCCTTTCATCCAAGGATCTCAAAGCACTTGTAAGTACAAGACTCATTACTTCCACAGCACCTGGATGAGGTAGAGAGATGGAAAGATTATTGTTCTGTCTGTAACATGGGAGACACTGGCGTACTGAATGACTTCTCTCATCATGCAAGTTCATTGACACAACTTGGGTTGAGTCTTTGAAGCTTGACTCCCAGTCTGAGAATGACAGAATTTTAAAAATATGATCCCTTTGCTCTACATACAATGATACTACTAGCCTACTACCATCAGTAGAACAAACCTTTTGAATTTTTTTTTTTCAGTTTTGATGGTAGCTTTTCTACTCTCTCTCCTTGTTCTCATTGTAATGCATTCATTGCTTCTACAAGTATTTGTTGAACTTCCATTATGTGCATAGCATGGTGTCAGGCACTGAGTTGTGTCTAAAGAAGTAGACAGAAAGGAGCTTACAGTCCAAATGGGGAATCCGAACATATGGACAGTCACACAACAATGTAGAAGTTAAATGGCATCAGGGGACTACACATAGTGGGAGAGGTGAGAAGAGGGATCATATCACATTCACTGCTAAATGAGAGATGAAGTTGAGAAGGATTCTGGGGATTCAGGGAAGGGGGAGGGCCCCAGAGCCAGGGCAAGTTTCAGGGAGTGGTGGGACACGAACTTGCCCTGTTGCTGGCTTCTTGTAGGGATGTAGTTTATAATGTGGAAACTGAGTTCTTCCCTTCTTATGTGGAACTCACCAGTTCATATAGAGTCTGAACAAGGAAACTAATCCTCATGTGCACCATGTTCTAAGGCTCACTGTTGAGCTAGTAATAATAATAGCTTTTATATAGTGCCCACGATGTACCAGGCACTGCGCTATGTGCTTTACAAATATGATCTCATTTGATCCTTTAAACAACCCAGGGAAGAAAGTGCTATTATTTTCCCCATTTAACAACTGAGAAAACTGAGCAGAAAGAGACTTACTCAGGGTCATAAATCTAATAAGTGTCTGAGGCTGGATTTGAAGTGAGGTGTTCCTTGACTCCAGGCCAAGCATTCTATCCATTGTACCACTTAGCTGCCTCTGTACTAAATGATTATAGTTAGGGAGTGAAACCCGGATGTTTTCCTAGATTCCTAAAGACAGTTCTTCAATTGAATGTGCCCTTACCCTTGGGGGCAAGGTCATATATTCTGCTTTTAATTTATATTTTCACTTCTAAGTAATGCTTGATATTTATTGATAATATTGATAGTGTTTCAAAAATTAAAGCTAATCAGATAGATCCAGAAATATTTTCTGTATGTGGGGAAAGAACATATACTTGAGGCAGGTAGGTGGTGTAGTGAATAGAACACTAGACGGAGTCAGGAAACCCTTAGTTCAAATCCTGCCTTAGACATTTACTTGCTCTTTGACCCTGGGCACTTAACACTTAACACCTGTTTGCCTCAGTTTCTTCATCTGTAAAATGAGGTAATAACAGCATCTATCTCTGGGGGTGGTTGTAAAAATCAAATGAGATAATAATTGTAAAGTGCTTAGTACAGGCACATATAATAAACGCTATATAAATTTATTATATTATTATTATATATCATATATAATTATATATTATATATCATATTATTATTATAGTTATTATACATGACCATGGAAGTTAGGGGTACAGCAAATCTCATGGAGACTTTAAACTATTATATTTTATAGGGGACAGGAAAATCCTATGCCTGCTTCTGGCTTCTTCCACATTGAATTTCCAGCCCTATGTAACTCTCTGCAGAAAGAGAAGAACAATAAATAACAATAACTGAACTGTATTTTTACTTTGCAAAACTTTTTACATTTCAAAAATGCTTTCTTTGTAAACAACTCTTGCCCTTTTTGTGATAGCAAAAAATTGAAAGCAAAGCAGATACTCTTCAGTTGGGGAATGGTTTAAAAATATGATATGTAGGGGCAGCTAGGTGGTGCAGTGAATAGGGCACTGGCCCTGGAGTCAGGAGGACCTGAGTTCAAATCGGATCTCAGACGCTTAATAGCTGTATGACCTTGGGCAATTCATTTAACCTCAATTGCCCTGCCTTTCCCCCTTGGAAAAAAAAGACAAAAAAATATGATATGTGAATGCATCACAATATTACTATGTCATCTGGAATTACGTAATGACTAGACGCCCTCTTAGTGCATGGATCATCAACCTGTTGTACAGCTGAGGGAACTGAAACTTAGTGGGGTTAAGGCCAAGGTCATACTGCTAGAGAAGTAGTATAACTAAGACTCAAGCCCAAGGCATTTAGTGCCAAGTCCAGGAGTTGGGGAAGGAATGTCCTTCTTTAAAAAAAAATTGAACTTTTTTCAATTAATGAGTATTTTGCTCTCCTTCCTCTCTCCCCTTTCACTGGGTGGGGGTGGATAGGAAGGGAGAAGCAAACCAAAAATGTGTAGCAAAATGAAACAAATTTCAATATTGACCATGTCCAGAAATGTGTGTCTGATCCTGCATATTTAGTTCATTTCCTCTCTTCCAGGCAGCATTCTTCACCACTGGCCCTCGGGAGTCATGGCTGATCATTGCATTGATCAGAGTTCTTAATTCTTTCAGAGTTGTCTTTACACTATTTTTGTTATTATATAAATTGTTCTTCTGGTTCCACTTTCTTTACTCTACAAGAGCTTATACGAGTCTTCCTAGGTTTCCCTGAAACCATTCCCTTCATTATTCCTTATAACACAATAATATTTCATCACATTCATATACCACAATTTGTTAAGCCATTCCCAATGGATGGACACCCCTTCAGTTTCCTGTTTTTTTGCCACTACAACAAAAGCTGTTATAAGTATTTTTGTACATATGGGTCCCCTTCCACTTTCTTTGATCTCTTTAGGGCTATAGACCTGGATGTGACATTGCTACATCCAAAGGTACACTCAGTTTGGTACCTTCTGGGGCACAGTTGCTAGAGTCTTTCTACCATAATATACTGCTGAGGGCCAATTCCCATCTTTTTTCACTACAGTAGATTATTTGCTGTGGATCTCTTTGCAACAAGAATTAAAAACTCTGCAGCACCTGAATCATTTTTCTCTTGCCCTTTTCAGTGACCCTGTTTGTTAAAATCTAAGGTATTGCTAATAGCCAGTGACTTCTCACTGTGTTCTGGAGTGCTCAGGATGCCCTCTTTTTTTTTTTTTCCATCTTAGCTTATCCTGTATGTGGGGAAATAGGTTCCCTTAGCATCAACAAAATCAGGGGAGGCCAGACTGGATTGCTGAGGGTTGTGATGGGAGGGCAGGGATTAAAAAACAAACAAAATCCATGTTTTGTGCCTCTATCTTGAACTGTCCCCTGAAGAGTTCTTATTAGGAGGGGAAATGGGGAGCAGAGGAAGTCAGAAAGAGAGAGAGAAAGACTTTGATGACTCAGACTTTCAATACAAAAAACATTTTACAGATTAAAGCAAGAATACAGTCTGAATTCCTGTAGTAAAAAATTTCATCTCTTGCCACTGATAACTATAGATTACTAGGGATTTTAATAAAGAACATCAATTGCTTAATAAAAAAATAACTCACCACTCTAGCTAGTGCTATATTTCTTTATTTACAGCAACCTGATCATAGTGTGTTCTCAAGTTTTCAACACCATCATTGTTCATATATTAGTAGACTTAGGGAAAATTCTGAGGTCTAATAGATGGAGAAAGTACTAGATTTGGAATCTGCTCTATTGAAGTTGAATTCTGTCATACCTGGGTGACGCTTGGTTATTATTTGGGCCTTGATGGCTCAGAGTGAATGTAAATAGTGATTGTTTCTCTTTTGGCCAGAAACCCTGAGGGTTTTCCCCTCCCAGTTTGATTTTTTTTTTTTTTAATTATTAAAGGGGCCATCCCTTGACTCATTTCTTAAATAGACCTGAATGGGTTGCCTCACTCAAAGTGAGAACTCAGAAAGGCTAGCTTGAAAAGGCCAAGCTCTCCCACTGCATCCTGGGCAGTCACAATGATCTTTATCTTGCCGCTGGAGCCAGATGGCTCCAGAGGAGAAAGTGAAGCTGGTGACTTTGCACAGCCCTCCCTCTCTAAAATCCAATTCAGTTACAAGTCATGTCATCATCTCTCTGATGTCAGGGCCCTCTTCAAGAATGAAGGACAAACTACACAACAGGAGATTGAGTAAATCACTTAACCTTTCTGGGCTTCAGTTTCCTCATCTGTAAAATGATGGTTGAGCTAGATGGCCTCTTAGGTCCTTTCTACCTCTAGAACCTAGGTTTTCTAAGATCTTCATGTAGGAAACAAATGTATGTGAGTCCATCTGATTGGCTTTAAATTCAAATTAAATAGCAACAAGATTGATAATTATGAAGCATTATTTGGAGGTTAACAGAAAATTTACAAACCCAACATAAGCTTATTGAAGGCAGGGATTATTCCATTTTTGTCTTTGTAACCAAAGTGGGGCAAATAGTAGGTGCTTCATGAATTTGTGTAGATTGATTTCCTAAGATCATATTCCATCACATTGTGAACTTCACTATTCCAGCTTTTATTCCTTAAGAGCTTCCATGACCTTATGGGCAGTATTCTTACTTAGTCCCACAAAAATGCTCTCCTGACTTCTCTCCCTTCTATCACAACATTCTCTAAATCATGTGCTGTGATTATAAAGTAGTATATAATAGAGTCATAGCATTTGAGAGCTAGAAGGGACTTTAAATGTCCCCTAATTATTTACCAAGAGAAGAACTGACAGGAGTTGGCGCGAGGGGAGGGGATGGCGATGATGATGTTAAATGACTTGCCCAATAAAATGCGATTTTTAAAAAGCAAACGTACTTATGTATGTATCCCAATTGCATTTTGCAATATTCATCTGGGGAAGCTAATGAGATAATATGTTAAGTGCTTTGTAAACCTCAAAGTGCTAAATGAATGCTAGCCATTATTAGTATTAGTATTATATATAGATGTATGTATATAGTATTATAATATACTTACTCAAGTGATGCTGCCATTGCTCGAAACACATATAGAGAGTCTCTTTTGTATTTGCTCTTGGAGTCTGTGGCAAATTCTTTTCAGTATCTTCAATGATATTAAATCTTCATTTTTAAAGATAATAATAATAATAGCTATTATATATTTTATATATATACACACACATATAAATATGTGTATATTGAACCCTCACAACAAAGAAGTACAGTTAAGCAGGAAATATCACAATTCTCATATCTGGCAATGTATGCCTCATTCTATGTTTTCAGTCTACTTTTCCTCTTCTAAGATATAGAAAAAACTATGTTTTCACCAAAGTTATAATCAGCCATGGCATGGATCAGAGCTCAGATGTGTTTCAATGTTGTCTTACTCCATATTATTGGAGTCCCTGTGGAAATGCTCTCCTATATCTCTTCATTTTGTTCTTCATCAGTTCTTATCAGTCCTTTCAAATTTCCCTGAATTCTTTACATCCATCATTTCTTACAGAACAATAATATTCCATTGTATGGAATGTAGTGGATATGGTAAGTAATGCTATTTATTTTTTTGCATTTTTCTTAAAACTGTCAGTGTTTTGAACTATGACTTGTTTATTGGGATAAATAAATTTATAAAAATACATATGTAAAATACATGCATAATTTATAGCTGTAAATATATAGATTTATAATTTGTAGCTATATTATAAAGAGAAAAAATTTATGATTTCTATAAATTTCTTAAATAGGATAAATTTATAATTTCTATAAATCTTATAAATAAGATAGATTTATAATGTATGTCTATAAATCTTTTAAATAGGGTAGATTTATAATGTATATCTAGAAATCTTATAAATATGATATATTTATAAATTACATCTACAAATATTATAAATATGATATATTTCTGGTTTATACCTACAATATAGAATGAGTATGACATAGTTTATATCTATAAATTTTTATATTTCTAGATAAATATAAATAAAAATAATAAATATAACATATTTATCCCAATAAGCCAAGTAACTGCTTTGAAAAACAACATTGATTTTGGCAATAATTACTGGTACATTTGATTTAAAAAATGAGAAGGAAAAAACCCATCAGCATCATTATTTTATAGTCACCCCAAACGTCTTTCAGATAGATTGTTTAACCCTTCTTTAAAATGCTTCAATGAGCAGGTTTATAGTATCACTGTTTTAGAACTGTGAGGGACTACAGAGACCATAAGACTGTGTAGCTTGTATTTTACATTTTAAATGAAAACCCTGATTTGCTAGCTGCCTGATTTCTTTGAGGCTCGGGCCAGTAACCAGGCCCCTTTTGCCTGTGGACCAGTGTCAATACTGCCAGAGAATCAGTACTTGAAACCAAATTTAACTCCATCTAGACAGACTGACTTCTCTCTGGGAGCCTATCTTAAGCCTCTTTAAAGACCTGGGGTAGCAACTGGTTTGGGGCCCTGCCCTGCTGGGTTTATCATTGTTATGCAGTTTTCCCCTGAGAGCTTACTAACAGCTACTGGCCAATCAAAGCTGGGGAAGTTTAAGGGCCCGAGGCCTTTAAGGGATGATCTTGAAAATGGAAGTCAAGTCACCATATGGGTAATCTTTAAAAAAAAGAAATTCTAAGGGACTGTTAACTTTCTGGCTTCCCCCCTCCTACCTGCACCTTGGCCATTTGTCTTTCCTCATCACTGTGGCCTGTTTGTTTGGGTCGTCAGTATTTAGACTGCCTGGGTTGGGGTTAAGCTTACTGCCCTGTGTTGTGCAGCAGGCAGGCCATATTTGGTGTTCAGGACAGCCTTGGTATCAAAATTATTATTTTCATATGAACACTCAGCTCCAGCCTCTCCTTCTGACTCAGCTGGATGTGATGGCAGGTCCTTTGGGGCTGCACAGGGCAAGAACCTCCTTTTCCTCCTCCTTCAGCAGGAGGGAAGGGGAACACCCCTTCCCCCTTCCGCCCCCACCCCTGCAGAAGCTGGGTGACAGTTTTCCCCTGTGGGTTTATGACAATTGTCCCTTTCACCTAGATAGTAGAGAAGCAAGCTGAAGGATTGAAAAATGAATATATAAATAAACAAAGAAGCAAACAAATAACTATTAGATTTAAATTCACTTTAGGCTATACAGGAAACTAACTGCTCCTTCATAGTTTTTGACTGTAGCTTGTCACAGTCTAATGCCACACCTCCCCGTTATCTTTTATTCATTTTGTATGTATTCCCTTGTGGCTTTGTTGATTTCCTGGTAGAAAGTAAGCTCCTTGAGGGCAAGGACTGTTTCATTTGTCTTCAATCTTCAACAACTAGTTCAGTGCCCAACACATAATAATCCTTAATAAATGCCTTTAGACTGATTTATGGAGTCAACAACCAATCACAGGGTTCAGGTCTGGAAGGGTCCTCTGTGATCATTTAATCCAAACCCCTCATTTTACTGATGAAATTGATACCCAGAGGAGGGGAGCAAACTTGTGGCAAGTCCTAAAAGAAGTAAGTGTTAGAGCGGGAACTTGAACTCAGGTGCTTTGACTGTAAATCAAAGTCTCTTTCTCACAACGGGTATTTCCTGACCCACTGGACAGGGGATCCAGCTGTGAGTCCAGGAGAAGCATATATTCTGCTTGACCATTCTGTTCCCTCTGGCTGAGTAGATCAGCACAGATCACTGATACCCTTTGGTTTGCAAAAACGCCTGAAAAGAAGTGCAATAAAAACACATTTGCTTCTGTATTTCTATATGAGCAGTTAACAAATTAGCACTGGGGAGACTTTTGCAAATTAGAGATTAAATTTCCTTGTTTATGTTGGAAATCTCTTTCAGTCTGTCAGCAAATGTGCAATAACATTCTTTCCATATCGTGCTGGCTTCTTTAGGTTCATTTGTTATTCCTGTGTCCTTTGTTCTTTTCAAAGTCTTCCTACTTTTCATGTATTCTGTGACAGAAAGGGCCCATCTCCATGGGTGGGTGCTGTTTTACACCAGGACAAGGTCCCAGTTTGGCTCAGAGAGCAGGTTGCCCCTTTAAGCAGGTCATCTGGCTTTGGCCTTCTCGCCTCACACTGAAGGGTGGCCAAACCACAGCCCGGTGAACAGTGTGCAGTTCCTCCAGTGCACAGTGGGACAGGAGCCATGTGGGTTGTTCAGCTGTAGTAAGCTGGATGCTTTTGTCTTTCCTCTTTCCTTGCTAAATAGCAAGTTTTAGGTTGCAGCCAACTCATGGTTTCCCTTAGTTTTAACTGCCTCCATCTTCCCCATCAGGCAGACTCTTGGAGGTAATTGTTAAGAAAAAAAAAAAAAAAAGCCAGGACTGAAGACTCTAGAGTCCAGCGAAGGTTTGATTATTTGTTGTAACAATAACAACTTGCATTTATGGCTGCAAAAGCATGGATCTTCAAGCTCTGAATATGTTAGATTGGAGGTGATCATCCTTCCTAAATTGGAAGGGACTTTAAAGGTGGTCTACTGTCTACTGTAATCCAAGGGCCAGCTAGGTGGCATAGCAGATAGAACACTGGGCTTGGAATCAGGAAGACTCATTATCATCAAATCTGACCTTAGACACTAATTAACTCTGTGACCCTGGGCAAGTCACTTAACTTTGTTGTTCTCAGTTTTTCATGTGTAAAAAGAGCTAGAGAAGAAAACGGCAAACCATTTCAGTATCTTTGCCAAGAAAACGCCAAATGGGGTCATGGAGAGTCGGATGAAACTGAAATGCCTGAACAGTAACACAAATAGTACCTACCTACCAAGACTGTTTTGGGATAAAATGAGAGGATATTTGTAAAGCACTTTGCAAACCTTAAAGCCCTATACAAATTCTAGTAATAATAATAATAACAATATAATTTGGACATCTTGACTTTCTAGATTCTGAAATTTTTTCCATAGAAAAATTGTCAATAGTTCAGATTATCTATTGAATGTCTCTGGCCTCTAGTAGATCACAAACTCCTTGGGTTGAGGTATCATAACCCTTAGGTTTTAATTCCTATTATGAGGCCACTACTCAGCAAACACTGTTGATAATAATGATAGAGATTATGAGGAAAAAAGCCATTACTGTCTTTCAGTTTTCAATATCTTCATTTTCCCATTTGTTGGATATTAAACAATAGACTGGGGGCAGCTAGGAAGTCAGGAGGACCTGAGTTCAAATTTGGCCTCAGACACTTAACACTTACTAGTTGTGTGACCTTGGGCAAGTCACTTAACTCCAATTGCCTTGCCTTCTCCCCTCCAAACAAACAAGCAAACAAACAACCAACAATAAACCATTTGCTTACTCAAAGTCTAAAATTGGGATTGACTGGTACTCGGCTATCTCTTAATCAGCCATGAAGATACAACACTTTGCTTGGCCCCTGTCCTGCTTGTTGCTGCTGTTCAGAACAAGTAGAGAGCAACCCTTGTGAACCGCAGCCCAGCAGGACCTATATGTAGAGTGAGCAAAGGTTGAAGCGTGAATTTTTATATGTAAAATTGAAAATGACAAAAAAACTGGTGCATCACAGTACTATGCCAAGGTAGCTCATGATGTCCAGTTGACAAAAATACAGAAATCATTGAATTATAGTATGATTTATAATCCAAGAAAACAATTTTATTTGCATTTTTCATTTATTTATGTTATGATTAATTTGTTCCATGTTATTTACATAGTAGATCTGTTTTGAATTTTTACTTAGTACATACACTGAAGCATTTTTTTCCTCACAAAGGCTGTAGCAGCTTCAAATATTTGAAACAGTCCCAATTATCAATCAGTCAACAAACATCTGTTAAGCACTTAATATTTTTAGGCACTGTGCTAAGCCCTGGTGATACAGTCCCTGTCCTCAAGGAGGATACATTACACACTGACATACATACATACTTGAATCATGTCTTTTGATTTGAACATAAATTGGATTTAAGGGAGTAAGAGCTGTGCAAAGTGGTCAGCCCAATCTCTCCTCCAGAGGCATCAAAGTTTAATGGCAAGACAAAAGTCAACATGACTAGGGATATATCCCAGGATGCAATGGATGGCCTTGATGACTTCAGTGACTAACTAAACTCTAAGCTCTCTACAGCCTTCATGGCCATTGGAACAAATTGTTCTCATCTCCCCATTTCACTGGGGCAGGGGACAGGATGGAGGAAAATCTTCACATACTTGCGGTAAACACTCCGCTAACTCATCCAAGGGTTTGAGACCTCTGGGTGCCCCTCAATCTGGTTTAGCTCATCTTCCAAGATGGTTTTACTGGGATGTGGCCACTCCACATGGTACAGCTTCTTGGAGCCAAATCAGGTAGACACCAAAGGTGGATGAGTCCTGAAAAGGGCTGGCTATCAGAAGAAATTTGTGCTGCCACTGTGGCCTCCAGTCATTGAACTGGCTCTAGCCCCACCCCTACTGGCTGTGGCTCCTTCTTGCCCCACCCCTTCCTGCTACATTAGCAAGTTCAAGGGGCATGAAAGATCTTCAAATCCCATTACCATTACATATGGATAAGGAAATTGAAACCTAGAGACTTTCCCAAAGTCATACAGTTTGTAAGTATCAGAGGCAGAATTTAAGCCCAATTCTTCCTGTCATCACTTGTGTGTACTTGGCCATACTGTCTGCTTCATTCTAGGTACCATAGAACTCAGTATTATGATGATTAAGAGTTTAAGTAACCCCAAACAATCTGGTACTGGCTAAGAAATAGAGTGGTGGGTGAATGGAATAGATTTGGATACAATATCATAATATTGCATATGACCATAGTATATGGTATACTATATACTGTAGTATATTGTATAGTAAATGACCATAGTAATCTAATGTTTGATAAATGCAAAGATCTAAGGTTTTGGAACAAAAATTCATTATTTGGGAGAATCTGCTGGGAAAACTGGAAAACAGTGTGGCAGAAACTAGGTATAGAGGGGTGGGGAACCTGTGGTCTTGAGGACGTGTGTGACCTTCTAGGTCCTTGGGTGCAGCCGTTTGACTGAGTCCAATTTTTACAGAACAAATCCTTTTATTAAGGGGATTTGTTCTGTGAAGTTTAGATTCAGTCAAAGGGCTGCACTTGAGGACCTAGAGGACTGCATATAGCCTTGAGGCTACAGGTTCCTGTATTAGCAACCACATTAGCACATGGGTTGGGTTGCTAGCACAGGTTCTTTGATCTGCTTTTCTAAAAGAAAGATAGCTTTAAAGGGGTTAATGATCTTACTTTAATGAACAGACAGATAAGTAGCAAGAAGTGAGTATCCAAGAAAGAATCCAACAGACAGGGCTCCCACTGTCTGAACAGAGTAATACAACCACCTATATACACCACCAGACTGAGAGGGTACCAACATCTGAGTAGTGGGGGGCGGGGGAATGCAGGGTGCTATTAACTAATGGCTATTCAGAGTCCTGTGTGTGTTATCTGTGCTTGCATGCACACATGCTGTCTCTGTTGTTAGAATGTAAGTTTCTCGAAGGCAGGAGCTGTTTAACTTCTGTCTTTGTGTCCCCAATGCCTAGCACTACTCCTGGCACACAGTAAGTACTTACCACATTTTTTGCTTATTTGTTTGCCTTTTCCCAAGTCATTGATAAAGATGTAACCTCAAAAACAGATCCCTTGGGTACTCCACTGGAGACTTCCAAGTAAATGTTAATAAATTGCTTGTTGTTTGTTCTGCTCTTTTGAAGAATACCAATGCCATCATGTTTGGGTGATGACTTGTGCAATAACTATTCTTTGGTTCAGTCTTTTAACCAACTGTAAATCCACAAAACTATACCATATCTTTTCTTCTTGTCCACAAGAATAGTATGGGAGACTTTGTCAAATATGTTGCTAAATGTAGGTAAATTATATTCAGAGGTACACTAGTAAATGTTTAACAACCAGGACATTCTTTTACTTTTAGTCTGTATTATTAACATGCATTATTATCTCTATCACTTTCTTAGGTCTAAATAATCAATAAACCAAACCAAGTCCTGATTTTTAGAATTAGCTGATTTCCAGGTTGTAAATGGGCACACTGGAAATTTAACAATCATCTCTTATCAGTAGGTAGGAGCTGCCTCCAGCACATACCCCTGACTAATATTCCCTTAATCTACTGGTCTAGTTGTCCTGTCAAAAAAGGTTAATCCAGCATGACCACCTCTTAAACAAAAAAGTTTTACTGATTTAAAAAAAAAATTTCGGCAAGGTCATCTCACAATGTTTCCACTTCATGTCAAACTCTCTTTTGTAACAAAGAGAAACAGTTAAAACTACTTTCACCTATTTGACCTGGGGGAGTTATGTAATCTCTTTGGACCTCAGTTCCTTTATCTGTAAAAAAGAGAAAATAGGAAAACATAGCCTCTGAGGTTCCCTCCAGCTCTTGATTTATCTGTGATCCCATGATTTGGGTAACCTTAGGGAAATCACTCAATCTCTCTTGATTTCAGTTTCCTCATCTATAAAATGTGGGTGTTTGTACTATGTGATTTCTAAGGTCCTATCCAACTTGAAATCTATAATCTTATGATCCAATTAAACAATGACAATGTGAAAGTTTATGCCACATTCTGCATCTGTAGTCCCCCAACCGCACCTTTCTTTTGAGAAGAGTTAGGTATGCTTCATCATTTGTATTCCAGGATCAAGACTGGTCATTATAATTTGATTTCTGCTACCTCTTCCAACTGTTTTCAATTTTATTACTTTACTTTTGTGTATACATTCCTGATTCTGCTTAAATTCACCTCATTTCATACAAGTCTTCCCTTGTATCTCTGTATTCTTTATGTTCATTATTTTTATAATGCATTAAAATCCACTTAGTCACATGCCACAATTTGTTTAGCCATTCCCTAATTAATGGGTACCCTTTTGTTTCCAGTATGACCTGTTCTTGATGAAACCACGGTGATTGTTCTTTGTGATCCCTGCTTCCCCCCACCCCCTTTTTTTTTTTTTTTAATATACATTCACTAATCATCCCTTTTATAATATGTCACAGAATTTGTCCAGGAATCCAGTCAGGCTCACTGGCCTATAATTTTTGCAGACTCTATTCTCTTTCTTTTTGTGAAAATCAGGACATTTGGTCTCCAGTTCTGAGGTATATATCCCATTCTCTACGATCTTCCAAAGATTACTAACAGTAGAAATTTTCTTTCTGTCTTTGACCTCCTTGAGGTATATGTCCAGCAATAAGATTGCTGGTAAAAGGGTGTAGAATAATTTTTTCATCTTTTTTTCTCATAATTCTACTTTTCCCCCCTAAGCATAGTTGGATCAATTCACATTTTCATCAATAGTATGTAAGTGTGTCTGTTTTCCTGCCGCCCTTCACCAGTGATTATTTCTATTTTTGTTATCCATGCCAATTTTCTGGATGCGAGGTGAGACCCAAGAGTTGTTTTAATTTTGTCTTATTACTAATGATTTGGAACAATATTTCTTATGGTTATTATTGGTTCAAAAGTATTTGTTTATATCAATTGACAACTTATTTACCAGGGAATGACACTTGACCTTACATATTTGGTAAATTCTTTTTCTTTTTTTTCTTTTTGGAAGGCAATTGGGCTTAAGTGACTTGTCCAAAGTCACACAGCTAGTTTTTGTGTTAAGTGTCTGAGGCCAAATTTGAACTCTGGTCCTCCTGATTCCAGGACCGGTGCTCTATTCACTGTGCCACCTAGCCACCCCAGTGTAATAGCCAGAAGACCCTAAATTCTTTATATATGAAAAGCAGTATGGGATAGTGGATAGAAAGCTGGCCTGGTAGACCACATTTCAAGTCTTTCTGCTGATAAATATTGGCTATGTTACCCCTAAGCAAATCACTTAAGTTCCCAGTGCCCCAGGAAATTCTTTCAGACTTGTAGAGAAGATGACCTCTACAGGAAACTTCTAGGTGAAGAAATTGCCTCTACCAATGTAATCATATATCCAATTCCTATCCCCATATATGTTGGATAATAGATCTTTATTAGAGATATTTAATGCAAATATTTTCTCCCCAGTAGACAATTTCACTTTTCCATTTTGCATGGATTTTGTTCATTTAAAAGCTTTTCAACTTTATATAATCAAGATTGTCTATTTTATATTTTCATGATTACATCTATCATTTGTTGGGTTAAGGATTTGTCTCCCTAGATATTGCTGGGAAAGGTACCTCCTATTTTCCTTTATTTAAAAAAAGGACGTGACATTTCTTATTTAGGTCAAACATCCATTTGGAACTTATGGTGGTAAATGGTGTAAGATGCTGGTCTAAACTTTTGTTTACTAGACTATTTTCCAATGTTTCTAGGAGTAATTATTGAAAAGAGAGTTCTTCCCTGAGTAGTTTGTGTTCTTAGGTTTATTGAAAATTGAGCTCCTTGGTTCGATTGTTTCTGATTCTTATTTATCTAGTCTATCTTATCAATTTGTTTGTTGTTTTTCTAAATACCACCAAATAGTTTTGATGATTGCTGATATGTAATATAATTTGGAGTTGGGCATTTTTAACCCCTGCCTTTTTCATTATTTACTTTGAGATCACAGACCTTTTATTTCTTTAAGTGAATTTTGAAAATTACATGAACTCTTTCAAGACATAGGGGGAATACATATGAAATTAACTCCCAGTATTTCAACTGCAGCTTCTGAAAGTGTCTGTTTTGCTTGCAGGGATAAACTATGGGATAAACTGTGGTAGATACCTCTCCTGTTCAAAAGTGGTCTTTACTCAGGGTGAAGAAGAATGTTTGGCCCTATGCGATGAAGTAGTGGTACAGTTGGCATCTGCTCCTCTGTCCTGTTTCCCTGAATAACTTACCTTGATCAGAGGTGGAGTCAAGGGAAGGATTGGTCAGAGGAACAACTGAGAATTCTCCCATTTGAGAAAGGAATCTCCCATTTGTCTACTCTAAAATTTTTCGACTGAGTAAACAGGACCACAATCTTATTTATTGTGGGAGAGCAAACAACATGTAAAAATAAATTGTTCTTTTGTAAATCACTTCTCTGAAGGTTTAATAGATTTTAAAAATTAGATGTTTTGTTAGTATTCTGAGAACATTACACCATGACTGCCAACATCCAAAAATATGTATCTTGGTCCAGCTGAGTCCCTTTATTTCTTGGACGTATGCTTTGCTAACCCTCTAGTGCCCTTTATTTGCTTCCTCCTTATTTCTTCCCCATATCCCTTCCCATAATGTGGGAGATATAAATACCTACTGAAAGACTACTTAGGCTTGTCTTATTAGTACTCCTTGACCATTTCTTCCTTAGTACTGCTCTCCTTCTTCTGCCTCTACTTAATGATTTCATAGCAGAGGCTCTGTCTGCCCTAGAACCCTGAACCTTCTACCTCGCCCCAGCTGGCAGTAGTGCTGAACCTGACCAAAAAGAGGCAGTCCAATTTGAGGGAGAATTTGGAGAGGTTGCAGGGAGAGGGCTGTCTTTTCTCTAAGAATCTGAAGGATGTGTGGTTTTAAGTCCTGAACTCAAAAGGAGAAGAATTGAGTAAGTCAGGGAAAACCCAAGAGAAGATCTTTCAGGTAAATACATATAAAACCTTGAGTCTGGGGTGACAAGGGTTACTGCTCCAGATTCACATGGATCAGATCAGTTCTGGGGATTCCTGACCACTAAAGTGATGGGGTTGGGCCCCCCCGCTAACTCCCTAGTTAGTTAACTCATTGGTAAAATAAGGATATTAATGGCATGTACCTTGCCAAGTTTTTGCAGAGGTAAGATGAAATAATATTTATAAAACATGTTGCAAACCTTAAAGTGCTATATATATATGCTAGCAATTAGGTATTATTATTTTCCCATATTCTTTGTCTCATTATACTTCCCCATCCCAGAATGGAGCTCTGAGTAAAATCTTTTAAACAAAATTTAGATTTTGTTCATGCATAGGATCTTCGCAAAAGAAATTGACAGGGTCCCTTTTAGAAAAGATGTTTAGTGTACAAAGTAGTAGATAACAGGAATTGGACAGCTATTTACTCTCCACCATAAAAGAAATGTTAAAAAAAAAGCCTACAGAGCATTGACAAATACTTAAAATTTTACTTAAAGTGACTATTTTACTCTCCCAGGAAATAGGAAAGACTCTATGAAGCCTTGAGAAGGTTCTGAAAAGGCATTTCACTTTTGCCTAAGATTTTCACTGTCTGATGACCAGCATGCTTGGTTCATCTTCTTGGTGGTTATCTCCTTCAAGAAGGGGTATTGTTGCAGGAAGCATCTCTTAATGCTGGCACATTGACCTCTCAGTGACTCCAGACTTCTCAAGCTCATGAGGTAGCTGGTAAGGTTTAAAATATTCATCTCAGAATTCCTATTGTCACTTGTGTTTAGGGAAAGAAACACAAAGTAGAATAATCAGACAGGGACTTGAGATCCAGACTCAAGTTAACACATATACTTGTTGCCATATGGGTGCAGTCACTGTATCTGTAGTTGGAAGGGAGAAAAGGAGAATGATTCCTTTAGCTAGAAGTCTGAGAGGGAGCTGGCAGAATCTTAAGCAAAAAAGAAAGAGGTGGGGGGGAGGGAGGGAGGGAGGGAGGGAGAAAGAAAAAGAGAGACAGAGAGAGAGAGAGAGAGAGAGAGAGAGAGAGAGAGAGAGAGAGAGAGGGAGAGAGGGAGAGAGGGAGAGAGGGAGAGGGAGAGAGAGAGAGTTGTTTTTCTTTTTAATCCTCTTAAGCAGAGAACAGACCCGGAGTCTCTAGTTGCCTTTGCCTCTAGCAAAGGTTCAGAGCACATGTGTCATTGGAAGTATCCCAAGCATGAGGCCCAGCTAGAAGGGGCCTGGAGTCGGGACAACCTCAGTACAGATCCAGCCTCAGTCACTTCCTGACTGTGTGTCTCTGGGCAAGTCACTTAACCTCTGTCTGCCTCATTTTCTTCACCTGTAAAATGGAGATCATAATAGTACCTACCTCCCAGGGTTGCTGTGAGGATCAAAAGAAATGATATTTGTAAAGCGCTTAGCACAGTACTCGATTATTAAGTAGACACTTAATAAATGTTTTTTTTCTTCCCCCATTGCCCCCTGCCTGCCACTGACAGCGGTTTCCCCCTGCTTGCTGACAGTGGTTCCACCCTTTAAAAAATCTGACTTCATCTGAGCTAGAATGCCCTATCTTTGATTTCTTGCTGGGTGTGGGCAGGATACTATTGCCTAATTGACCTTAATTTTTCCCTGAGTAAAAAATGTGTTTCTGATTTTGACCCTTTCCTTTGACAGCAATGGGGTTGGGTTGACAGTGATTGAAAAAAAAATAGGGGTGGCTAGGTGGCACAGTGAATAGAGCACCGGCCCTGGAGTCAGGAGGACCTGAGTTCAAATCCGGCCTCAGACACTTGACACAAAAAACTAGTCGTGTGACTTTGGGCAAGTCACTTAATCCCAACTACAAAAAAAAAAAAAAAAAAAAAAAAAAAAAGAAAGAAAGAAAGAATAAAGAAAAGAAATAGAGAGATAGGCTTGTTTCAGGTCAGTGGTTCTCAATTTTTTTATCTTGCAAAAATGCTTCTGGAATTAAAAGATTCTGCACTTTCTATATAAGATTTTCTTTTCTTTAAAGAGCCCTCAGTTATTCTCAAGCATCTATAAGACCCATTTTTTTTTTTTTTTACTACAGAGTCCTTGCTGTTCCCCACATATGACTTCTTCCATCTCTGTCCCTCATTCGTTGAACATTCTCCCTTTTTAACTCTGCCTCTTGGAAATCTTCAGCTCAAGTATAATATTATTTTTAAGGACTTTTCTGATTCTCCCTGCTTCCCAATTACTTATACATCTTATCCATATATATCTTATCTATATACGTGTTATTTACCCCTAGGAGAATGTAAACTCCCTGCGGGTAAGAATTGTTTTTGTTTTGTCCTAGGTTTTTTTTTTATATATATATCCTCAGCACCCAACACAAGGTAGGTAGGCACATAGTAGGTGTTTAATAAATGTTTGTTGAATTAAATCTTGAGAAACCTGTACATGAGCCAGAAGACCTTTTCTAGTTGCTTTTTGTGTAGGGAAAATGGGTGCTAAGTGGTACAGATAGCTGGGTATTTAAATGGTAAATCTGGTGACCAGGATTACCAGGACTGGTATTCTTTTACTAGCTTTAAATGGAGATCTATGTATGCCCTTTGCAGCCTTTATAGTGTAGAGGATGGATTTTTAGTGAATATCATCTTGAGGTTAATATACATGGACTGTCAATGCTTATTTATATGATGTACATCTGTGCTGAAGTAGGTGCCATGAATCATTCAGTAGTCCCCTACCTGAAATCCTCCAATTCTGCCTGAAGGAGAAGGGAAAAGTGGTTTAAATGCTATTCATCAGCCCTGTCTTCCAATAGCTTTAGGAAAGTCATTTGGTGCCTGATGTCAGCTGAAAGATTTTGCATCCAACTTTGAGAGAAAAGGTCACTTAAAGGTAACAGGGTTTTTTTTTTTTACCTTACTTGCTCAAATTAAGCATTGGTTTAGTCTATATTGCTTATTGGATGTGGCAAGGTTGGGAGGGGGGAGAGGGGAGGACTTCCAGGGGAGAGGGAAGGTTTGAAAATCAGAAAGAAGGGAGGGAACAAGTTCTGGAGCATTTTTCACAAGATCTCTCCAAATTTCACAAGTCATTGAAGCTACTTTACAGAGAGGTAATATGGTATGGTAGATAGGACACTGGACTTGGTATCAGAAAAAAGTGGGTTCAAATCCCATCTCAGATTCTTGTTAGTTGTTCGTCCCTGGTCAAGTCATTAGACTAGGCTTCTCTGTGCCTCAGGAGACGGTTGTATTTGATGGTATGTAAGGTTCTTTGTGATCTGTAACACTCCCAAGTACACCCTGAACCAGATTAAAATGTACTTGGGAAATAGTTGGCAAAACAAATTAAAATACAATAAAACATGGATAATATTACATTTTAAGTCTGTCAATATGTAACTCACAGGGATCCTTATGTATGTTTTAGTGGCCCTTGTTTCTATTTGAGTTTGATACCAATGATCTAAACCAATGATCCTGATTCTAGAGGAATCCTACTGATCTGTGGTGGCAAAAACCTCCACGAAACACAATGTATCACCATCAAGCAGAAATAGAAACACTAACCTGGTCAATCACTGTAGCACTTGTTTATTAACTGGCAAAAAGATCTTTATTTTTGTTTTTCTCCAGTCTTTGGAGTATTCATATCCACCCTCTGGCCAGGGAGCCTTCCATATAGCATCCTTTGACTAGTCTAGGTGTTTTGTATTCTATTTCTAGCTCAGGGCCTGGCACATAGTAGGTGCTTAATAAATATTTGTTGATTGGTTGGTATACTAAAGCTGATCATGTTTCAAGTTCAAAAAACACTTAAGGCAGCTGTATGACAAAGTAGATAAATTACTGGGACTGGAGTCAGGAAGATTTGAGTTCAGACATTAACCTCAGACATTAGCTGTGTCACCTTGGGTAAGTTACTTAACCTCTGTCAGCCTCAGTTTCATCAACTGTAAAATGGGAATAATGATAACACTTATTTCATAAGATTATCATGAAGATCAAATGAGATAAAATCCATATGGCACTTAGCACAGTGTTTAGAACATGGTAGGTGCTTAATAAATACTTGTTCTACCGTATTTACTGAACTTTATTGAAAAAATGTCTATGTCATTTGGAATGGGAATATTGCAGTTTTTTTTTTTTTTGAGGGGGAAAGGCAGGGCAATTGGGGTTAAGTGAGAAGTTTTAAATAAAAATAAAATGGTATATCTGATGATGGGTAAGTCAAGTTCCAAACTCTAGAAGGGTAAACTATGGTGAATTTGTTCTGAAAATATCCCTAAAAGCCACATGGGAAGCAACACCATTACTGTTATCTGGAATTAAGCATTAATCATACAATTTAAGAACCCAATATTAAATATAATATGAATATAAACAGACACATTTTTATGAAATGGCAGAAGATAACATTAAGATAACTTTAAACCCTGTACACCTGGGTTGCCTTTAGGGGACAATGTAGGTACTTGTTTCCTGAGTTGGACACCTTCCTATATCCTAATGCTATGTATTTCCAGTGTCCTAAAGGGATAGTATGAACTATCTTAAAAGAATGTCTGTTAACTTTGGCAAACTGAAAATTAATTTACCACCATTCTCCAGAATCAAAGAATCTCAGTTGGAAGGACCTCAGAAACCACCGAATCCAGTGGGTATGTGGGTAGACAACTCTCTCCCTAGCATTTCTGAAAAGTGTTTATTTGTCTCAGATTGAAAGCCACTAGTTAAGAAGCACTCAGTCAGGGATGTGGGAAAACTGGGACACTGATACACTGTTGGTAGAGTTGTGAACTGATCCAACCATTCTGGAAAGCACTTTGGAACTTTGCCCAAAGGGCCATAAAACTGTGGCTACCCTTTGATCCAGTAATACCACTGCTAGGTCTATATCTCAAAGACATTAAAAAAGGGGGGAAAGGTCTTATTTGTACAAAAATATTTATAGCTGTGGTGGCTAAGAATTGGAAATCAAAGGGATGCCCATCAATTGGGGAATGGCTAAACAAGCTATGGCATATGATTATAATGAAATATTATCATGCTATAAGAAACGACTAGTCTGATGATTTAAAAAAAAAACCAACTGGAGGACTTACATGAACTGATGCATAGTGAAGTGAATAGAACCAGGAGAATGTTGTACACAGTAACAGCAATATTGTTTTGATGAATTGTGAATGACTTAACTATTCTCAGCAATACAATGATCCAAAACAATCCCAAAGAACTAATGATGAAGCATACTATCTGCCTCCAGAGAAAGAACTGATATTGATTGAATATAGACTGAAGCATGCTAGTTTCCCCTTTCTTTCTTTAATTTTTTTCTTTTCTTTGAGTCTTCTTGTATAAAATGACCAATATGGAAATGTTTTACATGATTGCATATGTATGACCTATATCTGATTGCTTTACTGTCTCAAGGAACGGGGAGGGGAGGGATAGAATTTAGAACCCAAAACTTTAAATAAAAATGTTTTTAAAAATGGTGTGTGGGGGGAGAGAAGCACTCAGTGCCTCCTAAGGCAACCCATTCCTTCCATTTTGGGTCAGCACTGATTGTTAGGAAGTTTTTCCTTACATTTCACTGAGCCAAAATCAGCTTCTTTGCAACTGGTTCTAGTTCTACTCTCGAGGGCCAAGTAGATAAAGTCTAATCCCTCATTCCTGTAACTGCCCTAGAAATAACTGAAGATCATAGGTTCCTAGAGCTGGAAGGGACCACAAATCACACACATAGTAAATGGCAGGTAGCATACAACCTCAGATCCCTTTAAGACAGTGATCACATTTCTCCTAAGTATTCTTCTCTATAGACTGAACATTTCTACTCTTTCAACCAATTCTAGTTTAGGATGGCTTCCAGTCTCATCAACCTTGTTAAACTTCTCTCATTGATCAATGGCCTTTCTAAAATTTGGCAGCTAGAAGTGATTGTTATCACCTCCTGCCTACTCCTCGTGATGCTACTTCTCTTACTTGGACCATTACCTCCATTTCCTCCCCATTGGCAACCTAGATTGCATCCCTGGGTTCCTCAGCAGTGATAAAGAAGCTTTTGTCTCATATCATTGGGTCTCAAGTCTCCAAGGCATGGGGAAGAAACAAACAATCCCTTCCCCTGCTCTCCACCTCCCTTTCATATGTTGTCTTTCTCCCTTAAATAAATGCCTCTCTCTCTCTCTCTCTCTCTCTCTCTCTCTCTCTCTCTCTCTCTCTTTCTGTCTCCTCATCTATTTATCTCTTCCAAATGCTATCTCACTAGCATACAGAGCAGGAGAGTTTTCATTTTCTTCATTTTGGACACTATGCTTATGTTGAGATAGCCCAAGACTAAGTTATCTTTTTTTTTGGTGGTTATGTCACATTGGTGATTCATTGAGCTTATGTTATACTAAAAACTCCAGAACTTTTTCATACAAATTGTTTATCATTATTTCCTAGCTTATTACATGTGAAATTGATTTTTGATATGTGTTAGACTTTCTATTTGCCCCTATTTATTTTTATTTTTTTTCTTATTAATTCTTTAATTTATTAATTTGTTTGTTTCCTTTTAGTTTACAGGATTCAATTCCACAATTCCTTGAATTTCACATTTTGTCTCCCTCCCTCCCCTCCCCCCCCCATGGTGTCTTATAATCAAATATAGGATCTGTAGATACTTTCATATTATACAATGGTCAGGTTATAAGGATGGATTGTACCAGCTGGGATGAAAAATGGTATAGAGGACATAAAATCAAATAAGAGAACAAAAAAGATCAGGTATTTTGCTTCCACCTGGATATAAATTTAGTTCTTTCTAGTTCTTTCTCTGGATGCACGTTTTTCTCTCCATCATGCATCTTTTGGGATTGACTTATATCCCTGCATTGTTGAGAAGAGTCCAATCTATCAAAGTTGGTTATCACACATACGTTGTGTCTGTAATTGTGTACAAATTCCTCCTGGTTCTACTCTTCTCACTCAGCATCAGTTCTTTTAAGCCTCTCCAGGTAAATATGAAGACCGCCTGCTCCCCGTTTCTTATAGCGCAATAATATTCCATAACATGCATATACCACAACTTGTTCAGCCATTCCCCAATTGATGGACACCCCCTTAATTTCCAATTCTTTGCCACAACAAAAAGAGCTGTTATAAACATTTTTGTACATATGTATTTGCCCCTATTTAAATGTTTTAGAGTTGTCCTCTTGTTTTAACCTATTGGGATTTTTTTTTTAAATCTATTCTGTCATCCAATTTGCTAACTATAGCCCCTCCCTTTATATCACCTGTAAATATGTTAAATGTTCCTTACTCCCTTTACAATGGGGTTTATATCCAATGTTGCTGCATGGAGCTCCTCTACCTGCTTCAGGTTGACCATGTGTGCTGGCTCAGTACCAAAAAAGCCCAGGAACTGAAAACTTTTTGCCATATGTCCCAGAGTCAAAAAGCCAATAGAGTGAACAGCGGACAGTCTCTCCTTTTTAAACTTTAAATTTTAAAATTCCCTCCCTCACAATTGTCACAGGGTTAAGGGGAACATAAGGGGATGGCTCCATCATCCCAAAGCTCCTTTAATGCTGAGCCAGAATCTCTGGTCAAATGGAAGCAGGTTCTGTGCATGTTCCATATAGTAGAATCAGTGTTATACTGGAAATTGATTTTTAAAAATTTAAAACTTTTTGTGAAAAATATCATCACTCTATGCCATAGATTTATTTATACTTTAAAACAAACCATGTCCCACCATAAATATAGTGACATATGATAATCCCAATGCTTTTACAACCCTGGAAACCTATTAAATTAATTCTCTGCTAGCTTCTCAACATCAGCATTATGGAGATAAATAGAACTCTTTCAGATAAATTCAAGGGTGAAATGAAGATATCCATTGTCATTATTTCTATTGGGCATAGTTCTAGAATACTGGCTGTAGCAATAAGACAAGAAAACAAACTTGAAGGAATAACTATAGGTAAAGAAGAAACAAAATTAATACTTTTGTAGATGACATAATGTTGGGTTTAAAGAACCGTAGAGAGTCAACTAAAATTTGATTGAAATCATTAGTAACTTTAATAAATTTGCAGGATATAAAACAAATCCAGACAAATCACCAGCATTTCTATGTATTTCCATAAAACTCAACAGGAAGAAATAGAAAGAAAATTTCTATTTAAAATTACTACAGGATGTATTAAATATTTGAGAGTTTATCTTCTAAGGTCCATGCAAGAACTATAACTATGAACAACTGTTTACAAAAATAAAGACAGCCTAAATAATTGGGAAAATATTAGTTGCTCATGGGTAGGATGAGTTTATGTAATAAAAATGACAAGATTACCTAAGTTAATTTACATATTTAAATGCCATACCAATCAAATTATCAAAGGATTACTTTATAGAATTAAAAAAATAATAAAATGCATAGAGAAGAAAAAAAGATCAAGATTCTCAAGAGAAATAATGAAAACAAATGGGAACAAAGGGAAACTAGCAGTACCAGATCTTCAGCTATATGTACTATAATGCAGAAATTCTGCAAATAGACTGATTAGTGAAACAAATTAAGCACACAATATATAGAAACAAATCTATCTGGTAATCTATTATTCCATAAACACAAACACCCAACTATTGGGATAGGACTTTGTTATTTGACAAATAATGGGAAAGTTGGACAACTGTATTGAAGAAGTTAGATTTGGACCAATACGTCACACCAGATATGCTCCAAATGGTTAGATGAAAAGTCATATCATGAACAAATTGAAGAAACATGGAAAAAAATGTATCTATGGATAGGAGAAAAATTCATGACCAAACAAGGGATTGAGAGCATCACAGAAGATAAAATGGATGATTTTTATTGCGTAAAATTAAAAAGTTTGGGCAGCTAGGTGGTGCACTAAATAAAGCACCAGGCCTGGAGTCAGGAAGACCTGAGTTCAAATCCTACCTCAGACACTTAACACTTACCAGCTGTGTGAACTTGGACAAGTCACTTAACCCCAAATGCCCTCCAAAAAAGAAAAAAATTAAATTAAAAAAGTTTTACACAAATAAATCTAATAAGTCTGAGTAAAAAGGAAACAACTTGGAAAATTGTTTACAGGAAGTTTTTCTGATAGAAGTCTCATTTCCAAGATATGCAAGAGACTGATTCAAATTTATAAGAATAAGAGCCATCCTTTCTCTAACTAATAAATGTCTTAAGGATATGAATAGACAGTTCTTAAGAAAAGAAACCCAAGTTTTCTATAGCCATATTTTTAAAAAGCTCCAAATCACTACCAATTAGAGAAATGCAAATCAAAGTAATTCTGAGAGTTTACTTCACACTTATCAGAATGGAAAAGATTAAAATAAAAAAAAGGAAAAAGATAAATGGTGGAGGGGCTGTGGGAAAATAGGCATCTGGTTTACTGTTGGTAGAAGAACTGTGAATGAGTGTTACTATGCTGGTAAACAATTGGAAATTATACACAAAAAATTACTAAGCAGTGCATATCCTTTAATCCAGCTATCTTTTGAGATTGCCTAATAAGACCTAGGCTGTGTGTTGGTTTGTTTGGTTTGTCTATTGGACATCTCAAAAGGTACCCCATAGACGTCTTAAACTTGACATGTCCAAACTGAACTCTTTATTTCTCCTCCCACCAAACCCTCTTGAAAAACCCTTTTTAAAAAGTATTTATATTATTTATATGCTTACCTCGCTCCAGGCACTATGTTAAGTACTTTACAAATGTCTTATTTTATTTTCCCAACAATGTTGCAAGATAGATGCTGTTATTATTCTCATTTCACAACTGAGGAAATTGAAGCAAACAGAGGTTAAGTGACTTGCCCAGGGTCACACAGCTACTCAGCTTCTGAGGCTAGATTTGAACTCAGATCCTCCTGATTCCAGGTCCAGTGGTTTATCCACTGCTCTAACTCCCCTATAACTATCTTCCCATGTTGCCCAGGCACACAAGCTAGGTGTCATCTTTGACTCATTCTCTCTCACCCTCTTATTCCTCTCTCTCTCTCTCTCTGTCTCTCTCTCTTTCTCTCTCTCTGTGTCTCTCTGTCTCTGTCTCTCCCTCCCTCCCTCTTCCTCATTTCCAACTCTCATAATCATCTTCTTTCAAGGTTCGGTGTGGTTGCCCCTCCTCTGCACAGCCTTCCTGAATTTATACATCATTAATGTGTTCTACTTTCTCAATTTGTCTTCACTTATTTGTGTGTCTACACTGTAGTCTTCAAGTTTTTTAACTTGTTTATATGTTTAATATTTAGTAATACTTACTGGATTGAACTAAGTTGGGCTTCAGTTCCTCTGCTGAAAAAAAAAAGGGTGCTGAATGCCATGATCTTCAATGTCCCTTATAGGTTCTTGATCTTCTCATTCCAAATCCACACAATAGCCCCTTCTCTCATTTTCATTCTTCCCTAGCTTAGTATCCTCAGCATTCGGCACAGTGGCTGGCATACAATAGGCACTTAATAAGTGCTTATTAGATGAATTAATTGAATGACACCACCCTAATTTTGCTCTAAATAGTGGATATTTTTGGTGATAGTATTTTAAGGCTGAATGATCAATCAATGAATCAACAGTCATTTATTAAGTACCCATAGCATGCCCAGTGTTAGACACTGGAGATAAAAATACAAAAGTAAAACAGCCCCTGTCCTCAAGGAGGTTACATTCTATGGGGAGAATGGGGTTGGGGGTAGGGGAAACAATATAAATACAGATATGTACACAGTATATACAAAATGATTTCTGGGGATGGGGTAGGGCACTAGCAGTTGGGGAAATCAGGGTAGGCCTTGTGTAGAAAGTGGCATTTGAATTGTTGGTGGAGTTGTGAGCTGATCCAACCATTCTGGAGAGCAATTTGGAATTATGCCCAAAGGGCTATAAATAAGTGCACACCCTTTGATCCAGTAATACCACTACTATGAACCCCAGAGAAATCATAAAAGAGGGGAAAAGATCTACATGTACAAAAAATATTTATAGCAATTCTTTTTGTGGTAGCAAAGAACTGGAAAATGAGGGGATGCTCATCAATAGGGGAATGGCTGAACAAGTTGTGGTATTCGAATGAAATGGCATACTATTGTGCTATAAGAAATGACAAGCAAGCACATTTTAGAAAAACCTGGAAAGACTTATGTGAGCTGATGCAGAAACAGGAGAACATTGTACTCAGTAACAGCAACACTGTATGATGATCAACTATGAATGATTTAGCTCTTCTCACCAATACTATAATCCAAGAAAATTCTAAAAGACTTGTGATGGAAAATGCTAATTGTATCCAGAGAAAGAACTATGGAATCTGAATGCAGAGTAAAACACATTATTTTTACTTTGTTTTTGTAGTTTTTTCTGTTTCTTCTTTTACAACATGACTAATATGGAAATATGTTTCATATGATTGCACAGATATAACCTACATCAAATTGCTTACCTTATCTTAGGGAGGATGAAAGGGAGAGACAAAAATTTGGAGCCCAAAATTTTATTTAAAAAAATGAATGTTAAAATTGTCTTTTCATGTAATTAGAAACAAATTTAAAAGAACTTATATTATTATAATTATTACATTGTTATAAAATTATTTAAAAGAAATTGAAATAAATAAAAAAAACTATTTAAAAGAAAAAAAAAAGAAAGTTACACTTGATCTGAACCTTGCAGAAATTTAGGGATTCTATGAAGTAGAAGTGAGGGGGCCATACATTCCAGGCATGGAGGACAGGCCTGTGCAAAGATCCAGAGACAGGAGATGGAATGTCTAGTATGATGAGCAGCAAGTGGGACAATTTGGCTGGAACATAGCATGGATGACAGAGAATAATGCACAATAAACCTGGAAAGGCAGCCTGGAGCCAGGCTGTGCATGGCTTTTAAATGCCAGACAGAGCAGTTTGCTTGGTATCCTAGTGGCAGTTAGGAACCACTGACATCTCTTGGGCAGGACAATGACATTGTCAGCCTTGTGCTTTCAGAATCTGCCTTTGGCAGCAGGGAGAAGGGTAGACTGGAGAAGAGAGAGACTTGAGGGAGGGAGACCAATTAGGAGACTGCCTTAATTGTCCAGGCAAGGGGAGACCAGGTAACATGGCAGCCATGTAAGTGGGAAACAGGGGACAGGCAGAAGATTTGGCAAGGGATTGGAAGTAGGGCTGAGAGCTAGAGAAAAGGGAGTTGAGAATGACTCCAGGATTGATTTTTGAGTATTGCATGTGGTAGACTTGGATCATAGGTAGTTACCTTCCAGGGGAAGAGATTTGATATGTGGCATATCTGAAGTCCTATAATAGCAAGGCTCTATGATAACATATATAAAGCACTTTGTTAGTACTATGTTAATGTAAATTATTCTTCTTATTTCACCACAAAAATCCTAGTCCATGGTCTCACTGAGGCATGGAAATGACCCTGAGTTTTAGAAGGCTATGCAAGCAGGGCACAAGCTCTCATGGATCAGAAAAACAGGAAAGACTTTGAGTCTTTCTAGGTTACTCAGTGGTTAGAGTGCTGGGCATGGAGTCAGGAAGACTTGAGTTCCAATGTGACTTTAGACACTAGTTGTATGACTCTGGGCAAGTCACTTAATCCTGTTTGCCTCAGTTTCCTTATCTGTAAAATGAGCTGGAGAAAGAAATGGCAAACCACTCCAGTATTTTTGCCAAGAAAACTCCAAATAGAGTCACAGAAAGTCAGAAATGACTCAACAACAACAAAATAGATCTATTAATGGGCAGCATGCCTGACTAGCCTAGCTAAGTTCAAAGGGGCTCATTTCCAAAATATTGGGCAGCAATGAATGAATATTTTTGGCCAAAACAATTCCCTATTAATGCTTGGAGGGGTTGCAATATGCAGCAATAAAGAAAGTAGCTACATATGTAGAGGTAGTAGAGCCTAATAGATAGAGCACTAGACCTAAAGCCAAGAAGATTTGGATTCAAATCCTCAGATAGTTACTCTCTGCCTTACATCCCCTTCAGTTTCCCAAACCTCTAGAGTATATGTTTTGAGACTAGGGTATTTTTTTAAGCAACATTCCCTCTCCCTTCTCCCTTCCCCCAAAAGAAAGAAAAAAAAGGAAGAAAGGATGAAAAAAAAAAGCAAGGCCAGTTTCAGGTTTTGTTGTGCAAGTTTCTCTACAGCTCTAATTATGGGATGTCTCAAGCTGCAATGTAGCAGCAGCCCCAGAAGATCTGCACTGTCCATGGGATAGCAACATGAGCGTAGCCTGAAATGCAGGAGCCATAAAATTGCCATTGAAGACTGGAACAAAATTCAGCCTTTTGACGCACCTATATTTCTCCTAGCTCAGGAGTGACTGACTATAAATTTCAGCATTATCCAGGGTGGGGCATGAAGGAAAATATAATCTTCTGGTGCAAGCCACATAGGATTTTATATATTTAGAGATTTTAGAGGCTTTTCATACTGTCTAGAATGATGCTTTGTGAATTTTGGGCAGGGCATCTCTACCTATAATTTCATTGGTGTTGGAAATTTCTAGGGAGGAACTTTCAGAGATATACTGGTAAATGTTTAAAAACTGCAGAAAACTCCAGTGTCTTGAGGAAAAAAAAATGTACAAAGGACACACTTTTAAGTTTAACCTGCATTATTAATACTTTCTCAAGTCTAGCAAGTCAAAGAAATGATAAATCAAACTCTGATTTGTAGCCATTTTCAGATTTTGGAGATATAATTGCTCACATTGAAAATTTAGCAGTCGGCTGTCAAAACCTATTGGAGCTGGATCCAGCATACCCCCTCAGAACATTCTCTAACATCTGTAGCTACTCTGCAACTTAAGAGACTTAGTCAGTTGTCTGAAGGGTCCTAAGAAGTGAATGATTTGCCCAGGGTCACATGCAGTCTGTGTTAGAGTCAGGTATTCCTGACACCTAGATCAACCCTCTATCATAGAATGTTTCCTCTCATACTGTGTACATAGAGGGTCTTATAATACGTGCATGTTAAATTGAATTGAATTAAATTTTTACTGTCAAATATTTCAATGGGTAACTTTGGGACTCTAGAAATAATACTTTTTGTACTTACCTTTTTCTTAAGGAAGTACAGCTAGGGCACAAAAGAAGTTATTATTATTATGTTTTAAAGTTCATCTGGCATAATTGGAAATACTTAAAGCAGTTGTTGGTTCAATAGGTAGCAATGGTCTCCAAGATGGAATAACCATGGACAGATTTAGTCTCAGCAGAAAATGGAAAGGCATCAAAGGTCAAATACCATGGATCTTTGAAAAAGGAGCTTAGTCACTTGAAATGGCACATGCAAGAAATTTGACTGAGTAGGCTGTCAATGTGGGTGGTCAAGGCAATTCTGGAAATGCTATCTTTTTACTTAGCCCACCACAGGTCACTTTTGTTGCTTTTCCTAAAGGTGGCCCAGAAAAGATGGATAAAAATGATAACTGTTCTTTCTTTCACCCCTTGAAACTGAGACAGAAGCTGTGTGTATGTTGATAGGGTGATGTAAGGATGCTTATACTGATACTGATCAGCTCCAAAGGGAGGTTCAGATTTTTAGAGTTTGAAGGGACCTCAGACGTTACATGATCTGACCTCTTCATTTTATAGATGAAGAAACTGAAGCCCAGTTAGGTAAGGGAACTGACTTTTCCAAGGTCACTGAGAAGCAGAGCTGGGATTCAAACCCAAGTGCTCCTGTTCCAAATCTCCCTCTAGATTTCAATTTCTATTGCTCTTAGTCAAAAAGCAGCATTATTCAGCTCTGTTCCTTTGCTTCTTGTACCTCCCTCCTCCCCTCTGAAAGAAATAATAATGATTACATTTCATGGAATTCATAGCACATTGTAGGGCTTTTTTTTTAATTTTTATTTTCTTAAAGTAAGTGAATCCTTTTTTTGCTTTTTGTTTTTGTTTTGGAGGGCAATTGGGGTTAAGTGACTTGCCCAGGGTCACAAGGCTAGTTTTTGTGTTAAGTGTCTGAGATCGGATTCGAACTCAGGTACTCCTGACTCCAGGGCCAGTGCTCTATTTACTGCACCTCCTAGCTGCCCCTAAAGCAAGTGAATCCTAAAAATAACCCACAGAAGAAGTCAGGAGAGAAATTATTAGCCACATTCGACATAGGAGTCATGCAACAATTAGTTTGAGTTTAAATGGGAAATGGCTGAACTTGGAAAGGGGTGCACACAATCATCAAAAATGGACATGCTGTCTATCAAAGAACTTACTATAACCAGGATAGAGGATGGTGTGAGAAAACCAGTGTTTGGCTTCATTTTCAGTTTTTGAAAGTAGCAATATGATGTTGGATTCATAACATGCGAGCACCCAAGGAACCATTCAAGGGCATGCTTAAAGTCAATCTCTCCTAGTTCAGCCAAGCAGTAGGTATCCATGAAAGAAATCATTCAGAGCAGGGAAAAGCTCAGGACTTCCCTGAACTATACTGGGTCCTTTGGAATGAATCTACAATTCTATTTGATCTGGACTAGAAGCAAGAAGGTAGGGTTGACTGTGGTGAAGGCACACAGGAAACTTCAAGGTGAGGAAACTGCCATCAGGGGTAAGGGGAGGAGCAGCTTCTGATTGGGGAATACAAGCAAATTGAGTCACTTGGAAGGTTATTGCTAGTAAATCCAAAGTCGTGGCCCTGGGGATAGGATTAAAAATGATAATCATTCCATCTATAGAAGAGCAACCAGGAAGACAACCTGGGAGGGATGGGGCTGATTTCATATACTAGGTACATCATCTGAAGCAATATTTAGGAGCCAAAAAAAAAAAAAAAAAAGACCTGGGAGGAGGTTGGGAGTAAAAGTCCCACACCAGCGGTAATTATTCTGTCATAGAGATTTGAAGTACCATGAAAAATGAGTGAGAAATGAAGCAGCTCCTGTGGAAATCACTATTGAATTTGTGAATGCTTCCAGCCTAGGATTGCTTTCCATTAGTCCGAGTAGCATTAAGTTATCATCAAGGTTTTATACCCAAGGATCAATCCGAGGTCCTAAGTATTGTTTGCAGAGGGAAATGGGTGGGGGAGGGGAGACTGGCAGCAATCCAGGCCTGGCAGCCTGACATTGCAAGAATTTTCTTGGCCCGCTTTTTGGATAGAGTCTGATCCTGGTTATACTTACTCTTGGAATAAAAAAAAAAAAAACCTATTACTGTGTCTACATTGATCCATTAATGGTATTTAATAAGCACTTGGTGATTGTGCCGATAACAGTTATGGTATTTGGCACCATCTTTTCATAAGCAAAACTCTGCTTTGCTAATCCCACAGGTGCTGCCATGAAAATTCAGGATTTAGGAAGTGATTGCCAGCTGTGCCGGAGACTTCCTAGAATCCCCCAGATCACAGTGACCTTGGATTTCTGGGAAGACTGCTTGAGCAGCATGAAGTCCCTTCTTTCATCTTGATCAGTCATGGCAATGTTTGTTGGTGTGGCAAGGCAGGTTACATAAAGTATAGACTTAAAAGTTTGATATTCAGGAAGCCATTTCTTTTCATAAAGACTCTATCTATATGACCCTTTATAGAGTCTCTTTTCTTAACAAGTCTTCAAGGGAGGAAAACAAATATTGGGTTATAAGGATGAAAAAGGCAGTATGGTGTGGAGTAGATAGAGCTGGTATTATTATTCCCATTTCATACATGTAGAAACTAAGACATAATTTGCTCATGATCTTACAACTAGTGAATGATTGACCCGGGAATTTTTTACTCCAAATTTTCCTACTATACCATATGACTTGAAGTGAAGGGATACTGCTATAAGAAGACAGTAGAGTGCTTTGGTCTTACTGTTCCAAATGTTAGGTTTATAATTTTGGGGAGAATTCCTTTTAGTTTCCTGCTCAGGATTTAAAGTCATGAATTACTAGGCCTTCTAAAAGTACATTAATTTTAAAAATATTGACTTAAACAGGACCCCCCCAAAATTAAACACTAAAATCTACTTCTTTGCATTACTCTAATTTTTCTGCCAAAAATATCCATACATACTTTTACATGACTGTTATCATTGTGTGCATTTCATTTTGTATATATTTTATCTGGTAACAAAATTTGTTCATTTGCATCTTATTTTTCTGTCACCTTCATTTCTAAACATTTCTCCCTTCTGCCCCAGCCAGGAAGTCATTCCTTGTAGCAAAAAATAAAAAAGGGGGAAAAAAGTTCAGAAAAGATAAGTGACCATAACAGCCATCAAGTCTGACAAATATTCCATGTCTATGGGGGGGGGGGCAAGATTAATTATGACATTGTTCAATTTCATTTTTTTAGGGGAACTTGTTCTTTTCATTGGTGTACTGATTGTGCACGTTATAAACCATTCTATTTCATTTTGTATCAGTTCATATGTCTTCCCCTATTTATCTGCATTCTTTGTATTTGTCATTTTTTTTGAGGTGCAGAAAAAATTCATTACATTCACACATCACAATTTCTTTAACCATTCTCCAGCTAGTAAACATCTATTTTGTTTCCAGTTCTTTGCTAATTAATGCAAAAACGCTGTTATAAATATGTTTTTGTATATGGAACCCTTCTTTCTATCTTTAACCTTCTTGGGGTATATGCCTAGCAATGAGCTATAGATCTTCAGTAAAACCATTGAATTTAATATTTTCAATTAATTTAAAATTAATTTAAAGATGCCAAGTTTGAAGGTGATAAAAAAAAGGAAAGAAGTCAAAATTCAGTACCTTTCCCTCCAACCCTTAACTATTATTAATCATAGCTTAATTCATCTTTGAGTGTTATCTAAACACTTTATTAGACTCTTTTCTCCCTTCTTAATTACTCGGAATCCTTACCTTGAAATGATATTTCTCTGGGGCTTGTCCAAGGCAATGAAATTTCAAGCTAACTTGGCATAGAAAGTTTCTCTGGCAGTTTATTCTCAAATTTGTGGCTACTTGTGGCTTTTCTCTTTTTTAGCCATAGTTAGTCAGACTATTCTCCTGTTTAGGTTGCTCTAGTAAATAAGAGGGATGGCCTTAATTTGCCTTCTTGGTTTCTTTATCAGTCAGGAAAGTCTGTCTGTCTTCCCTCTGACTCCACTGTTTTCTTTTTCTCTAAGTCAAAGTAGCAAATGTGATATTATAGCCATGTAAGACATATTTGGACTGCCAGTGAAACTTCTCCCCCCAATATATTCCAAAACTGATTGGCTCTATTTCTTGCCAGTCCAGTTTCTCTGACAGATTACTTCTGTCCTGAGGCTTTCCCCTCTCTCTCTTCTGATCAATACTTTATTTACAAACAAAGACTTGTATAAACTGCCTTTTTAAAAACAGAGCTTGAAGTCATAAACATCTTAGCTTATACCAGAAATTTTTGTAAAGAGCTAATATTTTACCCAAAAATTCATTTCAAAGCATATGCATTAGTGAGTTCTAAAATGAAATTGATCTGTTACATCCTTATAACTGAAATAATTTCATGATGTAACAAAAATGAGTAGATATTAATTCAGCACTTCAGGATTTATAAAGCACTTTACCTGTGTTATCTGTCCTGATTAATCTCATGTGGCATTAATGTGTGACCTTAAGAACTTCAATTCTCCTTATAGCTGTTTCCATATATGCTAGATGGAAGCATCAGGGCTGTCTCTTCTAACTTTACTGAGGGGATTGGGAAGAAACACCAGATAACACATAAGATGCTTTTTCTATATCTTGAGGCTTCAGAGATGTGTGATTTCATCAATGCTGTTACTTCCTCCACTGCGGCAGATTTCAACCCCTCACATAATTAGTAGATGGTCTTGGAGAGTTGCTATGGCCAAAAAAATTTATCACCTTGTGGCCAATCTGGTGATAACCTCTTTGAATTTAGCTAGGTTGACTCTCCAGACAACAGACCTTTCTGGCTGATAAGGAAGTTCTGCTTGAAGCCTTTTCAGTAGGATCTGCAATCATCTTAACTAGGGAGGGTCACCTCACACCACAATGAGTCATCAGAATAAGACTTTCACAGCTCTTTCTTTATGCCTCTTTTAAGACTAAAAAGACACATTCACTAAACTGAAATTTATTGTTCAGCTAGTAAGCATGAGTTTCCTACATCCTATAAAAATTATAAGCCCTTAATCACAAGATTATAGAATCTCACACTTGGAAAGATCCTTCAATGCCATCTAATCCAACCAGTATCTCAATAGGTATTCTCTCCATAATATGGGGCAATCAATCAATTTGTTAAATGCCTACTATATGCTTGGCACTCTGCTGGGTGAAGAGGATACCCCCTAAGAGGGTTAGGGTTGCTCTGGAGACCCCAAAATACCAACACGCTGGGTCCTGCCAAATGAATTCGACTTGAGTCTTCTCAGCCAAAGAAAAGTAAAATTTATTAAAAGTTTGCTTGCATTAGACACAGAGTAAGTCTGTGCTAGGTTGTTCTATGGTGCTCTCTCTATTCTATGGCATTCTATGGTGCTCACATGGCATGAGATGGAGTCTTTATATACAGAAGGTTGTGGGAGGAATCTAGGGGTGGTCTAGAGGAGGAGTTTGGGGAGGGTCTTCAGGAGGAGTTAATGAGGTCAATGAGTGATTAAGGGTGGGAAGTCACCTGGAGACCACAAACAATGGTGGGCTAGGCCAGTTCAAGGGTGGGAAGTCTAGCAACAGACCTGCCTCATCAAATGGGAAGATTCAATCAGAGTCCAAGGGAGGTTCTCAGAGCCTGTACCTCAAGGACTCAAGGAGAGCTTGAGGGGGCTCCCAGAGCCCATACCTCATCAGTGGATGCTGAGAATAAAAGTACAAAGAATGAAATAATCCCTACTCTCAAGAAGCTTAACTTCTAATGGTGCAGACAACCAATACATATAGAAGAAATTTTTTTAAATGACTAAATACAAATATGTATAAGGTTGTTGAACATAAGGTCGTTTGGGAGAGAGAGCACTCAGAGTTGGAAGGAGCAGGAAAGTCTTCGTGTAGAAAATGGTCCTTGTTATCTGTCCTTCATTTTTCAGAGAGGATCAAGGACATGAAAGGGATTCTATGAGACAGAGTTAATGTAGGGCACTTCCAGGCATGGAGGACACTAAATGCAAAGACAGGGAGATGAGAGTGTTGTGAGGAGCAGAGAGAAAACCAACTTGACTGGATTGCAGTGTGTGGGAAGGAGAGGAATGTCTACAAAGCTGGGAAGAAAGGTTGGAGCCAGTTGGATATAACTTTAAGAACTAAACTTTCTTTACAGGTAATCATCTATGTTCCTCTTGAAGAGCTCCAGAGATGGGGAACTCACAACTTTGCAAGGCACCCATTCCAATTCAAGAAGGTTCAACTCTTTGGGAAGTTTTTCCTTACATCAAGTCTAAATCTGTTTTTTGTTTGTTTGTTTTTGTTTTTGGTTTGTTTTATTTAAGTTTCTGTCTCTTGTTTTTCCAGTAACCTGGGAGGCTAATAAAAGAAGTCTAATCCGTTTTCTACTGGGGTAGCTAGGTGACTCAGTGGACAAAGTGCTGGGCCTGGAGTCAGTAAGACTCATCTTCTGGAGTTCATATCTAATATCAGACACTTATTAGCTGTGTGACCCTGGGCAAGTCACTAAGCCCTATTTGCCTCTGTTTCCTCATCTGTAAAAATGACCTGGAGAAGGAAATGGCAAACCACTCCAGTATCTCTGCCAAGAAAACCCCTAATGGCATCGTGGAGAGTCATATGCAACTGAAAAAATGATTTAACAACAACAGATACATGAAGATAGCATTCTTGTCTCTCACTCTTTCCTTATGCCCTTTCTCTCTCTCTCTCTCTCTCTCTCTCTCTCTCTCTCTCTCTCTCTCTCTCTCTCTTTCTCTCTCTCTCTCTCTCTCTCCCCCCCCCCTTAAAATCTTCTCTAGGTTAAATATCTTGAGCTTTACTGGCTAATACTTTTGTGACATGGTTTTCTTTCAACATTTATCTCATCCTTGATTGGTTGTGAGCTAACTTGTCACTGTCTCTCCTGAAATGTGGCCCCAGAAATGAACAGAGATAGAAGAGAACATGAGAGGAAAACCAGACAAAAAGAGTTTCACAAAAACTCAGAGAGGAGAAAGTGTCCAGGAGGAGTGGAGGGTCGGGGAGTCAACATCAGACTGCAATGAAGAGATCATTGGTGACTTTGGAGAGATCCCTTTCAGTTGAATGAAGATTGGAAGAAGCCAGGTTGCAAAGGGTTGAAGAGTAAGTGACTAGGAAGAGAGAAAGTGGAAGCAATTATTTTCCAGAACCTTACAGCTGAAATTCTAGCTCACTGATGCTAATGGCAGTTGCTTGTAACATTAACAAAAAAAAAAAAATGGGAAGACCCTAGATGAGACGGTTCTGCTTATAAAAATAACAACAAATAACAATAGCAAATAAGGACATTATAATTTTTCAGCATGGACATGGCAATAGTTCTCAAACTCTTCTTCGATTCAATGAATCAATTAATATATATTTATTAAGCACCTACTATGTGTGGGGTACTATGCTAGATTCTTCTTCCAAAGACTGCACATACCCATTTTACCTGTTTTAAACTACCTGTTTAAGCTCTTGAACATCTTATTTTCAATCAGGTTGCAAAACCTAAAGTGGAGTGGGGTTGGGGGACTGGTGCAGTGTCAGTCTTGATTTAATTTATATTTAACGGATCCCCTTAAACTGAATTCTTACTTTATATAGGGCCATATGGCTCTGGTTAGATGCTCCATTAGTTAGCAGCTGCTTACTTTAGCTCATAAGCTACATGGAAAGTAATTACATTGAATAGACAGTACCCTTGATTTAAAGTCATAGGGTGAAGCTGTTAATTGAATAGAAATGATAGATCTTAAAAAAAAGAAAAGAAAAAAGAAAGAAGGAAGGAAGGAAAAGAAAGGTAGATCAGGCTTGAAGAAACATAAATATCATAGGCAAAGTGCCCCAAAGAACCAACAGGAAGCATTTGCACAGTAGAACACAATTTCATTTATTTCATTTGTCCTGCATAGGAAACAGGCAAATCCTTTACAATTCATCATGGATCCTTTCCCCTTCAGAAAAACAATGGTTGGACTTTGTCATTGCTCCTCACTTAGGTTCAGAGCTTTTCAGACATTTCTTCACTGCATTTTTGTGGTCAGTTTTCAGGTTGAAGGGGTGTGTGTGACAGAAGCTGGGGAAATGAAAGATGGGATTGTTTCCATGTCATCCTCTACCCTTGCCACCTGGCGCAGGGATTCTGATGAGTGGAGATACATAATGGCTGTCTCAATGAAGCATGTTCCCTTCTTTTCTGGAGGTCAGGGACCAGGAGGAGCAGGAGAGCATAAGATCTGTTGAAATGTGACCTTAGCTCAATTGGGGCTAATATTTCCCCAGAATTCAGGAGAATAAAGAAAATGAAAATGACTTAAAGAGAATGATGTCCAGAGAGTTCTCAAGTTGTACACTTGGATAGTCAAAAGTCCAAATTTTTAAGAAAAAACAACAGCCTATGACTGATTTCTTCGAGGAATGGCTGAATAGTCAATAATAAAAGGGGGGGGGGAGGTTGAGTATGTGTGTGAAAAGAAATTCAAGGTTAAAAAAGTGAAAACTTGATTTCCCAAGGTCAAATCTTATTGCCATAATCACCTCTGCCTCACGATCCTTTATTTCCTTCCATTCACAGCTCACCTCTTACTTTCTAAATGCAACATTTTCTGTTTTCCCAACTGCTGGTCTCCTAACAGTTTTACATTTTAATTTTAGTATTTATTCTGCACACATTTTTTTTTCCTGCAAATACTTGTGTGTATATATGTATGTTGTCTCTTGATAGAATGTAAGTTCTTTTGGTTGAGACAGTTTCATTTTTGTCTTTGCATCTCCATCTTCTAACACAATGCCTGGCATGTGGTAGGATGTGGTAGGATTAATAAATAGTTGGGAATTAATTGATTGATGGATTCTGAGACTTCTTTTTATTCGAGATCCTTGTAATAGTTTGTGTTTAATAGCCATTACATATGAGAATGTATCAACTGAGATTGCAAGGACCCACCATAAGAAATTTCCTTTCCATTTCCATGTCTTCAACTCAATTCTCATCCCCTCCTACACAGAGACAGAAGTCACCTAGAATTCAGTAGGGCTAGATGGAAGAAGAGATTATGGAATTGGGCCATTAGTGAAGAAACCAGTGTTGCCACACTTTCCCATTATTCTGCTGGAGTCATTAATGGCAATGGAAATCTTTTCACCTTTGTACTTGGAATATGGCAATAGGCTGGCTCTTGAGAACTCTTTGGAAAGAAAGTGCTACTGTCTCTTGAGTCCAGTTTTCCAGTGTGCAGGTCAGGGGGCAAGTTACATAACACTATGAAGGTAAGCCTTCTGCAGGTTCATGCAGGGATGGAAGGCTTGAGAAAACATGGGAAAACAATGCCAATGAACTGTAGGAGGAAGGAGACAAATTGAACTGCCAGTTGTGTCACCAACCAGCCATGCTATTTATAATAGGCTCTGCCAGCAGCTAACTGTGTGACCTTGTTCAAGTCATTTAAACTCTGTTGGCCACAGTTTTATGATTTGTAAGATCAAGGAATGGACCATGTGATATAGAAGACCCCTTCCAGCTCTAAAAGCCTGTGATTTTATTTTCACTGCCTTTCACCACCATAGGATTTCTAAACACCCTGTATTTATGAGCAAAAAAGAAAAAGAATTGAAGCCAAGCAAGTCATAGGTTCATGGCATGAGATAGGCTAAAGAAGAAGTTCTTAACTTGGGTCTGTAAACTTGATTTTCAAAAAAATATTTTTTATAACTATATTTCAGCATAATTTGCTTTCTTTTCAATCCTATATATTTTCTTTTATCTATCTGAAAATATTATTCTGAGAAGGGGTCCATTTGTTTCACCTGACTGCCCAAGGGATCCATCACACAAAAAAAGGTTCCGAATCCCTGGGCTAGAGATAAGCATAGAAACATGTTCATCCGCCCAGAGCAGTAACTACTGCCCAAATAGCAGGGGAATCTTTGAAATCAGGACACTTCTTTCTTCTGCATGTTTATTATTATTTTTTAATTAGCAAATATACAGGGACCCTTTCAACCATTTTCATATTTTTTTAAATTAGGGGACTGATCAAGATTTAATCTCACCTGGCTAGCTAGTACCCAATCAACATCCTAATTTATTCCAGCTACATGTAACATAAGAATTTTCTGTTGAGGAGCACAGCTGTATAGTAGGAAAAGCATGGAACTCAGACCAGCAGGGAGTCATAGGCAGTCACTCATAGATCATATTTCCAAATCCCATGAGGAAATATTCCAATTGGCCAAAAAGGAGCCAATGGGAATCATCCTCCAGTATGCCACATCTAACCTTTGCTCTATTTAACCTATGCAGAAGACCTGGGCTTGAGTCTTTGGTCTATCATTTATTGGGTCTTATGATGTAAATTTCTATTTCTTCATATTTAAAATGTATATATTAATACTCCAATGATGATCCACAAACATGGTATCAGAAAAAAAGTTGTTTGTCATATTTTTTGATATTTTGATTGAATTGCTTGATTTTTTAATCTGCTTTTTCTTTTCTTTTCTTAAAAATTTATTTGTTATAAGGGATAGCTTTCTGGCAGAGGGAGGGGAAAATCTTGCCATTTGGGCAAAAGATATTAATACAATTTTATTTAAAAAAATGTAAAGCTGGGGTGGCTTGGTGGTGCAGTGAATAGAGCACCGGCCTTGGAGTCAGGAGGACCTGAGTTCAAATCTGGCCTCAGACACTTAATGCTTACTAGCTATGTGACCTTGGGCCAGTTACTTAACCCCAATTGCCTTGCCCTCCCCCCTCCAAAAAAAATATAAAGTGGTCTATAAAGGTGAGTTATTACTATGAGACAATGAAACAGATGATTGAAGCAGGTTGTGGGATTTCTTTTTACAGGAGTTCTCTAAAACCACAGACCTGATAGCCATATATTCATTAGTGATAGTTTGGGTACACTCCTGATTGGATCCAGGAGGCCTCTTCAAAATCCCTTCTAGAACTACCTTGAATTGTGAAAGGAAAAATAAATTTGGACTTTCCTAGGAAATAGATTAAAAATGAGAGCAAACAAAAGAAATTACCATTTTAAACAACTGATGACTTGCTATGTAAAAATCTGTAACCAAGGGAAACAACTGAATAATGCATTTCTTTTCTTCACCTTTCTTTTACATTTTGGCTCCCTGTTTGATATTAGCATTTATATGAAACCTGTGGGAGTTATTGATTATCTCTCTCTCCTGTTATGTAATGTTCATTACTCATTAGAATGTAGTGTTCCTGTTATTTGCCCTCAAACATTTCTCAGGCAATGTCCTTCCATGCCCTGTAGTAGCACATCTTTACAGCCAGGCTTTAAGGTTTGAAAACTCCTTTGCAGACTTCACCTCCCTTGACCCTCATAGCCTTAAGAAGTAGGTGCTATTATTGTTATCCTATTAGAGATGAAGAAACTAAGGATCAGAGAGGTTTTGCGACTTGCTCAGGTTCACATAGCATTTGAAGCAAGATTCAATCCCAGTTCTTGTTGATGCCAAGTCCAGAGTTCTAGTTAGTCTACCATATTGCCTCGATTAGAAGAGTACTACTTAGTATTTAAACTTATTCAAAAATGTCTATTTATGCACTGTTCCTCTGCTATGTGATTTCTTTCCCAAAGTGTCTATATCGCTTTGGTAAACCTTCAGTCAGTAAAGAAGCAACTTACTTGAAAAAATATAGCATATAACCTAGAATAGTTAGCATATAACTAGGTTAGCGTATGGGCAGCCAGGTAGCTCAGTGGATAAAGTGCCAGGTGTAGAGTCAGGAAGAACTGAGTTCAAATCCAGTCTCAAATACTAGCTATGTGACCCTGGGCAAGTCACTTATCCCCATTTGCCTCAGTTTCCTCATTTGTAAAATGACCTACAGAAAGAAATAAATCACTCTGGTATCTCTGCCAAGAAAACCCCAAATGGGGTCACATAGAGTCAGACACAACTGAAAATGACTAAACAGCAAAAGTTTAGCATGTAACCTGGGAGAGTACCTCTCTTAAGCAATATTTAGACTTCCTTCTTCATACATAACATAACATCTCCCATGACCATGTCTTTGCCCAGACTGTTTCTTACAACTGGATTCCATTTCTTCTTCATCTCCACCTCTTACCAGCCCTTAGTTTCCTCAAAATGAAGGTAAGGCTGGAGCTCATATTCCATCATTTAACACAAGGCATTCCCTGACAGTGCCCAGCTACAAAATTTTGTTTTGTTTTGTTCAGTTGGTCAGTAGTATCCAGCTCTTTGTGACTCCACTTAGGACTTTCTTGGCAAAGATATTGGAATAGTTTGCCATTTCCTCTCTAGCTCATTTTACAGATGAGGAAACTGAGACAAACAGGTTTAAGTGACTTGCCTAGAGTCACATAGCTACTGACTCAGGAAGATAGGGTGATAGGGCTTCCTGTATGTTTACTTTGTATATATTTATATGTGTGTATGAATATATTTACTTTGTATATATACATATACTTTGTACACACTTTGTGTATGTATTATCTCTGATTGTTTCATTTGTAATTTTGTATTCTCTGAACCTCCGGTCTTAAAAAACCAATGAAGTTCCCTATTCATTGGTTTTTCTCTAACTTGGGTGCACCCAACTATATAGTGGTAATACCGTGTTTCCCCGATAATAAGCCCTTCCCCGAAAATAAGCCCTATTGAGATTGCTACTGTAGTGAAGGTGATCCCCTGCGCTACACGCTACATTACGGTACCCTCTGTATGCACCGTTTCCCCCCCTCCCCTGTGAAACACATGCCGCGCTCCGAGCTGTATCCAATCAGAGCTGCAGCAGTGAGCGTGTCATCCTGTTCTTCCCCAGTGATTTGCTTCTTGAATAAAGGTACATTTTTTTTGTTCACATTTACCTGTTTATTAAAATTGCTGTCAATGTTCATTAAAATAAGCCCTCCCCTGAAAATAAGCCCTCTGGTGTTTTTCTGTCCAAAAAATAATAAGACAATGTCATGCAACATTCATTCTATACTAGCATGGTAAAGAAAGGTTTATTCAATGGCATGCTGGTAAATGTTTAACTACCGGCTCTTTAGGAAAATATACATTCTTAACATTTTATCCATTACTTAAGCCTAGGTAATCAACAAAACAATAAACCAAACCCTGATTTGTAGCTTTTGTTGATTTCTGAGGTGAAAAGGCTCACCCAGAAAATCTAACAAGCTGGTACAAGTTGGCTCGAGTATAGCCTTTTTAGATAGCTCAAGTTTAAGTTTTGTGTTATCTAATTAAATTAATATCCACCACTAATACATATATGTCTACATTCATGTATCTATATCACTTTAAGGTATATATACACACTGGTATACTTTAAAAATATCTTTTGATTTGAGCATAAATTGAATTTAAGTGAAGCAGAGTTGCTCGAGGTTGTCTGGCCTCACTCTTCCAGAGTCATTCAAATCCAGTGGCAAGACAAAGTCAACATGACTGGTGATGGCCCAGGACACAATGTATCGCTTGGTATCTTCGATGTCTGACCAAACTCTAAGCACTCCACAGTGCCTGCTTCAGCCACCTTCATGGATATTAGAACAAACTATTCTCATTCACCCATTCTGCTGGGGAAGTCTTCACATGCTTGGGGTAGACATTCTGCTAACTCACCAACAGGTCTGAGACCCCTCAGTTGTCCTTAATCTGGTTAAGCCCCTATGCTGAAATGGTTTACTAGGGGTGGGTGCTGCACATGCTACAGCTTCTTGGAGTGACAGGTGAGAATTAGGTGGATCAGGTAGGTACCAGAGGTGGAAAGCAGCCCTGAAAGGGGCTCTAGAACCCTCACCCCAGAGATGCTAGTCTTCCTTGAAAACACCCCACACCCTACTTTAATAATACAGAGGTTGATTGGAAAGCAAATCATTGTTATATGTTACAGGCATTTATTGACTGAGAAGGCAAGGAAAATTATTGATATTTGAATGAGGTTAATTTTAGGCAGGTATTTCAGGGCAGATTTCAGTTTCAGAAAAGAAAAATTTCTTAAAATTAGAGTTTCTAAAAGTGGAATGAGTAACCAATGAAGGAATGAGTTCTTTTTCACTAGAAGTCTTCAAGTAAATTAGTGTTCTTTAGAGATGGTGCAGAGGAGACATATATTTGAGGTAGGAAAATGGATTACATGACTTCTAAGATCTTTTCAAACTCTAACATTCAAGGGTTTACTTTCTTTTTTTCTACACTGAGTTTTTTTAAACTTCCTGGGTTCTAAGTTTATAAAATCCCTTGAGTTCTCCACTTTCAGCAAAGCTTGCTGTTGAGGACTTCTCCCTAGATTTTTTAGGTTCAGAATGAAATTCAGGAGTTCAGAGAGAGAACAAAAATGTCATATCACACACTTCAATAAAGCATTAATTATTCAACATTGATTGAAAAATGTCTGAGAGGCCTGGTAGTGTAGTGGAAAATGTTTTGGGCTGGAAATTACATAAGACTTAGAGTTTAACCTTGATGCTGACATTTACCAACCGTGTTCTCAGAATTTAGAGCTGGGAGGAAATTTAAATCTTCTAGTCCAAGTACACCATTTTGAAGACAAGGAAACATTGTCTAAGAAGCAAAATGACTATCATACAGATAGTAAGTGGCGGAGGTCCGATTTTGAAAACAGAACCTTTGACTCCAAAGTCAACGTACCTTCCATCATACCACACTGAAAGGTGAACTTCAAGTTTTTCATCTGAAAAATGGAAATGATAGTAATACTCGAGATCAGAAAAGATAATTCTATTAAGTGTTTTGTACACTTGTTACATAAATGTCAGCTATACTGTTATCTTAAACCCAGTATGTCCAGAATGGAACTCATTCTTTCCCTTTCCTTTTCCTAACTTTCCTACTACTGTGCAGAGGTGGGGAACCTGTGGCTTTGGGGACCGACGTGGCTTCAAGGCCACAGGTTCCCCACCCCTGGTCTAGGTTATCAGTATCCTCCCAGTAACCCTTCCCAACATCTTATACATACACCCTCTTCTCTCTTCTGACACTTCCACCACCCTGATACAGAAACTTATCACTTTATGATGGTACTATTGCAATAGCCTGCTGGTGCATATGCCTACTTCAAGTCTCTCCCCACTCCAATCCATTTGCTGCTCAACCGTCAAACTGATCTTTCTAAAGCACAAGTTGCTCCCAATATTACTTTGCCCCTTTCAATAAACTTCAGGCCTTCCCTCTGACCTCCAGGATCAAATATAAAATCCTCTCTTTGACTTTTAAAATGTCTCATAACCTGGTCTCTTCCTACATTTCCAATCTTCTTACACCTTACTGTCCTTCATGTACTATATAATCCAGTGACCCTGGCTTTCTTCCTTCCTTGCTGTTCCTTATACCTGGACTCTCCATCTCCCAACTCCAGGTATTTTCATTGGTTGTTCTCCACACCTGGACCATTTTCCCTCCTAATCTCTGCCTCTTGGCTTCCCTGTCTCAAGAAGCCTTTCTGGTCTCCCTTAATCTGAGACTATCCCCAGTTATACACACACACACACACACACACACACACACACATACATGTACATATATATGTGTGTGTGTGTATATGTATGTGTATCTTGTTCGTATACAGTTGTTTTCATGTTGTCTCCCTTCATTAGACAATGAGCTACTTGAAAGCAGGGACTGTCTTTTTGTATCTGTACCTCTTAGCACAATGCCTGACATGTAATAGGTACTTGGTAAATGCTAGTTGACTGTCTTATACAAAGTTAGATGCTTTAAAAATATTTGTTGAATTGAAATGAATGCTAGGGAAGCTGAAACTAGTAATAGTCTAGTACCACTATACTTGTAGAAAGGAAGTTATAAGGTATATGGTAAAATGAAAACAAAATAATTTGCAAAGAAAGATTATAGACCTCTGTTATAATTATATCTGGAATAAACTACTTTTTTCTCATCTAAACTTTACCTTGTACTTATGTTGAATTGCTCTCCAAAGAGTTCAAAACTCTTAGAGAATCTAAATATACCTATATATGCGTTTACACATTTGTACACACACCCAGTGTAATATATATACATACATACATATGCATATTATGCACACACACACACACACACACAATGCACATTGGATTGTGAACCACCCCGTTAAACTGTAAGTCCTTTGATGTCAAGGACTGCCTTTACCTTTCTTTGTAACCCTAACATAATGCCTGGCACTTAATCAGTACTTCATAAATGCTTATTGAATGACTGAATATACTACAAAAGCATATATCCTAAGATATGTACTGAATCTACTGCATATGTACTAATACATATATATATATATATGCATGCATATGTGTTTGTGTGTGAATTTTCCCAGTCATTCTTGTGCAACTAAAGAGAGGAAGTTTTTATAAATGGAGTAAACCAAAGGACAGAGTGGTAGTTGGGTAACTTGCTGGAGGGCATATGAGATTTGACTGAGGATTCAGGAGTGAGGTTCTGAGATACAAACGGAGATCTGGATTCTAAGAACAATACTTTAGATGATTTGTGGTGTTGTTGATGTTAGTATTTCCTCTAATGATGCTGGTAGGAATCTTTCCAAGCCTTAATCTCCATCTCCATACCTTTGCACTGGCTGTTCCCCGTGCCTGGCATGCTCTCCCTCCCAATTCCAGACTCTTAGAATACCTGGTTGTTTTTTTTTTTTTGCTTTTTGGAGGGTAATTGGGGTTAAGTGACTTGCTCAAGGTCACACAGCTAGTTTTTTGTGTTAAGTGTCTAAGGCCGGATTTGAACTTAGGTCCTCCTGACTCCAGGGCTGGTGCTTTATTCACTGTGTCACCTAGCCACCCCTCCTGGTTTCTTTTAAGGCTCAATTCAAGTTCTACTTTTTCTGGGAGGCCTGGTCTTAGCTGCTCCCAAACATTGCCCCCTAAGGTAACATTCTATGGACTTTATGTTTATTTTGAATGTTCTGATTTATAATCCCCATTAGAACATAAGCTTCCCTAGGGTAAGGGCTGTTTTTGCTTTTTCTTTGTATACCCAGTACTCAGCTCAGTGCCTGGCACATGGTCAACCTTTCGTAGATGACATTGATTAATTGATTGATGGCACTTAATGAGTTGCAGCCCTTGGGGAAAAAATAAACCAAATGTTGACCAATATTTTAGTGATGATCCTCTTTGAAATTAGCTAGGCTATTTCTGAAATGATAGACACAATCCACTGTCAGGCCTATGTTTCAGACCTTTCCAGCCTGGTCAGACCTGCCGGAGCTTGTGTTTCCTTAGTACAACATTCGAGTATCACACAGAATCATAGAATCATGAACTGAGTTAGAAGAGACCTTAGTGACCATTTAATCCACACTTGTTAGGAAATTTTTCCTTATGGGACAGTGACGGTTCATGTAATTTCATTGGGACAGGGAATTCCCAGGAGATTGTCATTAAATCACTCCCACTGGCATATAATTTGTAATCCCTCTTCCCTGTTTGAAAATCAGGATGGTTTTCCTCTTTTTCTTCCTGTGCTATGTCTTCTGGTCACCATGATCTTTCCAGTGATGGTGAATTAGCATTCTCATTTGCCAGTCCTTTCACTAGTCTGGGATGTGGATTTCTTGGGGATGGTGACTTGAATTTCTCAAGCTACTTTTTTTTTTTTTTGCTTTTTGGAGGGGGGGAGGCAGGGTAGTTGGGGTTAAGTGACTTGCCCAAGGTCAGACAGCTAGTAACTGTTAAATATCTGAGGCTGAATTTTAACTCAGGTCCTCCTGACTCCAGGGCTGGTGTTCTATTCACTGTGCTACCTAGCTGCCCCTTAAGCTACTATTTAACAGTCTCCATATTTACCTAATTCAAATTTTTTAAATTTTATTTTTAATTTATGAAATATAATAAACATTTCCATAACATAGTAGGATAATCCTACTGGGTCATAAGAAATGATGAACTTGTTGATTTTAGAAAAACACGGGTAGACTTCCACAGAATAATGAAGAACAAAATGAGCAGAGCCAAGAGAACATTGTATACGGTAACAGTTATATTATTTTAAAAACAGCTTTGAGAAACTAAGTCATTTTGACTATCATAAGTACCCAAATTTGCTACAAAGAACCTATGAAGATAGACACTGTCTGCATCCAGAGAAAGACTTGATTGACAGAAGTGTGTAGTGAATGATTTTATATACTTAGTGTATTAGGTTCCTACTAATGATCTTTGTTCTATGTTTTTTCAGTCCTTTTTCCTTGGCAAAGAAAAAGAAGTGGAATAGGAATAGGGGAGCTCTCCTTTCATTGCTATCCATTATCATCATCATTCCCTTTAATCAAATATATGTCTCCTTTCTTTTGCTTTCCCATTTCTCCCAATATAACAAAAATATAGGACTTGAGGAGATCTGTATTCTATTTGCAAGGGAAAAAAAGTCTTTACTTGAATTAATATCAAGAATCCTTTCTACAGTGTGTTTCAGCTTAGCATCTTAAAACTTTTCAGACTTTAATTCAATATGGATCATGAGTATAGCCATATTTGATTTTGGTCCAAGTATATTGTGCTTACAATGTCTTATTTAATAACAACATCACTGACATTTATTTTTCATATTTCTTCTTCCCATGAATTTATTTCCATTACAAGTTTCAGTTATCTATTTTTGAAAATCTTAATTGATGATTTTGCTTTCTTTATTAGTCTATGTGATATTAATGACAATAATATTAGCAATTTTATGTGTGTGGATATACATATGTGTGTGCATATATATGTGTGTGATAATACATATATAGTACAAGTTTTTTTTCTATTTGAGGAAACTGAGGCTCAAAGAGCTTGAGTGATCTGCCTAACTTTATGCAGTCAGAATTTGAACCTAGGTCTTCTAAGTTTAGGTTTTTCTTCCCCCCCAGTTATTGTCAAAGAAAAAAAAAATGTTTGTGCAGTTGTTCGTTTCAGTAGCGGCATAGTTATAGTGGGGAAAAGAATAAGCATTTATATAGTGCCTATTATGTATCAGGCACTGTCCTAAGTGCCCTTTGCAAATATTATTTCATCTCATCCTCACAACAAATCTGTGAAGTAGGCACTAATATTATTGCCATTTTGCAGTTGAAAAAAAAAACTGAGGCAAACAGAAATTAAGTGATTGATGATCCTTATTTTGCAGTTGAGGAAACTGAAGCCAACAGAGGTTAAGTGACTGGTTATCCCCATTTTACAGTTGAAGAAACTGAGGTAAACAGAAGTTAAGTGACTTGCCCAAGGTCACATAGCTAGTAGGTGTCTGAAGCTGGCTTTAAACCCAGGTCTTTCTGGCTCCAGGCCCAGAACCTCATCACAGCACCACTAGCTTTCTTTACTGTATTCATCTATAAACACACATTTGTTAAGTGTCTACTATGTGCCATAATATTGTATACAAATACAAGGGGTATTGATCGTTATCATCATCAACATCAGTATTTTCATAAATAACATATCATACCATCTTTATCATCACCATCAATGTTGACACTTATTTATTGTGTGCCTACTGTGTGGTAAGAACTGTGCTAAATGCTAGAAATATAAGGAGTTATGGCATAGTCCCTGTCTGTGTGAGGCATAGTTGTGTATATCTACATATGCATATATGTAAACACACATAAAATATTTACCAATACAAGACCGTATATGATGTGTCAACTTTTAATTCAATTAACAATCACTTTTCCCCACTTCCTTCCACCTCGCTCCTCTAACTGGGAATGAAAAAGAAAAAGAAAACTCTTCTAACAAATATGCATAGTCAAGCAAAACAAATTCCCCCATCGGCCATGTCCAAAAACATATGCCTTATTCTGCATCTTGAGTCCATTATCTCTATTAGGAAGAAACTTTGTCAGGAGGGCTTAGTGCCAACTGACTAGGGAAAGAAAATAAGTAAGTTGAGAGGAGAGGGAGAAATCACTGAAGGCTAGAATAATCAGAGGAGTCTTCCTGGGGAAAGAGCACATAGAAGTAGATCTTGAAGGAAAATGAGGACCTTGGGACCATAAAGGTAAATGTGTGCCAGCTGAGTAGGTATTCGAAGCAAAGTCTGCAGTCATGGAGCAGAGTGAAACCATCTTGTGTCCCACACCCACAAGGTCTTGGCCTTGACCTTGTGGTCAAAGGAGCAGCTTGGTGTAGAGGAAAGAGCACTGGGTTTATTATCAGAGGTTCCCATCCCAGCCCTGCAGCTTACCATCTAGATCGCGTTGGACAAACCACTTCCTCTCTCTGGGCTTTGTTTTCCTCGTCTGTATGAGGACATTGGATCAGATGATTTTGTCCTGTGTCCTATGCTCCTAGGAATACTTTTGCTGTTGACCTCACTTTGTTGTCAGGAAGGTATTTTGCAAACTGTAAATTGCTGTATAAATGAGTACTGTATTTTAACCAGGTGTAGATAAGTCATGATCAATACTGTTGTACACAGACATGTGCTGGAGGCAGCTCCAACCTGAAAGAGAGAGAGAGAGAGAGAGAGAGAGACAGACAGACAGACAGAGAATTTTTATATTTTCAATGTGGTCAGTTACACCTTGGAAATCAGCAAATGCTGCAGAATTGATTATTTTGTTGATTGTCTAGACTTAAGAAAATGTTAGTAATGCAGATTAAACTTAAAAGTAAGGTTTTTTTTTTTTTCCTGGAGGTTGTTGAGCCTTTGCTAGTATACCCTTAGGTGTTCATTACCTTTGATGTCTCTAGAGAGGAGACACTGGGAGTATGTGACTCAAGGCTTTCAATCAGACCTATGATGGTCTCTACTGTTATTATATCATAGTATTACATTCATAAGGTATATGTCTATATGTGCATAAACATAGGCTGAGCATGAAATTAGGTTTGTGTTTTGTAATATCTTGAAAATGGCAGATGGTAAAATAAGATTTATGTTTGCTTGTAGGCTTGCTTACATCTGACGATTTTATTTCACAATGTAACACACCCTGCATCTCAATGTACTTGTCATTCTTCATATTGGAACAATCTTCTCTTTTACAAACTCCTGGGAAATAGAACTGATGGCATCTTAAATTCATGGTGCAAACCTCTTGTGCTGCAGTTCTGCCTTGTAGTTATTATTTAATATTGCAATTCTATTCTTGTTTTAGTTATGTCCTTAGCTAACTATATGGCTGTGAGCAAGCCTCATTGGGCCTTAGATTCCCACCTTGTTAAAGGAATGGATTATAATTAGGTGGCCTCTGACCTGTCTAGGTCTAAGATTCCATAATTTTAGGATTCTACCATAGATGGGAGCAGATCTGGGAACATGTTTCCTTGAAAAGTATTTCTAGATATTTTTTGCCAAAAGGAAGTATTTGCGTGTTAAATTGCTGGAAAATGACTAGGTCAATGAGATTCTTTGACTGGGTCAGTTGAATGCAAGAGATTTGGAGATGAAGCAACAACATCTGGCCTGTCCCATGTTCTCCAAGTGATCTTAATGGAGGGCAAATGGCAGGTTTGGCACTCCTTGCAAATAGAACTGGTACAACTCCAAGTACCTATTGTCAGTAACTGGTTTTTGCTGAGGCAGTCTTGAGTCTTAATAATAGCTAGCATTTATAAAGCACTTTAAGCTTTGCAAAAGGCTTTACAAATATTATTTTATCCTTACAAAACCCTTGGGAGATAGATGTGATTGTTAGCTCCAGTTTACAGATGAGGAAGCTGAGGCAGAGAGTGGCTAAATGACTTACCCAGGGTCACAAAGGTACTAAGTACCTGAGGTTGGGATTGAACTCAGTTCTTCCTGACTACAGGGTCAGTGTTCTATTCACTACATCATCCAGCTGCCTTGAGTCCCAATACACATTCAGGAAGGAATATCAGTTCAAATTTCTGAATCCATGATATCCGTGTAGACCTATCTATAGTTTTCTGTGTTCAAGTTTAGAAAATTTGGTACAGCGTACTATGAGTCTTACCTCTGACTGTCACTGAGTTAAAAAAAAAAGGGTTTGAGAACCCAATATTTTCTCGGCAAACATCAGATATTCATATTTAAGTCTTTCTAACTTCTATAGCTCATTGAGATTTTCATTTATCAGAACAAGTAATGACAAATTGTCCAGTACAAAGTATCTTACAATAGAGATCTGGTGTTGACCCTATCACCTTGCTAGACTGATGGAATCTCTCCATGTGGAAGTTGTTGGGATTTTGCTTCTGAGAGAATCTTGATGATTAGAGAAATGCTAAGGGAGAGAATGTGGAGCAGGCCTAGGCATTCTGAAGTAGTTCCAAAGGTCACTCCTGAAGGTTGTTCTTACTTCTTGGTGGTTGTGCTGGTTGCAAAACCTGGCCTGAATTCCAGCTCCCAGAATCCTGTGGCTTATTCTTTTGTGACTGGAAACTCCACTCTCTGAACTTGGAATGGAAAAGACCAAGGACCGAGAGTGATTGCTTGGGGGGCGGGGGGGGGAGAACAAAAGATTTCAGAGGGGAAGATGGCCCTGAGGCCTTTCCCCTTACAACATAGTCTTTCACATGATACCAGGAGTGGAAGAGTCACTGAACTCTCCCAGGCATGAATAGAGTTAAAAGAGATAACTGAATTTGACTTTTCTGAAGAGTTCAAACTATAGTTTAAGCAAAAAGAACTCCTTAGTCATGAGGATGGCTAAGTAGAACCAGTTACAGAATGTCCACAGGGTCTCCAACATACTTCCCTTATAGGTCATCAACTCTGAGAAGCCACACTAGGGTCCTCTATCAGCTGAGGCTACATCAGCATAGCAAACTACTAGTACTAGTCTACACGAACAACAGACTACCATGACAAATTATACTAATTTTTTTTTGCCTGCTGCCATTTTGAAGAGAATACCTATTTTGTAGGGAAGGCAGGAAGACATGTTCAAGATTTACCTTGGACACGTACTAGCTATATAATCTGGGCAAATCACTGAACATCTTGGTGTTCTATTCAACTCTATGTAACTTGCAAAGAAGTTGCCAATCTTTAATGGCAGAGGGAATTTCCACACTGAGAGCTCCCTATAGTGATGAATTCACAGACCTAAATCTGATTCCCTCCCTCCCCTCCCCAAAAAGTCCAGTCTCTTTAGTAAGATGGTGGGTTCCTGGACAATTCTGTATGTTCTCTAACACTTAGGATGATAATATTCCTTTATTCATTCAATGACCATTGAATAATACTTACTATGTATGGGTGCTGGCAAAGATACAGATATAATTAATGCATCTTCCTGCCTTCCTAAAGCTTACAATCTAGCTGGGGAATAGACACATGTAAAAACATGCATGTAATAGGTGATCAATAAAGAGTTAATGAGAAAGCAAATTGGTCAAATGGAGGATGTAATCCTGTGAAATTGCCTTGGACTGGAATTTTGTGTATTCACAGATTTTTGAAAAACATTTTCAAGGTGAGTGTATTATGTTTGGACTTTAGTTGAAACTAATTCTGTAATAGCCCAGAGTAATTTTGGAGGTGAAGGTAACCTTGGACTTGATCTGTACTGTTTTTGTTTTGTGTTCAATAGGATTCTTGTCAAAGTAGTTGGATATTCCAAGATCACCTCTTCACAGTATGTCGGGTAATTGTCCCACTAATACCATAAAAGGACATTGTCCTTGTAAAATCCTACTAGGATATATGAGGTCAATGATAGAATATTCCTTAAGAGTAGGGATTGTTTTATTCTTGTATCTACATTCTCAGTTCTTAACATAGTACCTGGAAAAGAGTGAACAATAAATGCTTATCAATTGACACTGGGTAGCTTCCTTTATTGAAATCCAAGACTGGTGAGTTGCATTCTCTTTCCCACCATTGACTTATTCCCCAGTATGAAACAGGTTATTGAAATTCAGTACCTCAGTTTCTTTATCTGAAATATGACATTATTATGTCTTATCTTAGAAGGGTGTTGTGAGAAAAAAAACTAATAAAACTGTCTTAATAGTAACTTTCATGGCATATTAACAATTAGTGCTACATGAATGCTGAATTGTGAGCTAGAATTATATCTTCGTGTATGAGAAAATCAAGTTGGGCAATTTTCCAGAATTTAATCATGGGGACAATATTTCATCTTTCTGAATTATATAAAGATGAGAATTTTTTTCCTCTTGTGGGAATATGTAGCAAAGGTTCATAGAATTTTCAAGCTGAAAAGGACCTTGTCAAAATGATCATCTGATTCATTGGGTTGGGCCCATTTAAACCATTCTTCACAGATTGGGAATTATTTTCTTTCATAAAGACCTGGAGAAAAAGGAAGAGATTCTCCACAACCTTCTTTGATAGTCCATTACAGTGTTTAGCAAGCCAAATAAGATTCTAAAAAATCAATGGGGGGCTCCCAGGCTTGGATAATGGAGACTTCACTGGGTTTGTTCAACCAAACTTTGGAGTAATGGAAAGACATATAGTCTATCTCCCCAATACCTAAAGAGTAAAAAGCAATAGCAATTGGATTAAAGTAGAAAACTCCAATTCATTAATAATTAGTAACATACATATCTTTAACTAGGGATAATTTTATTTAATTTCCAAAGACTTTATAACTTAGATGAGCAGACCAAAAGACAGAAATGATTATCAGGACACTGAGATAATAAGCTTTCCCATCAGAAACTCAATTAGTGGGACTCAGTGTTATTGGTGTGCCCCAATAATTTTATTTAACAAAACCCAAGTATTCAAAGTTGATTCCCATGTGATCCAATTAAAGTCAGCCCAAACTTAGGAAGCTGCCTATAGTGACAATAATGATCATGTTCCTGACATGGGTGAGTTCCATGGATTCATTAATAGAGGAAATATGAATTTCTTTTTTTAAAAAAGATTGATTTGGGGCAGCTAGGTGTCGAAGTGAATAGAGCATCGGCCCTGGATCCAGGAGGACCTGGGTTTGGATTTGACCTCAGACACTTAACACAAAAACTAGCAGTGTGACCTCGGGCAAGTCACTTAACCCCAATTGCCATCCAAAAAGCAAAAAAAAAAAAAAGATTGATTTAAAAAAATTTATTTTTATTTTTCAACATTCATTTCCACAAGATTTTGAGTTCCTAATTCTCTCCCTGTCTCTCCCCTCACCTCCACCAGATTGATTTTAATATAAACTACACTTCACAAGGGCAGAAAAGTGTATTTTGTCCAAATTTTATATTTCTCCCAGTGCCTAGCAAAGTGCTCTAATCACTCAAGTGCTTAACAAGTATTTGTTGAATGAATAAATGAACTAGTTGGTTTTTAAAAAAAATTGGTTTAAATAATTTTTTTCCCTCCAATTGAAAAATTAGATATCAAAGAAATCACATTTTTCCTTAATCCAAGTCAGGTGAAAGAATTTTCAACTGGGAATAGAACTTCGAAATCATCGGGTTCAATCCCCTTTTTTACAGATAAGGAAACTGAGGCTCAGAGGTTAACCAGGAAGGGTCAGAGGATCATAAATTTAGAACCGGAAGGACCAAAGATCTTAGAAAACATCCTGTCCGATTTTCTTATTTTAAGGAGCAGGAACTCATGGCCAAAGAGGTTAAGGGGATTTAAAACACAGGCCTCTGGACTCCCAAGTCCAGCATTTCCCACCACACCAAGTCTCCCACGGTTAAGTAGCAAGCTCTTATTCACACAACTGGGTAAAGTCTGAAGTCAGGATGAGGATCCAGGAGGTTCCCTGCTTCCCACCAGTTTAGTGCTCTTTTCTAGAGTACCTGGCCTTTAAGCTCAAGGTCGGAAAGGACTGGAGTGAACTGGGGGAGCCAGCTGGGGCGGGTTTGCTCTCCACCCTTTCTCTTTAATCAAGATAAGTGTGGAGGCCTTTTCAGTTGCAAAGACTGCTTCTTGTCTCTGGCCTCACTCTCCCCAGCTGCTTAGGGGTAGATTTAGCCGATCGAATATCTGAGATAAGATAGTTAAAGTCCTGGCTCTTAGCTTCTCAACCTCCAGCCCAGCTCTAGGAGAAAGGAAAATGCTATTCTGCAGGCAGGTAAAATAATTAGAATTTACAACTTGTTTATTTGTTGGAAAGGGAATTCTAAAGCCTTCCCGTTGAGCTCCTGGTTTTATTTTTTCATTTTCATAGCATAGCGCTAATATTCCAGACATTTTGTTATTGTTCAGTTGTGTCTGACTTTGTGAGCTCATACGGGGTTTTCTTGGCAAAGATACTAGAGAGGTTTGCCATTTCCTTCTTCAGCTCATTTTATAGATGAGGAAACTGAGGCAAACGGGGTAAGTGATTTCCCGAGGATCTGAGGTCACATTTGAACTCAGGTCTTCCTGACTCCATGTCGGGGGCTCTGTGCACTGTGCCACCTAGCTGCCCAGAGTCCAGGATCAAAGGTTCAAAAGAAAAATCTATATACCATATCATGATAGAAAAAAAAGCTTGGTTTTAGAAATTTCGATACATCTTTTTCCATTTTCTTCTGTTTGTGGCCTCTTAATTTTCATCCACAAATGTTTTCAGGATTATTTGGCTTAATTGTGTCTCTTGCCAAATTTTCTTTAAATTTGATTTTCCCTCTGTAGCTTCTCACTCTGTTAGGAGGCCACACTGTTTGTAATCTTCCACCATCCTTCTTTGTACAATTTTATAAACAGGTTTATATCCTAAATTGATATTATCTATGCCACACCTCTCTGTTTGGCAGGGAAATCAGGTGCCTGCTAGCTGTTGTAGTTTTGGAATCTTTTTTGTGTCAAATAATTTTTTATTTGTTTAATTTCTTCAGGAGATGGTGATCATTTGGGTGAATATTGAAGAGGTTATCCATAAAGAGGGTTAGGGTTGCTCTGGAGACCCCAAAATACTAACACGCTGGTTCTGCTGAATGAATTCTACTCAAGAGTTCTCTCAGCCAAAGAAAAGTAAAATTTATTAAAAGTTCGCTTGCATTAGACAGAGTAAGTCTGTCCTAGGTCATTCAATGGCTCTCTCACCATTCTATGGCACTCTCACCAACATGAAGACAGGATGGGGTCTTATATACAAAATGTTGTGGGAGGAATCTAGGGGTGCTCTAGGGGAGGAGTTTGGGGAGGGTCTTCAGGAGGAGTTAATGAGGTCAATGAGTGATTAAGGGAGGGAAGTCGCTGGAGGACACCAGGAGACTACAAACAATGGTGGGCTAGGCCAGTTCAAGGGTGGATCAACACTTTGATGGGCTCAAGGGTGGAAGGTCTAGTAGCAGAGGGTGTGAAGTATAGTAACAGAGGATTTAGACTCTGCCACAATGTAAGGCCTCATGCAAATGCCTCATCAAATGAGACAATTTAATCAAGAGTCCTAGGGAGGTTCCCAGAGCCTGTACCCCAAGGACTCAAGGAGAGGTCAAGGGGGCTCCCAGAGCCCATACCTCATCAGATATCAGCCCTTTCATCCATTTCTCATTTTCTGATGTCAATAGCTTGTTTCATCAGGTCGGGTTGTATTTGCTTCAATGTATACCATGATGTATTATTTTTAATCACTCTACAAGATATTTAGTACTGATTTTAATCTTTGCTTTAACCAGAACACCTTCTGTTTGTATACAGATGATTGATTTGGAAAGAACTCCAACTTTGGTCACCAGCTATTTTCTTTCTGTTAAAATATAATCAATTTCTATTTTGAGATTTTTGTTGATGTGTTATTTGTCATGTTTAGTTTGACCTGATTCTCTTCTTGAAGAAAGTATTCATGATACACACTATCTTGAAGTTTCTGGATAGGCTACAAACCTTTGATTTTGCTTATTTCTCACATCTGCATCAGTCCTGTTTAATAACACTATTGTCCAACCTCCCCTGTGTTCACCTATGTGTTCTAAGCTTTGTGTTTGGTGCTCTTTAAAGCTGAGCTCTGTACCTTTAAAGAAAGATGGTAAAATTGGAGGAGCAGCTGTGCATAGGAACCTTTGCTACTTAGGGCTACAGACAATGAGGATATTTACGAAGCTTATAAAAAAAGTGTGCAAACATCAGGAAATGAAGTGAAAATTGTGGAAATTCTATACTTTAACAACACAGAAAATGAAATGGATCTGGAGAGGAGGTATAAGTCTCAACAATATAAGCAGAATTTTATTGTAAAATTATTTTTACAATTAAACCAACATCTCTCCAACTTCTCTAGTTTCTTGGTACATACAATTATTTGTGAACTTAGCATAGCTCTATATAGCTGAAGTGGTCATCATAACTCTAGCTCGAAGTATATGTATGATTTTACTTTATGATAATGTGGCCTTTGTAAAAAAAAATTACACTTGAAATGAGATAATAGAACCAAGGGAAATCTAGGTGAGAACTGGAAGAACAATTCACTCTGCTGAAATATTTGTATTTTCAAATTTTGGTGTCTATGGTATAAATTTCATGCTTCATGATCTTTTATTACATGGTCTCAATCACGATATACTTTATTCCTATACTTATATTTGCTGGGTGAAATTAATATTTCCATTTTTTTGTTTCAGTCCAGATCTGTCACTTCATCTGTGTGCAGTTTGGAAACTTCCTTCACCAACTTGTCTGTATTTATAGCCTTAGAGAGGTGCCCGGGGCACCAAGAAGTTAGATGACTTGTCAGTGGTCACACACCTGCTATTTAGGATCAAAAGATTATAGGATGATAAGGCTAGAGCTAGAGGGATGTTGCAGGCTGTCTAAACTAAACCTTTCATTTTTACAAATGAGGACACTGAGTCCTGGGGAGGTTATGTGACTTACACAAAGATATCCATCAGAGGCAGGAATTAAATCCAAGTCCTTTGACTCCAGAACCAGGGTTTACACTCTTCTGTGCTGTGTCAGAAGCAAGACTTGAGTTTAAGCTTTCCTGTATCCAGCAAAATTATTATAAGATCAGTTATTACAATTATGAGATAAATTATTATAAGAAGACCATTTTATCAACCTATTTCTAAACTTAGATCACAAGAATTTAAGGCAGCCAATTCCATCCTTCTACTTTCTAAACTACTAATTTATAAGTACTTGAGTTCCTAGGCTAATGGCTTCTTTTGAGTTTTATTTCATATGATGATACCTTCAATAATTTGGTTATGATTTAATGTATTAAAATATAAATGAATTCTATTAGAACATGCTAGGGGACAAGACGAATAACTATCTTATAATCTAACTTTTATATTAGGTTTATATTGTGTTAAGTAGTGTTTTAGGGGTCATTATTTCATAAAATTCAGTCTCTGCCTCTACTTTTTTCTCTTTCCTTTCTCCCCCTCTTTCTTCTCCTTCTCTCCCTCCCTCTCTTTCCTCCCCCTCTCTCTCCCTCTCTTCCCCCCTCTCCTTTTACTATATAAAGTGGTGTTTTAGGGGTCATGATTTTATAAAATTCAGTCTCTGCCTCTGCTTCTCTCTTCCTCTTTCCCTCTCTCTCCTTTCTCCCTGTCCCTCACCTTCTCTCCCTTTCTCACCTTCTCTCCCTCTCTCACCTTCTCTCCCTCTATTTCCCTCTCCCTCTTCCCTTTCTTTCTCTATCTCTTCTTCCCCTCTCTTCCTTGTAACATCTTTTGGGAAGATTAATTCTATTAAGTAGGAGGATGAAATTGGCTCTCTTCAATTCTTGTGATCTGAGTTTAGAAGTAGTCGGATTGGTATTTGCCTTCTTGTAATAATTGATCTCTATTGTCTTTAGAATCATAGAATGTTAGAGTTGAAAAAAGACCTTAGGGATTATCTTGTTTATTATTCTAATTTTACAGATGGGGAATCTGAGACTACGTGTGGTTATTTGCCTGGCAACCTAACTGAGAAGCTGGTACAGAAATCCAGGACTCATTGTTCTTACCATTTCACTAACAGCCATACTTTGAATGAAATGGTTTTTATTAATTACATAATAAGATCATAGATTTAGAACTGGAAGGAACCTTATGGATCATCAGATATAATCCCATTATTTTACAGATGAGAAAACTTCATCTGTAGATGAGTTTTATGTAGAGATGTAGAGACTCATAGAAGGGAGCTATTTGCTAATGGATACATTGGTATTAATGGATAGGCCAGGATTTGAGACCAGTTTCTGGGATTCCATATCCAGCACACTTTCATTTACGAACTGTTTAAAGAAAATTATTTTGGTTGGATTTCTTGTTTAATCAAAAAGATATCATAATGGTGGCTTTCCGAGGAAAAGCACCTGGTAGGATTTGGAGATTTTGGCAGACTACTGCTCTGGAAGGGTCGTGATTGCTGCCAAGAAATATCCTAGTTGCAGCATAATATCCCAGAACCCAACCCATGTTACCTGACTTACAGGTTTCATTACAAGATATTTTAATATGGAATCTAAAACTTACATAGAGCAGAAACCTCAGGAAACACAAGAAAGATGTGTCACATGTTGGTTGTGTGTGGTTTTTGTTTGTCTCAAGGTAATTATTTTGGGAAGTATGGCATTGCTCACTGATAACAAGATTTTGATCCTATAAAGAAGACCCCCCCCAATACATTTTTGATTAACTAATCAATCCATAAGGTCCCTTCAAGGAAAAGATTTTATAATTATATTATTTATAATAAAGTTTTCATCATATGTTAATAAAGTATGAAATAAAGAATCAAACAAAATATTCCTCAGTCCTATGCTACAGTTCCTTGGTGGAGGCAAAAGGGGTCCTAGGGGCACTAAGAATCATAATTTATAAAGTCACAATAAACATCAATTTAGCTGTTGATACTCTAAATGGGAGTAGCATGGTACAGTGGAATGTGGCATAGTATCATGGAAAGAGCACTGAGTATGGAGTCAAAGGATCCAGTTCAAATCCTCTCTCTGACTCTTACTACTTATTTGAATTTGCTGAAGTTAACCTTCCTGGGCCTCAGTTTTTTCCCTTTATATGCAAAACAAGGTAGTTGGTCTAGATGGCTTCTAGGGTTTTTTCCAGCTCTTGCTTTATTATCATATGGGTAATCCCTTGACCAGTAAGTAGATATAATACTGATGAATTGAATCACACCAGTCTTGATATTTTTAATTGTAAATGAAGTGAGACAAATGGAAATTGTAGCCGAATGGAAAGATGCCGGCCATGTAGCTCCTCACAAATAAGAGATGGAAAAACTGGTTTGATTGTGTATCCAATGGCAACAAGAAATATTATTCTCTGGTATATTTGACCATTTTTTATGGAACTATTCATGATAAACATTTTCATAAAAGTCACCATGAAAGTGATTGTATGCTATGTGACAACATCTGTTGTAGAAGATGAGGAGAGAAAAAAAATTCTATGAAAAAAACTGATGGAAAAAAAAGACTCTCTAAATTAAATCAACATATACTCAATAACCGTAATACAAAAGGGAATTTTAGGGGACAGAGAAAAAAATGTGTTGGAAAATATTGTTTAGGAGTGAGAAACTAGTGAGGCTAAGGACTTGTAGTCTATGTAGAAGTCTCACACCTAGGTATTATGAACAATTTCTTCAAGAAAAGAATGAGGAAGACTTGTATTCAGCAAGTACCAAATAATATCACAAAAAATGAAAATAATTATATTCTTAGATTCATGGAACAGTCAATCACTGGTGGGCAAGCCATTTTCAAATTAGCTATCCATTTATAAACAGACTACCAAGAAAGAATAAAAATGGGAAGATACTGAGACAACTCCAACCTGATCTATTGAAACAACCCATTAATGCTATAAAAAAAAGAAAGTAAAGAGTAACAACCCACATAATCACTCTTTCCTAAAAAAGCTTAACTGACATAAATCAATTGCCACAAGGAGACCAAAACTGTTTAGAAATCGCCTTTGACAGCAAACACTTGATCTTCTTGCCAAGCAGATAACTAATAACAGTCAAATGAAATCCTGGTTTAGAATATAAACTTGTTTGTAAAATTTTGCAGACAGGGTGGTAGAAATTTATGAACATGATCATCTCAGAATTTATCAAGCAGCCATGAAGGGAAAAAGAAATTTAAAGAAAGCTTAGTGAGAGACCCAACTAAGCCAAGGTACCTGCTACACAGCAAGCACTTAACAAAGGTTTATTGACTGACCAGTTCCCTAAAGATGGAACTGGAAGAAGGGCAAGTAATAAAAAATAAAAAAGATATGCCACAATTTCTCTAACAAACTGTTTTCTCCATCCATGAAATTGAAATTCTCACAAGTAGACTTCAACAATGAAGTAGCACTTACAGAAAACAAAAATGGAAAAGGCAGCTAGATTAGACCAAAAATATACAGAGGAGATTTTTGCTAGAGGCAACATAATTCAAGGGGAATTGGACAGATTTTCAAGATTTTTGAAACTCTTCTTACCAGAAAAAGGTGGCTAAGGAAATATCAATAACCCACAACTCCTATTCCCTGTCTTTGCAAAATCTTTATGATAATAAAGTATATAAGAATTGAAGTCATTCTTGAAGGTTTGAGAAGGAAATAGTCAACTATTCACATAAAATATTTTATAGCAGACACACATCTTTAGTTACAGTTTCACTGAAGGTTTAGGGCAGGGTTGGGGAACCTGTGGCCTCAAGGCCACATGAGACTGTCTAGGTCCTTGAGTGTGACCTTTCTACTGAGACCAAGTTTTACAGAACAAATCTTTTTATTAAGGACAATTTCTTAATATCAATAAACCAATGAATATAAATTAATTTTTGTAAAGGGACAATTTTTCAATGAAACAATGAACAATTTCTTAATATCAATAAGCCAATGAATATTAATTTATTTTTATAAAGGGATATTAACTGAGAAAGATAACAAGACACAAATTAAAAGTCCAGAGTTAGAAGTGCATTCTCCCCTCTATGTCCATTTGGAACCTGGGTAGAGGTCATTCAAACTTAGAGTGGTTGCTAAAAAACCTGCCCCTCTCTCCAAATCAAAAAGGGTCTACTCCCTGGCCATAGGAATCTTTTCTTCTTTTCTTAAAGTCCCCACCAAGTTCACTTCTGGGTATGGCACAGATGATAGACAGTTTCTACCTTGCTCAGCTGGGCTTATTCCTTCATGGGTTGGGTCAAATAGGTTGCTTCTCAGGGTTGCCTCCTCTTAGGATTTGGTTGCTGTAGCTACTGGATTCTGCTACTATCTCCAATTGCTTGATTTCTAATGGATCTTCTGGCCTTTTGGAGCTTATGAGGTCATAACTTTGTCTGTTCTCTCTGCAGATACTCATTCACATAAGGTCAGGAAAGAATAAAAGATAAGAGAAACAAAGACTCCTCATTTATAGACAACATGATGTCCAGGTGAGATGCCACCAGAGAAAAATCAAATATTCTCAAACCTTCTTTATACATACTGAGTTCTTACTCAATGGTCAAATAAAAGACTGTTCTTTACCACAGTGATCTGCCAAGAAACAGTCAGAAGACACCTATTCATTCAAAATGGGAGGAAGGGCCATGCCATTAGACATGTCCAAAAGCATGACTTACCAAGTCTCAACGTGGGTGAGAACAAGGCAGGCTATTTTGAACATTCCTTTAAAGGACTCGGTCTTCACCCAAAATACATTTGATTCAAAAGAGCAAGATATTGACTTAAGGATCTCCTTCAAAAGATATCTTTTAGGCATATGTCAAAAGAATTCAAGATTCCTTGAAAGACACATCAACAGATATAACTATGGTTGTTAATATCAAATGAAACATGAAGCAATACATTTTCATTCACTAAAGGTGGTTGCCACTCTCATGGAAGATAGCTACAGCAGAATCTAAAGGGAAGAAGAATTCCTTATAAATGAAGAGGATTTCCATATATTTCTGTCTAATAGGGAAGAGGGAGCAAGCATTTATTAAGCATCCACTGTATGCCAAGCACTATGCCAAGTGCTTTACAAATGATAGATGTCATTATAGATGACATTGTGCTGATTACATCAGTCTCCAGAATGTTTGAGTCACCTGTGTGAGATCAGTAATCATTCAAAAGAGTTCATTCTAACTATCCATATAGGAAAAACACAGTGGATCAAAAATTATTGTTCATACCATGACAGGTGGTTGCAGGAATGGAAAACCCACGGAATTAGTACATATTCCTGGGACAGATGCAGTGATTGGGCAATGACCTAGGCTCAGAATTCATCCAGAGGTGTGGTGTGGGCCTTTGGAAAACTGGGTAATGCTTTTTAATGACCCCAAACTTCTCTGTGAAAAAGAGGTCCATCTTTTAAAAATCTATATTCTTCCAGGGATTCTAGATGGAATTTAGTTGTATTACAATCTTCAAAGAATTAAATTTAAGATTACTTGATGGATAGTAGAGAGATGTGTAGTAAGTGTGAGTAATATTACTAGTGAGGAGTTGCATAGGTGAGGTATCATAAAGGATGATGTCAGAGAGATGTGAGACCAGAAAAGGAGGTGGATTAGACATGTAATGAGGTCAAGGAGTAACTGGTAGGCAGCATAGCAAAACCTATGTACTTCACTGGTATTCATGCAATATAAAGAGATTTAGAGGAAGGTCCTCTGAACATTGGGGGTTCACCAGGTAAAGCATTTATGAGAGGACCTTGGCAAGAGTTACATGGGATGAGAAGGCATGGATGGGTTGTAAGTTGCACTAATGAAGGGAATACTCCTATTGATAGGATCACAGGATCCTTTGAAATATTGTGGAAGGGAAAACAAAATATCAATATGTTAGATTTTAAATACCTCAGAGTAATTTAAATTCACATATCAAAATATCTTTAAGAGAAAAAAAAACCGAGTCTCTCATTAATTCATAATCTCATTACTCTTAACATTACCAAATTACGTACATTTATATATTATATGTATATATTTGCATATTATGTTTTGTGTACATTTCATTTAAGGTTTTGAAAATGTTTTCCTTACAACAATCCAATGAAGTATATAGTTTAGACAGTTAGTTGATTCAGTGGATAGAAGGCTGAGCCTGGAATCAGGAAGTCCTGAGTTCAAATTCAGTCTCAGACACTGGTTGTATATATACTCTGGGTAAGTCACTTAACAACTCTGCCAGAGTTTACTTAGCTGACAAATGGAGATAATAATAATACCTTCCTCCTAGGATTGTTGTGAGGTTTAAATGGGACAATAATTGTAAAGTGTTTTGAAAACCTTTAAGTGCTACACAAATGCTAACTATTGTTATTATAAATATTTCCATTTTATCAGTCAACGACTTCAGGTTCAGAGCAGTCAATTGCCCTGACCATAGTTGGAAAATTAGTAAGTGGCCAGGCTGAGACTTGAACCCAAGGTAGGCTGACTTTAAGCCTAGTACTTTTTCCATATGGTGTGCTGCTTTATGTTATTCTGATTTTTGTTTTCTGGGAAGACATATTGTTAATACGCACACACACACCAAATGAATATGTGGACAAAATTAGGGTAGAATTGGGGCATTTATCCAGATAATTTGGGTACAAAACACTTCAGCTTGAACTATCCAGATAATTGAGGCAAAATTGTTGCCCTACAACACTTAATTATTCATATAATTACCCCAGCTTTCTATTTCAAACTGCTTGTGTAAGCATTCTCAGAGAATTAAGCTACAATGATATGAGCAATTAGTTATTAACAGAAAAATTCATTTTGGAAGTAGTAACAGCCCTTTACTTGAATAATTTATAAGAGCTAGTCTGAAGAGTCCTCTGCTGAAGAATTGTGATTCAATTTACAGAAGTGACCCCAGGTTTTCAAAGACCCTGCCAGTGGATTGTAAACTCTAGCAGATCATGCCAAACTGGAAAGGTCCAGATACCAGCTTCTATGTCTATTGTAAGAGGACCAGCCTCGCTAAGGCTGGAGAACTTCAGCACCAGGTTGGCCTGATTTTTCTTGGCTGTTGTGATGCTCAGCACAGTATGGCCAGCCTTAGAGCCAGGAAGACCTAGGAAGCCCAGGAAACCACCTCTGGCATATACTGTTTACATGACTGAATGAGTCAGCTTTTGTGTGCTCTCAGGCAACTCTCTAAGTCCTTAAATTGTAGGGAAAGTACTGGCCTTCATTAGTAAAGATAGTTTCCTGATCCAGGAATTCCCGCTACTGAAAAAAATCACAGGTCCCATTCTTATCTCTATCCCTAATAATGCTCAAAGACTAAGTCACAATGGATAGGCAATTTGCCTTGTTGGAGGGAGTATGCACACCAAAATCAATCAATCAATCATGCAATTCTTGAAATATTGAGCTAAGTAACTGGAGGAGGTGAAAGGTCAAGTTCATTGGTCCAGGGCAAAGCAAGACATGTTATTTAATTGTGAGATATCTTGTCCTCTTAGAGTAAACAAAGCCAAGCTAATTGATTCCTGTACTCGAGTGAATATTCATGAACTTATTAAATCTTGGAAAAGGGACCATGGCATATTTTGACATGAAGTATGACTTGTAACAAAACTGGAAAGCAGTTTCTATCCCCAGTCAACCAGGGTATGACCCAGTGACCCACTGGCCATCCAACATGGCCCAGAATGGTCTGCTGTGAATAGACATAGGCAGGAAAGGCAGCTAATGATATGCCTTTCACATCATTGCTAGATGTGTGGTGGCCCCTTACCTTCTATGTGTCACAGTGCACATTTAAAAAGGCGCAAGGGGTGATTTTTGGTGTAATTTCATTTTTGGCATATAGTTATCAAAAAACAGACAGGGCAAGAATTGCAAGTATCTATGTCCTTCTCATAAGTTTAAAATGTATTTTACTTTACCATTAAGAGTGTATATAGCCTAACTGTATGATTCAATTTAACAAAACATAAGATTATCTTTGAAGCTAGAAGGGCTCACAGTTCAGGGGTGGCTAGCTAGGTGGTGCAGTGAATAGAGCATCGTTCCTGGAGTCAGGAGGATCTGAGTTCAAATGTGACCTCAGACAGGTAATACAAAAAACTAGCTGTATGACTTGGGCAAGTCACTTAACCCCGATTTCCCTACCTCCCCCCCTGCAAAAAAAAAAAATAAAATAAAAAAAAAAAAGAAGGGCTCAAAGTTCAATCCAAGTTGTTTTACAGATCAGGAAACTGAAAGTTACACAGGAAGTAACTAACAGTAAAAGGGCAAAGACCCAGGTCTTCTGACTCCAAATCCAGCATTCTTTTCACTGAGCAATTCAGAGAGCCATCCCTATCCTTATGGTATAAGACAGAGGTGTCAAACACTTGACCTAATGCATGAGTGTGGCTGGAACCAGATTAAAATGTAATTGGGAAATATTTGATAAAGAAACAAAACTGTAATAGAAGAGAATGTTAATATGTGGTTTTCCAAGTCAATATGTGTGGCCAACAGGGATCCTTACATAAGATTTAGTGGCACCCCTCCCCCTTTCTACTTGAGTTTGACACCACTGGTTTTTAAGACACTAAATTTTGAGACTGATCCATTATTTTCCTTACGACAAGTACAAACCGAATTATTAACATAAAACTTTAAACTAAATTAGAATTGCTATTTAAAGGAAAGCATTAAAAGTAAATTTATTCTGAATTTAAAACTCCCAGAATTTTCCTTAAAGTGAATATAAATATAATCATTCCATTTAACAAATGTTAGAGAAAACCTGATTTTACATAGGGACCAAATGCTTTTTTGTACAAGAAAGATGTTTATTGAATTGACAATCAAGTTTAAAGTAAGTCCAAGTGCTAATCTTTTTCCAGAAGCCATCCTAAGTCTAAAGACTAAAAACTCGAGTCAACTTTCTCTTTGATAGTACTGATTTGTTTTGTTGTAATTTTTCTAGACAATAGATGCTCCCAAAATAGCACTTGATAATGATGCTCAAAAGAGTAGATTTGTCTTCTCCTTTTCTCTCTTCCCAGATCAGCCATAGTTTTTATGGAAAGCTAAATTGAAAAAGAGGAGGAAGAGGATTGATTTAGAAAAATGAGAGTTGGACTTCCAAATCTGACATTTGTAATTCCTGTCCCAGATCTGATTATGTCACCATCATGGCTCTCTCATATTTATTATCATATTTATGTCATTTCCAAAATGTGGGTAATCTATTTCAATGGGTCATTTGAAGAGATGAAAACTAATAGTTTCTTTAAAAATGATTATCCTATAGTACCTAACTGGTCAGTTGGCAATGGTTGTGAAGAGGGGCTAACATAAGCTACATCCCTTGTGACTTTCATTTGCATGACAAGTGCTTCATTCATGCAGATAGAGAAGAATCAATAACAGACATCAAAAATTCTTAGATAAAGCAGTGTCTCATTCAAAGGTACTTCATAAACACAGTCTTGCTCTCTCTATCTTAGGCTATACCTATATAATATAAAGAAAAAGTAGAGATTTTGCAATTTTTCCAGTAATGAGATCAATGCAGATAACTGGCCCATATAACTAGTATTCATTAACTGAGTTCTCTGCCTAGACTAGAAATACTGATTAAATTCACTGGCAGTGGTCAATAATTTTCTTTTATAGGAAAAATATAAATAACTGCTATTTATTATTTATTAATTTATCAAACTGTTAAATGTAACATATAATTTATTAAGTGCAATATATTATATATACTATTATTAAATATAAATATATTATTAAATAGAATCAAATATAATTAATTAAAAATTATAGAGCACTTATAATCTGAGCACCATAACAATCCTGTGAGATAGTTAGTACAGATATTATGACTTCCATTTTACAAATGAGGAAACTGACATACAGGGTGATTTTTTTTTAAAGTGTCTTGCCAGTGGACATGTACCCAAGCTAGTGTCAAAGTTGGGATTTAAGTCTGCATCTTCCTGAATCCAAATTCAGCACTGCGCTACTCTGTGCATTTTATACAGTTTCAGAGATCTAACCTTACATCTTTTTGAAGTAACACATTTCCTTTGGATAATTGGAAACCTCCTTTTATTGTTTGGAAAATCCATTTGAAGCTAGATTTTTCACCAAATCAGTTTGGAATACATATTCAGGGTTGGAAATGAAAGTGTGATATAATGACTAAATAATACAGACTATTTTCAAAATTAATCTAAAACATGGTAAGTGTATCCTTGTGGGCCTCTAGTTCCTCATCTGTAGAATAGTGTGTTGTTGTTCAGCTGTTCAGTGGTGCCCAATAATTCAGGACCCTGTGGACCATAGCACAGTCAATACCATCCATGGGTTTTTCTTGGCAAAGATACTGGAGTAGTTTGCCATTTCCTTCACCAGTGGATTCAGATAAACAGAGGTTGAATGACTTGCCCAGGGTCATCCTAGTAGGTGTTTGAGGTTGGATTTGAACTCAGGTCTTCTTGACTCCAGGCCCATTGCTCCATCCTGGTAAGACTGGATTAGAAAATCTCTAAAATCTCTTTCAGCTAGGAAATTTTATATGACTAGTATTGGGGCAGTTAGGTGATGTGTGGGACTCTGAATTTGGGGTAAGGAAGGCCTGAATTAAAATCCTCTTTCAGACATTAGCTGGCTGGGTGGCCCTGGGCAAGTCATTCACCTCTTTCAGGCTCATATTCTTTATCTATAATATGTGCATGATAATAGCACCTACATCATAGGGTGTTATAAAGATCAAATGACAGAATATATCAAGCCATCACAAAGTGCTGTCTTAATTCTAGCTATTAGTATGTTTGCTTATTTTATAGTGTCAGTGACTAAGAGGAACACACATTTTATAAAAGTATGGTAAAAATATATGCTTCTAGTGCCACTTCAATGGATATTAACCAAGGTGTAAAGGGCCTTACTGCTGCTTTAATTCAATTCAAAGTATCCAAAATTATAGGAGACAGATGTGTATGCCCATTCTGCTATTCATTGTCTAGAAACAAAAGTAAAATACTCCTTTGCCTTTATGGAATTCTTTTCCTTCTCCTCCCTCTCTTTATCCTCCTTCTCTTTTTCCTTCTCTTCCTGCTAAAGATAAAAGTCTTTGGATTAGAAAGCACAGAAGAGAAATCACCAGTAAAGTTGCCCAGAGTAAGAAAAAGAAATATAAGAGCACATTGATATGCTTCATGAGTTAAAGTGAGCAGGACAAGATGAGTGATGTCTCAGTACTGTATGAACTTAAACATTTTTTTTAGAATTATGGATTAGACAATCATCAACAAACATGAGTACTTCCAAATACAAAGGATAGAAAAAGAAGATTGCAAAGAAACCATGGGTCTATTCACATGACTTTAAATATATATATTTTAATGTGGAAATTTCAATACTGCCCTATATTCCCTTCTGAATTTCCTTTAGCTTTTGTTCATATATTTATAAAAGGTTTCAGTGATATTTATTTCTTTTCATCTTTTTTTTGCATCACTATCACTGTTCCCCAGTTCCTATTTCCCTTATCCCAGTTCTCCTCTCTCCAAAACTCTTTCTTAGAACCAAAAGTGTAATAAATATAACAAATTTGTGTTTCATTGGTCATGTCTGAAAGTGTATGTCTCATTCTGCACTGATGTCCATTAAGAGGTGAGAAGCATATTAGCTTTCTGGAATACTGATTGGTCATTGCATTGATCAGAGTTGGTAAGACAGAGTTAGTAATGCAGTCATTGTATATAAATAATTCTGGTTTGACCATTGTTGGCAATCTTTGGAAGATCATGGAGAATGGGAATGGTGTGTCAGAACTAGAGGAGGCAAATTGCCCCCAAAATGGAAGAGAGTACGTTCTACAAGTAATGACCAGTGAGTATAGATTTCTGCTAGAATACTAGGATGTAGCACCAAGTTGGTTAGTGAACTAGAAAAGAAAGCAGTTACAAGGTAGCTCGGCTTCATCAAGAAAAAATCCTGCCAGACCAACTTTATCTCTTATTTAGATGTAACCTTATTTGACAGGGGTAACTTGATAACTAAATGCTAACTAGCTTCGTTAAGTGTCCTCTCCATTTTGGTCACTTGGCTGTGATCCTGCTGGAGTTACCAAGATGCTGCTTGTCCTAAGAATGAACAATTGGGAACAGAAAGCTGAAATTGAAAAGAGTCATATTTGGGTTTGGTGTAAGTAAAACCTTCAATTCAATTCAACAAGCAGCATGCTGAATACTAGGAATATGAAGACAAAAATTTGAGACATTCTTGCCTTCAAGAAGTTTACTTTCTAGGGAAAGAAGGTGGACAACTGGTTCTCAAATAAATAATTACAAAATACATTCAAAGGATACACTTGGAGGTGGGGAGGGGGATAACACTAATAACTGAGGGAATCAGGAATGGCATCTTGTAGGAGGTGGCACTTGCCTTCCATAATGAAGGGAGCCAAGAACACCAGAGGGTAGAGATGATGAAGGGGGTATTCCAAATAGGGAACTGCCATGGAGAAAGGAGATGGAACATCATGTACAGGGAATTTTCTACTAGGTAGGGTGCGCCTGAAAAATGGAATGGGTTACCTGGGGAGGTGGTTGGCTCTCCCTCATTAGGAATCTTCCAGCAAAGGCTGGATCAAATAGAGTGGGTCCTTGTTTATGCATTCTATGGTTCAGTCCAGCTGGCCTCATTGTCGTTGATATATTATTCTGTCTTCCTCCTTTATGCTTTTAGACTAGCTGTCTCCCATGCCTGGAATGTTTGCCTTCTTTACTTCTATCTCTGGGAATCCCTACCTTCTTTAAGACTTAGTCTATATACCACTTCCTATGTAAGTCCTGTCCTGGTCCCCCAAATTGTGAGTGTCCTTCCTCCTCTCTACACAAACTAGTTTTTATTTACTTTGCGTATATTTTGTGGATAGAAAATTGCCTCTGGAACCAGGAAGACCTGGGTTCAAGTCTTGTCTCTTACAACTACTGGCTATATAACCAGTGGCAAATAACCTCTCTCTCAGAGATCTAGGAAGAACTCTAAGACTGTAAGAGAAGGTACCAATCTGCATTGGTTGTTAAAGATTTAATATCAATTAATTCTATACTACATCTAATTAATTAAATTAATATGAATTCAACTGCATTAGGCAGTGCCCCTATCAGGGAGTCTCTATTCCAATAATCACAAGTCTGTTTCCTATCCTTGTCCTTATCCTTATTGTCTCCTGGGTTGGAATGTAAGCTTCTTGTGGGCAGGAAAAGTTTCTTGCTTGTCTTTGAATCTCCAGTCCCCTGGAGGTACTTAATAACTGACTGTGAGATTGAATAGATTGAATTAATACTTTGGAGGTCCCTCCCAACTCTGAGTCTGGGAAGTAACCTAATTATTACAATTATTTCTATAATAAGGACATAAAAACCTCTGTCATTGAAAACCTAGAATAAAGGGTCAGGTATGGTGATGTTTCTGCATTGCTTTCTTTCCCCCTCTGTGATGTTATAGACAAGTGTACATCTCTCATTTATAAGACAATCTTAGTAATATTAATAGCTGATAATATGTTGCCTTTTAAGGTTTGCAAAGTGCTTTTACACACATTATTTCATTTGATAATTATAACAACCCTGTAATGTAGATACTATGGTTAGTCAGTCAGTGAACATTTACTAAGTGCCTACTATGCATTGTGCCTAGGGGCAGAGAAGTGGCTCAGTGGGTAGAGCAATGGCCTTGGTACCAGGAAGACTCATCTTCATGGATTCAAATCCAGCTTTAGATAATTACTAACTGTATGACCCTGGACAAGTCGCTTAACCCTGTTTGCCTCAGTTCTTCGTCTGTAAAATGAGCAGGAGAAGGAAATGACAAACCACTCTAGTAAGTTTGCCAAGAAAATCCCAAATGGGGTCATGAAGTGTTGGACACGACTGGAAACAACTGAACAGCAAGAGCTGTGCACTGTATTGAGTGCTGGGGGTCCAGAGAAAAGCAAAAGGCAGTCCCTGCTTTCAAAAAGTCTCCATCCCATGCGGGAGACAAAAGGCAAACAACTGTGTATGGGATCAGAAAAGGCTTCTTTGATTGGGATTTGAAAGAAACCAGAGAATTCAGGAGGCAGAGGTGAGAGAGAGGATTCCAGGCATGGAGGACTGATACCAAAAATGCCTGGTGTTGGGAGATGGAGAGTTTTGTTCAAGGAGTAGCAAGTGTTGCTAAACAAGAGTATGTGGGGGTGGGTGGGGTGTAAAGTGTAAGAAGTCTGGAAAGGTGGGGGAGGGGGCTGCTTATGATAAGCTTTGAATGCCAAACAAGCTTTTATATTTGATCCTGGAAATTATTATTATTATTATTATTTGTTTTTTGGAGGGGGGAGGGCAGGGTGATTGGGGTTAAAGTGACTTGCCCAAGGTCACACAGCTAGCTTTGTTTTGAGTGTCTGAGGCTGGATTTGAACTCAGGTTTTGCTGACTCCAGGGCCAGTTCTCTATTCACTGTGCCACCTGGCCGCCCCAATTCTGGAAGTTATAAAGACCCCTACATTGGAGTTACCTAAGTAGGGGGATGTGTGACCTGGTGAGACCTGCCCTTTCAGAAGGTCACTGGACAGTTGATTAGACAGTGGACTAGAATAGGGACTTGTGGCAAGGAGACCAAGCGGTGGGCTATTGCCAAGACCAGGTATGAAGTAATTGTCCCCATTTGTAGATGAGGAAATGGAATCTCACGGAAGTAAAGTGACTTGATGAGCACACATCTGCTAAAGATCAGAGGGAGGTTTAGTGCTCTTTCCTCTGCCACTTCTCATGGACAACAAGAGTTGGTACTTATCCAGCACTTCATGGCTTACAAAGTGTTTTGCATGCATTATCTCACTGAATCTTCCCACTTACTCATCGAAGTAGCTAGGGCAAGTGTTATTAGCCCCATTATGCAGATGTGAAGTGGGACTCTAAGATGTGGTCACACATAGCTGGGGTCATCACTTTTAGGTAATTAATACATTATTATACGCACCTGTGGGAACATCTGCTCTGATAATAGTATTCTGGATTGGCAGTCATATCAAAGTAACTCTTCTTAATATCATAAGTAGGACCTATGTCTAGTCCCCTCTCGTAAGATGGGGACTGATCTATGATGTCATGAGTGAAGGATATTTCAAAGTGAGGGAACTCTCCCTGCCAATGCAGGTCAGTTTATTCCCCATAACTAGCATTGAAGGTGGCCTAGAGTCACACAGTCACTGGGTCGGAAATGAGACCTGAACCCAGGTCTCCCTGTTTTCAAGGCCAGCTCTCAATCCACTATGGGACATTGACTCAATATTATGAGTGGTAATAGAATGTTTATTTCCTTCACAGCCACATATAGAATACTCACATATGTTAATACATGCATAGCATATATTGTGTATACATGTATCAGAACTATATATCCAACATATAAAATATGTGCACATACATGTATGCACAGATATATTTGTATATATGTTTCTATGTGTATACAAAATGTGACATACATGAGCACATGTGTATAGAAAGATATACTCTAATTCATAGTACATGTTTATACATGTGTGAATATATTCATGCATAAATATGTGTGCAATGCATATATGCATACCTATAAAATGTGCGTATGTATGCTCACACATATATGTGCATGTATGAATATGAATGAATGTGGATAGCGCCCTGAGCCTGGACTCAGGAAGATCTGAATTCAAATCCAACTTCAGACACTTAGTAGCTGTGTGATCCTGGGTAAGTCACATAACCTGTATCTGTCTCAGTTTCCTTAACTGTAAAATGAGGATAGTAATAGCACCTTCCTCAAAGGGTAGTTGTGAGGATCACATAAAAAACAATCGTCAATTGCTTAGCACAGTGCCTGGCATGCAGCAGGTGCTATATGAATGCTTATTCCCTTGCCTTGCCCTGTATGGGGGGGGGGCTGGAGCTTTAATTTCATAGGATCACAGATTTAGAGCTAAAAGAGACAACAGAGTTCACATTTCAATCCTTTCATTTTACAGATGAGGAAAAGGAAGCCCATGGCAGCTAAGTGATTTGTGCAGAGTGACACAGCTAAAAAGAGTTTGAGCTGGGGTAGCAATAAGACCTGACTCTAAGTTCAGCCCTTTATCCTAAATTCAGTGTTCTGTTTACTATACCCTACTGCCTCTCTGACATAGAAATTCATTGTTCTGATGCAGACTGACAATTCTACTGCAATTTATGGGCTTAGGGATTTATCTGGAGTACAGCAAGGGGTAAAAGACTTGTCTAGGGTCACATAGTTAGAATGTATTAGAAGCAGAATTTGAATCTTTGTCTTCCTGATTCTGAGGCCAGTTTCTCTACCTACATTATAGAAATATCAAACACATCTGGAGTGGGACCCCCCCCCCACTAGTGCAAAATAAATTAAAATGCAGTTGAACATAGATAATGTTAATATGTAGTTTTCTAAATCAATATGCCACCCACAAGGATCCTTATCTATAGTTTAGTGGCCCCTTTTTGTTTGAGTTTGACAACACTGATCTGCAATACCATGCTTTCTCTCATACAATGACTGTCCATACCTTATCTCATGTAGGTTATTTATGTGTAACCCCACTATCAGACCAAAATGGGCTATAATCCAAGAGGCACCTTTGAAGTCACACCTCGTGAGCATGCTCAAAAATCCCAGTGATGAGATGCATTCCCCAAACATCATTCCTTGCATTCACTGTTGGTTTTATGCACACTTTTTTAAATCTCCTTGACCTTGAAGCAAAAACAGGCAAATGACTATGCCTTTCATATGGATGTAATATGCAATATCACTCTTCCTTTCCTAATGAGGGTCATTTCACAAGCCATTTACCTTGGCTAACTTAGAGAGAATTGTGTTAAGATCTTTTGAAATTAATAGGAAATCTATGCTTTAACTGGTTCCAGGATATGAGAGAGAGAGAGAGAGAGAGAGAGAGAGAGAGAGAGAGAGAGAGA
>NW_027186523.1:9412578-9428796 GCF_028583685.1 Petaurus breviceps papuanus
AGAGAGAGAGAGAGAGAGAGAGAGAGAGAGAGAGAGAGAGAATTTGAGGTATGCAGATATTTTAGGAAACTCAGGAAAGAAAGTGTCACTCTCATATTTTATATTCTAATAGCAAACAAAGCTTTGGGAAATTTGGTACTTTATTTCTGGGAACACCAGAGTACTCTTCACTGTCACATGTCACTGCCACATGTCACTGCCACATGAAAATATTTCTAGTACAACACAGTGAAGCCTCCCCATGAAATTATTTCTTATAGTATAGAATATGGGGATAAAATGTGCCTTTGTTGGCTCTTGTGTATTTGTAATATGCTGATAACCCAGTACCTAGCATGGTGCCATGTATACAGTAGGAACTCAATAAAAATTTCAGAGAGCTTTAGAGCCAGAAGGTATCTTGGACATTATTTAGTTCAATTTTGTTATTTTATAAATAAGGGACTGAGGCACAAGGAGGTTAAAAATCTTTTCATTCTTCACTGGGGCCTGTTTGTTAATTAACATACTTAATTATTAATGTCCTTTGTCTAGTAAATAAATGAAATATAGATAAAGATGAGAATGTATTAAAGGAATTTCTGCTCTTATAATGATATTGAAAATGCCAGGGAAATATTATTAGATATAATAATTGAATTGCATCTCTGAAACACTATATAGTATACTATAGCATGCGAAAGTAATGGAATATTATTGTGTAGTAGGAAATGATGACTTTGAGGAACTTAGAGAAACTTGGGAAGAAGTTAAGAAGCAGTAGGAAGCAAAACAAGCAGAACCAAAAGAACACGATGGCTACCATGAAATAAATGAAAAGTTTGCTAAAAGGAAATAAAAAGTAAGTGAAAAATCAGTAACAGTTCAGAACAGAGAATGAAATAAACCTCTCTCCTAAGATCAGAAAAATGTAGGATTACTGGAACAAGATGCCATTTACATTGTTAGATACAATTTTGTTTCAGGTGTTTTTGCTTAATTCCTTTTCTTTGTTAATAAGAGAGAGGTCAAACTTTGATGAACTTAACTCTTCTCAGCAACACGATGATCTAAGACAATTCCAAAAGACCCATGATGGAAAATGCTATCCACACCCAGAGAAAGAACTGATGGAGTCTCAATGAATGTCAAAGCATACTATTTTCACTTTTCTTTTGTTTCTTCTGTCTTGTGTTTTTCTTTTCTCTTTGGTTCTAATTCTTCTTTACAACATGACTAATGTGGAAATATGTTTAATATGATTGTACAGGTATAGCCTATATCAGATTGCATGACATCTTGGGAAGGGGGGAGCAGATGGAGGGGAAAGAATTTAGAATTCAAAATCTTGTAAAAGTGAATGTTGAAAAAATAAAAACAAATAAATAAATACAATTTTTCAAAATGAGAGAGGTTAGTCTGGAGGGGGTAAAGGTGTTTTTTCTTTCTCTTCCTTCTCTTCTTTCTTTTCCTCCTCCTCCTATTCTTCTTCTTGAAATTACCATGATTTATAAATAAATGACATCAAAAATGTAACTATAAACATATAATTGGTAGTTCATTCAAAACTTGACTAGTGTTAACTTCAAAGGCAATCCATTGCTAGTATAACTATTCAGCAGCTTCTGAAAGTTTTCTTCCATGTATGTTTTGCCTTCATTTAGCTTAAGTTAATGTCACTACCTACTTGTTTGTCCTCTAGCTGAGAAAAATGTACCTATTCCAGTTGTTACCAGTACTTTGTAATCACTAGAAATTCTTGTCAGACTGTCTGTCTTTTTCTTTTTTTCTCTTTTGAATTGACACAGTGGTGGTTGCCTGAAGGGGGATGGGTGTTGCTGCCCAGGTGAGACATTGTAGGTCTATTTCCACTCTTCACCTAGATAGAATGATAGATAATAATCATGTCAGAAAATGAGTAGGTAGATTTGGTTGCCTGATCAGCATGGCACAATACTGGAGTTAGCTAATGGGTTGTTAAAGAGAACTTTGAATCATCAGTTCAATGGAATTCAAAAGACAATTATTGAATACTCACTGTATATGCCCATTGTGTGAGGCACTATTGGAGATATGAAGTAATGAGATATGGTTATCTCCCTCATGGAGCTTGTAATCTAGTGTCTGAGATAAGACATGTATGCAAATAATTATACAAGTGTGATAAATCCTCTATGAAAGTATAATCAGAATGCTATTGAAGGAATCAGAGAAGAGAGACGATTTCTAGTTCAGATGAAGAGGGAAGGCTTCATGTAGAAGGTGGTATTTGAGTACACACTTGAACAATATTTAGGATTTTGACAAATGGTAATATGAGAAAGGGCATTTTAGTAGGAAGGGATAGTACAAAAAACATAGAAAGCAGGGAGGAATATGCTCTTTTGCTGGAGCATATGATGTGGGAAGACCAGTAATGAAAAATAAGTGTGGAATAATAGGTTAATGGCAGACTGAGAAGGGCTCTGAATGCCAGGCTGTAACCTGTACATAATGGGGAACCACTGAAGACTTGGCTATAGGAATGACACAATCAGAAGTGTGCTTTGTCACTGTGTTTTTGGATAAGAGACAGAGTCAAGGAGAACATTTAGGAAGCCATCGAAATTGTCCAGATGAAAAGAAATAAAATTCTGAACTAAGATGGTATTGGGGGAATGAAAATAAGAGGGGAAATGTAAGTGATGTTAAAATACAGTGTGTCTCTAAAGTCTGGACACATATGAAATATCACTAATTATGCATATTTTCAAGAAATGAAATGAATGAAATTTTCAACAACATTTTATTTAGCATAAATGAGATTTCATAGGAATACATAGGAAGACATAGGAGACACACAAGAAATCTCATTAATTAATTAAATTAATTTAATCTCATTAATATGGAAAATAGTCCCCAATAGCTAATGAAAGCTTTTATTCCATATGACATTGTCATGGCTAAAACTTATGCTAATTAAATAAAATGTTGTTGAAAATGTCATTCATTTCATTTCTTGAAAATAAGCATAGTTAATGAGATGTTCTATGTGTCCAGACTTTAGGGACACCCTGTAGAATCAATAAAACTTGGTTTATTTGATATTGGCTGTGGAAATCAAGAAAAAGGGAGGATTCAAAGATTATTCCAAGGCTCTTACTCTTTCTGATTGGGAAGATGATAGTGACATTAATAGAGATAGGGAATACTGGGTTGGGGGCAGGTGGGAATTGATGATTGTTGCCTTGTATATTTGGGGTTTGTGATGTTACAGGGAAATTCAGGCAGTAATATCCATCATATATGTGGAAAAGTTTTACATATGAAAGTTACTTGCATGGAAAAAGATCTTGGAGATCTTATATGTGTGATCTGCAAGCTCAACATGGGTCTACTGAGTGGAAAAATGAGAATGGGAGTAGGTTAAGGTCAACAGGATTAAAACATTTAAATTTGGATTTTAGAGATCATTCTATTCCAATCTCATTTTACAAAAGAGGAAATCATGACCCAGTAAAGGGATATCATTTACCCAAGGACACAAACTAGGATTTGAACCCTGTTCTTCCAAGTCTCAGGTTTTCTGACTCCAAATTTAATAAAAAAAATAATTACTGAGCAGCAGAGTCAAGGACATGGGGTCAAAGATTTAGAGCTGGAAAGAGACCACTTATCTTCTAGTCTAATCCCCTCATTTTACAGAGGAGGAAACTGAAGCCGACAGAGGCAAAGCTAGTTGGCCAAAGTCATAGGGAGAGCATAAAACATGAATTATAACGGAGGTGAGGGTCATAGTTAACTCTTCCCTGATCCCCTCACCTAGAAGTGATCTCTGGGCTCCTATGTGGAACATTGTTTATATTCCTCTGATGCTGTTCACTGCATTCTGCTTTATACTATTTGTAGTATTAATGGTTTTGTTTGTTTGTTTTTATTCAAGTCTCATTTCCCCAGCTGGATTATAAGCAGGGACCATGTATCACTTCCTTTTGTATCCCTCACAGTGGATGTATCAGAGGCTCCCAATCAATGTTTGTTGAGATGAGTGAATATTGAATAAGCTATACAGATTATTAAATATTAGGGTAGGTTAGAAAAGAAGGATTTAGAATTCTTTTATCTGTAGTTTTTTATAAATAGGAAAGATGAAAACAGATGATGTAGGAAAGAGAATGGATTATATGAATTTTTTAGGACCTGTACAGTTCCCAAATTTTCTGATTCTCTCTCAAGAGAGACTTTAATATTAATTTGGTGACTCTAGTGAGACCATATATCAGTGTTTCAAATGTTCTTTACTAGAAGTAGCTATTAGGTTATGTTGACATTAGTAAAATATCTGAGCAAACTTCTATCCATGTGAACTCCAAATGAGTAAAGTTCCTCCCAGACACTATTCTAAAAATTCTGAGGCAATATTTTTTTTTTCTGTCATTTTCCACGTGGACTAAGGAACAAATCATTTTGTCTGCCTAGGCAACAAGGTCAAGCCAAATGACTCCGGAAGTCCAGAAATAAGTTGTCAATCTTGAGCGGTCTTGTTTTAGATTAGATATTTGGCCTCCAAGTTCAGATAGGTGTCAGAATCTCAGACATCTGCAAAGGTAAGCTTGAAATTCCACAGGAGTAGGGTTTTTCTCCCCCTATAGATTTGGTGATTCTTTCTGATTCTATTCAGGATAAGGGAAACCATTTGGACAGCAGATTTCTGTGAGCATTTGAGGAATCACATTTTTTCTTTGAAGAGTAGTAGAATGAGAGTGAGAATAAATGGAATAAATCTAAAAGCAAGACTACTCCATCTAACTTCTGTTCCTGGCATTTGCCGCTTCATGTCTTACACATAGTTTTTTTTTCTTCTTAAGAGAATTGTTTATCTATTTTCTGCATCTTAGTTAATGACTTTTCACTGGAGGAGATAAGTCAATCAAATCAATAAGCATTTATCAAGTCCCTATCCATGGTACTGTGCTAGCTGGGGGAGACACAAAGACAAAAAAATATGAGATGGCCCCTGCCCTCGGGGAGCTTACATTCTACTGGAGGGATACAGTATATATTGAAATACAAAATATAGACAGAAAAAGGAAGTAACTTCTGAAGATGGGGGTGAGCACTAACAACTGAACCCAGGTCTTCTGACTCTCGGGTTTTCTGACTCCAAATTTATTATTCAGAAAAGGCCTCATGAGGGATGGCTAGGTAGTGCAATGCATAGAGCACCAACCCTGGAGTCAGGAGAATCTGAATTCAAATCCGGCCTCAGACACTTGATCACACTTACTAGCCATGTGACCTTGGGCAAGTCACTTAACCCCAATTGCCTTGCCTTCCCTCCTCCAAAAAAAAGAAAAGGCCTCGTGTAGGAGGTGGCAGCTGAGGTGAACCTTGAAGGGAACTAGGACTTCCAAGAGGCAGAGGTGAGGAGGGAGAATATTTTCAGGCACTGGGGACAGAGAGGAGATGGAATGTCATTTATGGGGGGATTACAAGGAGGTAAGGGTATTGCCATGTAGAGGAGTCTGAGGCTTTCCACTCTCCCTTAAGTGAGATTGTCATTCCCTTTTAACCTCAACTTGGTTCGTCCTCCTCTCTCCTGGCCTTTGGAAGCCCTGAAGTTTCCTCCAGAAGGATGTTCAATTCATTTCAACAAACATTTATCCAGCTTATTAAGCAAGACAACGTGCTAAGTACTGAGTGCTGCCCTTCGCACTTACTTGGCCTTTATTTGACAGGGGCCTGACCTATAGAAGACGAGGTCAGGGACCTGGAATTGTTGATTCCTGTGTGTAGAGCAAAGTAGACTCTATAGCTATGATAAAAAGAGGCCTGGGGGAATATTTGCACCTGTTAATGTCCTTTCTGCAGGCTGTCCCAATCATTTTTTATTAGTATCAAAAAGATTACTACGAGGCAAGCCCAGGATAATTCGCCCAATCATTTTCCCAGGGGCAAAGCTCAGAAGGGGATATAAAAGGCATTGAGCACAATCCAGACACACAGGTATAAGAGAAAGTTTTTTTTAAAAAGGTGACAAAAAGTCCTTTTAAAGTTATAATTCCAAGCTTGATCTGCCTCTAATTTTCCTTAAAGAGATTACAAGTATATGAAGAGTCCACGTTAAGAGCACTTGGGGCATTGGCAGTGCTTCCCTTAAAGTAGAAGACAGAGACTGAACCTCACTAGCTTAATCTGCCCCTGGAACAGCCTGATTTATAACACAAGGCCAGTTCCTTTCCTTAACAAGGAACACTATCCTCATTGTCTTTCTGGGAAGACAAGGTTATGTCAATTAGGTCTCCCCTAATTAATGAGATGCTCCTTCCCTGTCAGTGGCCACCCCCAACGCCCCCTCCTCCAGGAATATTTCCTTGGCAATGAATAGGGAGTTTGTTCTACAAATACTGCTTAGACATCAGGTCACCCATTCAGTGCCTATGAAGAGCTATATGATTAAGGCACTAGCCTCTCTATTTTAAAATATTTCCCCCCCCCCCCCCCCCCAGAAACTTGAGCAGATCTCAAAGCTCTTTATAGGCAATTTGTATCATGATAGACTTACCTATTAAATAGGCCAAAAGAAGTTATGAATCCTTCTTTCGCAAAGGAAAATTCTGTTGTATTCAGTTCTTCTTTATGAAGCCTGCTCCAGGGTGAATGGAACTAGACAGACCATCACCTATAATTCTGTCAGAAAAGGTCCCTGTGGTAAAGAAGGTATATTATCATCGTGGTCATTCCCATGATTGTAGGTCTAACTTCCTGAATAATGTGATAATGGATATGGCCAGCTCACTCCTCACTCCAGCTTTACCGGCCTAAACCTATCTGCTCCCCATATGGTTAATTCCTGGGCTTCATCCTAGGGTTGGCTTGGTCTAGAGGTAATGTGTTTTATCCTTAGGGTACAGGAGAGTACTCAAACCTTCTCCAGAAGATGGATGCATTTCATTCTTAAGAACTAAAAGAGGCTGTGGCTTACTCCAATCAACAATTTATTCCAATTTGTCAACGTAATTTTAGTGATTTCTTTCTCACCAATTATATAGAGCTAAACTAGTGAAATCACAGCAACGAACTACACAGATAAAAATTTTGGGAAAATTTGAACTGGGATGGGGGATCAAGTTTACTTTTGTTTAACAAAATTACCTTGGAAAATACAAATTAGTAGCATGGATGGGATTGTACTGCAGCAAGTCTATAATCTTTTAGAGGACAATGGATTCCTAAGCACAAACAGGTATTTTGGAAGTACTCCATTTACATGCCAAACAATCAACATCAGAACTACAGATCAGGATCATCCATTCATTAAAACACGTTCCCTAAGTTAAGCCACACATTGAGAGCTTAGTTAGAATGACTGGATATACCTGAAGGTCATGAAAGTGCTTTAGTTCCCAAAGCTAAAACTGAAATATTTCCCTAATCCAAATTGACACTCCCAATTCATCCCAATGAAGGCTTTACCAAAATTCTGGTTTCCTTGAGTAGGATTCTGGTTGTCTAATTTGTTTTGCTGCAAAAGTCTAGTTGATTGAAGTAGATATACTGATTACCTTAAATTAACTATGTAGGTGGATCATTTCTATAGCACCTATTAGTATTTAGGGCTCCTATTCCCTGAGCATTGAGGCAAAGACGTCAGACTTGAACACACAAAAGGAGGCTCAGTCTTTTCCCTGAGTTCCTCATTGGTCTCAAGCCTATAATTTAGACTGAGCTCAAATTCTTCACATCATGCTCATTTTGAATTGACCTAGGTTTATTCTAGTTAATTCAAAAAAGGGTGATGAGTTCATCGATTCTAAAAATTAATGCCTTGGTTTTTCTTTTTGCAAATAATAGCCATCCCTTTGTAAAATTAAAGTAAACTAGCAACTGCCAAGAAAAAAGAAAAATGCCCCAAATAAAAGTAAACTTCTTGCATTATTTCTAATAATCCATTATATTTCCTGGGGAAGGGCCCTTTAAGCAAGGGAAAAATTGCAAATATCACTAGGAAAGTGTTCTGTTCATAGCAACCAAAGAACTGAGCTTTAGAAATTAGCCCTGCTATGTATTTTTTCCATTTAGTGATCATGGAAATCAGTCTTTAGGCTTCTCATTTGGTATTCACTGAAATGAAAACATAATCCAAGTTAATTACTGTTCCCCAAGGTATCTGGTTGCACAATGTTTTATAAAATTAAAACCTGTTAAGTACCCGTGGAAAAAAAACACATTTTAGATTCAGAACATTAAAACACACACACACACACACACACACACACACACCACCCCACAACCCACCACCTTGCACCTTTAATTCTACTGTCATATACGCTTGATTAACCTGGAACAACAAAGCTTTAGTGAGTTTCAGGGCTGTTAGAAAATTTCTTAGGACTCATTTCCACCTAAAGGAACTAAGAGAACATGAAGATCTAAGGGGACTTGCATTTTGAGGGTCAATTCACTATTTTGACCTCTCAACCCTCTGATCCTCAGAGTGACCTAAAAACGGGGAACACAACTATATTGTTCCTCCTGTGCAGAGGGAATCTCTAAAGAAATTTAATTTACGATTATTTGGTAAGGAAAATGTGGGTTTTGAGATTTATTGGTATGATCTAGGTCAATGACTGTAAAAAGAATAATCTTAAGACCCTTCAGGCTCACTACTACAAAGTAAAGTTGAGGAATATACTGGGTTGTTATCTGCCTTTAATATTCCCATCTTTCCTTATTTGCATTGGGTTTGTTTAATTTAAGTGGTAAGCCACCAATTCATGTGACTCTGCCGTTGATTCCCCTGTGAATTCATGCTCTCTAACCCTACCCCTGTGACCTTGGATAATATTTCCTTAGTTTCCTCTTCTACAAAATGAGAGGTTTGGACAGAGGTGGATTTGGGTGGAAATATCTAATTTAGACTATGTCTGTGTAGTGTCACAGAAACTTGGTCCATTTGGTTCATTTAATCTGATGACTAGGTAATTAATTCAGGGCTAAATAAATATCAGTCAAATTGATGACTTGCTGTCATGAAGAACAAAAGAAGATATTCAAATTTCTTACTTTGCAAATGGTTGTGTTAATATAGCCTTAGAGCTTTTTCTTTAAGTTTTAGATTTTTAAATAAATAAATACATTTCAACAGGGCCACTGACATTTCATGGCAAGAAATGATCCATCAATAGAAAATCAAGTAAAATGGTAAATTTCAAGTTATTGTCTTCTATTACTAAACTTTTAATCTGTGCTGGGGAACATCATTCATTTCTTTACTAAGCTCAGGAATAATGACTTTGTCCACTACAATCTCAAATCAAACAGACATTGATTTGGTTTCAGGTGTCCCCCTAATTCTTTATATGATTAAGAATTTAACTTTAGATAACATGACATACATGATTTTGGCCCCATTGATGATGCATATCTGTTGTCAAAGGACTGACTACAGCAACTCTTGAAGACCATGTTCAAAATTCATAGAATCTATGAACTAGAATCTATGGCCCTTTAGTTCCATCTATAATTAATTTTTTTTTTATTGCTGGAGGGGGGAAGGCAGGGCAATTGGGGTTAAATGACTTGCCCAAGGTCACATGGCTAATAAGTGTTAAGTGTCTGAGGTTGGATTTGAACTCAGGTGCTCCTGACTCCAGGGCCAGTACTCTGTTCGCTGCACCACCTAGCTGCCCCAGTTCCATCTATAATTGATCAAGAATCACTTCTATAACATTTCTAACAAATGGTCTGATTGGAGGTCTCCAATGAGGGAGATGTTTACTATCTCCATAAGCAGCCCATTTTGTTTTTAGACAGTTCAAATTGTTAGGAAGTTTTTCGTTATATCAACCCTCACCTTGCTTCTGCAATTTCTACCCATTGGCCCTAGTCTTGTGAGGTCAAGGAGGACAAGCTTAGCCTCTCTTTCACATGACAACCCTTCAAATACTTGGAAACAGTTAAGGAGACTTTGCCTCTAAGGTAGGCAGGTAGACAAATTTAGTAGGCATTTATTAAGTGCCTACTGTGTATGTGCCACGCACTGTGTTGGACCCTGAAAAGCAACAGGTATACAGTTCAGAGAGCCAGGATTACAGTTAGGAGATAAGTGAGCATGGCACTTTCTCAAATGGAGCTTTTGGGCTGAAATCCACCCATCTGAGAGTGGGCCCATAGGAGCAGAGTCATCTCCAGGATAAGATGACAGCTAGGATGAAGGTGGAAAAGTCTGGAGATCCAGGAGCAGAACGTGGCTAAATATTTCCAGTTCCTTCAATACAGCCCTCTAACCATTTTTCTCACCCTCTTCTGGACACATGCCAGGTTGTTCGCGCCTTTCCTAAACTGTAGTGCCCATAAACTGAAAACAGCATTCTAGATGTGGTTTGGTCAGGCCAGAATATAGAGAAACTCTTGACTCCTTCAATCTGGATCATGCCTCTCAATGCAGTCTAGGTCAGCATTAGGTTTTTTTTTTGCCTTAGTGGAAACTGAGACCCTTCTTTTGGATCATTTTGAGCTTATAGCCCCCCAAACCCTGAGATAGTATTACAAATGGATGGTTGTTTTAGCCATGTCCCCTATCCTCTGTGCAATTTGTCTTATGAACCTGAGTGTTGGACCTGTATCATTTCAAAGATAAAAACTGCATGTTTTTGGGTAAAGTAAAAAGAAAATATACAGAAATGAGAATACACAGTTAACTTTGCAAGCAGTTGTTAAATAAATTTAAAGCCATAGTTACGATGCAGTTTTTTAATTTTCATGAACATTTAGTTGAGTACAAATGTTCCTAAACTTGTTATTCTAAAACACTAGATCCTTAGCAAGGTTCATTAGGTCTAAAGAGAAATAAAAAGAGGCATTAACCTGAAAAAGCTCTTCCATGTGTTTAAAAGGCTATAAAAATCTTTTCCTTTTCTGCAACTGATTTTTTTTCAAATCAACCTGCTAAGACATTGAGACTAAATTAGGAAAGGAAAAAAATCATTCTTGAACCCTTCCCCCCCTAAAAAGTAGTTGCTGTTTGTCCTTTGTTTTTGAAGAGGACCAATGACATCTGGGTGATGTCTTGACTTGTGTGTAAATTGTATTTAAGTGAAGAAGAGTTGCACAAAACTCCCTCTTCCAGAGTCATTAAAGTCCAGAGGCAAGACAAAAGTCAAGATGACTGGTGATGGGCCAGGATGTAGCGGGTAACCTTTGATGTCTGACCAAAGTCTAAGCACTTTACAGTATCTGCTTCAGTTGCCTTCATGGAGGTTGAAACAAATTGTTCTCATCTGCCCATTCCCCTGAGGGAAGTCTTTCGATGCTTGGGGTAGACATTTCCCTTACTCACTGACTGATTTGAGACTTATGGGTTACCCTTAACCTGGTTTAGCCCATCTGCCATGAGGGTTTACCTGGGGAGGCTGCTGCAAATGCTATAGCTTCTTGGAGCTACAGGTGAGAGTTGGATGAAAGTGGACACCAAAGGTGGACAAGTAACCCTCACAAGGGTTCAGACCAGAGGTGCTAGTCTTCCCTGAATATCCCATATACCCCTGCCCCCCCCCAAAGCTGGACTTACTTAAGTAGATTGCAATTCCTTTTTGGGTATGCCTTTTATTTTAAATGGAGTATTTGGGATTGAACCCTCAACTCTTCTCTTTTTAGTCCTTTGGACAATAAACTCACTTTCTAGGCTACACTTGATTGGGATCACCATAGAAGTTTGAGGCAGTTTGGGGCTATCAGTATACTTGGGGTGCTATAGCTGTCTTGGTTATTTGAGTAGCTTGCCTTCCATTTAAAAAAAAGCTAATCAATTTTAGTTCAAAATAGATTCAAATGCCACATAAATTGTTCTGCATCGCTATCACTGCCCAGGATGTAATTGCTTTTGGGAATCAAATTCATGACTTGCATTCATGGGTGGGTGAAACAGAGGTAGGGCGCTCTGAGTCATTGCCATGCAAAGGAGCATGTGGTGGTCAGGTGACTTTTTCTCTTCTCCCACTTAAGAAAGACTGACATTCCTTGTCTTTTAGCAGACCTCACAGAAATAGGACATTCCCAAATTTTGCTTCTAAATTAGCTCTGCTCATCTTCCTTTTCAAGTTTGAAGTCATTCAACTTCTAAGAATATAAAATTTGGAGACTTTTTTCTTATGAAATGACAGTGGCTTGAGGGGGAGAGATAGCCTACAAAAAATGAGTTATAATCACAGTGATTTAGCTTTGTAGATAATATTTTATCTCCACAGATTTGATTTTGAATTATGCTGACTTTTTAAAATAGTAATTTATCTATCTTGGCTAGCTGGCTTCTACCCAGTTTGAAAGTGGGAAATTCTGAAGTTAATTCTAACTTTGGTATTAAGTGGCTTACAATGCTAATAGATTCAGACAAATAACAGCATTGGAACAGTAAAATATTTAATGGGAATAGAAATTAGTAATAAAGCAAAGAAACAAATAGCATATATATCCAAATTGATATGATATCCTTCTACTATGTTCCCCTTTCCCCTCACCTCTCTACCTCCCTAGTAGTTGAAAGGAACTGAGTGTCTCCAAAATACTCATTCTTACATAAGGTGAGCTGCTAGCAAAGGTGAATGAGTAGAAACCAATGCGGATACACTTGGTGTCTCAGACCTTTTTGCTATTCCTCACACACACTAGTCAATTTCCTATATTCTTGCCTTTTCATGGTCTTCTTCCCTTGCCTGGAATGAACCTCTTCTCTTCTACATTGTCAAATCCCTAGTTTTCTCCAAGGTTCAAGCACTACCTATTACATGAGGCTTTCCTGTTCTCCCTCCTTCCTCACCTAATAGTATTTTCCCCGCCACCCCAAATACCTTCTATTTTTTTTCCTTAGTGATCAGCTTCCATGGGTTCAATGACTACTTCATACAATCATTATCTAAAGATGATTCACAGATTTGTATATCCAGCCCAAATCTTTCTCTCCAGTTCTAGTCTCATTCTACCAAAAGCATTTTGGACATCTCAAATTATTCTGAAGGCATTTCAAACTTAATATGCCCGATTATTGTTCCTTCCATACCAGAGACATTCTGGTAAATGTTCAACAACCAGCTCTTCAGGAGAAAAATGTACCCCAGACACAATTTTAAGTTTAACCTGTCTTTGTAACATTTTCTCCCACTTTCAAACTGGGTAGAAGCCAGCTGGCCAAGATAGATGTCCCTGGCTCCATCAAGACTCAGGACAAACCCCACTTTCCTCAGGAGACCATTTCCAGTCCTCCTCTACATTCCCAAATTTTGCTTCTAAATTAGCTCTGCTCATCTTCCTTTTCAAGTTTGAAGTCATTTATCTTCTAAGAATATAAAATTTGGAGCCTTTTTTTTAGACAATCAACAAAACAAATTAAGCCCTGATTTATAAGTTACCTATTTCTGTGCTGTAAATCCTCACAGTTAGCAGGCCGTTCAAGCTGGGTTTCTGCCCAGAGCCTTCTCCTCCTCCCAGCTTTTCTATACCAACAAGGATACCAGTTCTACAAAGTCAGCATCATCAACTTCTCACTTACTCACCCTATATATACACTTCTCAGTTAGACTATTGGAATGAGCCTCCTCAATTCATCTCATTTTATTCCATTCCAACTTCCACTCAACTGTCAAAGTCATTTTCTACAAAGTATGAGTCTGACCATGTCACTTCCCTTCATCTGTCTCCTTCCCCCTAAACTCTATGAACTACCTGTTGCCTCTATAGGATCAAATACAAAATCCTATTTGGCTTCTAAAGCCCTTCATGACCTGCTTCCTTCTTACTTTACTAATCGTTTTACACTTCTCTGCCCTTGACAGACTCTGTGATGCAGCTTACAGTAGTCTATGTGCTGTTCCTCATACAGACACTCAGAACTCCCCTTCCTCACCTTACCTTTGCCTCCCACCTTCCCTGGCTCCATCAAGAGTCAGGACAAATCCCACTCCCACAGGAGGCCATTTCCAAGGCCTCTACCCCTCAGTAAATTCCTTCTGAGATTATCTTTCATTTATCATATGTAAATCTTGTAACTAGTCATTTGAATGTTGTTTCCCCTATTAGAATGTATGCTCCTGGAGGCACAATGATTGACACGTAGTGATCACTTAATAAATACTTATTGACTAACCGATGGGCAGCTAGACGGCACAGTGGATAGAATGCCAGACCCAGATTTAGGAAGACCTGAGTTCAAATCCAGGTTCAGACACTCACACTCAGCTGTGTGACCCTAGGCAAGTCACTTAACCCTGCTTGTCCTAGTTTCCTTATCTGTGAAATCAACTGGAGAAGGAAATGGCAAACTACTCCCGTATCTTTGCCAAGAAAACCCCACATAGAGTCATGAAGAGTTGGACACAACTGAAACAATGGAACAGCAACAAAATTTTCCTGACAGATACTTGATATGTGTGTGTTAGTTGATGCTTAATAAAAACTTGTTGATTGATTGATACAAGTTTATATTCTAGTAATTTACAGTCAAGACCCCTAAGCTCTTTTTCTTATTTCCCTCAGAAACTGGATGATTTTAGGTTGGCTGCTTAACATTTACACAATTCATCTTAAGGATTTATGATGTTTGTCTGTAAAGTGTTTGAAAATATGTGATGAAATTGCTTTTTGCCTCTATCTCCTCATTTTGAAGTAATAATACCTATAGTTAACTGCAGATTTATTATGATGCCCAAATGAACTCATCATAACTCTGGAAATTAATCTGATTAATTGTTCCCTTAAAATTTTTTTTTGGTAAGGCCTTTATTCCATTGCTTCTATGTGAGAAATTAACAATAGTGGCATTAGAAGACCTGCAAAAAATCAGTGACTAAGTAATTAGTGTTGATAATCTCATTAAATCTGCATAAACACACAGACACACATATACATACAGTCATCTCTACCTTGTCTTTTAGCATCTTTCTGAAAGCCATACAGATTTTCCTTAAAATACCACACAGAGAAAAGGAACTCATATCTAACTTTCAATAAACCAATGTTTTAGGGCCAAATTCCTGAGAGGCATCAGTAGAAGCTTTGATCTTGCTTGTTATACTTGTCTGAGAATGGTTTGGATAGGATCAATACTATTTAGTGCACATATCTTCCCATCTCACAAATGTCCTATGGCTTAAGCCAAAAGAATTGGTTTCTATCATCCAAACACATAGCCATCCAAATAGATAACTGAAGCGGAGTTGTCAGAGACTTAGACTTAGGGAGCACAGAGGCTTAAAATGTAGTAGAAAGGATTTAGGATTTAGAGGCAATATGACATAATTGGCAGAGAACTGGCCCTGGAGACAGGAAGATCTGAGTTCAGGTCTTGCTTTAGGCACTATTACTGTGTGACCCTGGGAACGTCACTCAAATCCCCACTGCATTAGGTGACTAAGACTAATTCCTGAGAAGATGCTAACTTGCATTAATTGGAGTTCTTTACCTGGAAGTTGAATTCACAGTTCCCTGTCCCTATCAGGAACTTCTTGGGGTTGCTAGACACCGAAAGGAACAAAGAGAGAGAGAACTGTAAAATCAGACTATGCATCCATACACTTAGGGGCAAGCCTGCCTGGAGTCCAAGGACAGTGCTGGGATTCCTTCCAGATCCTTTTCAGCCTTATGATTCAGTAGGATTCTTGTCCCAAATTGTTTTGTCCTTAATGCAGGGTTCACCAAGAATGATTAGCTGGGCAGTAGGAAGCAGTCAGTTCTCGAGGCCTCAGGATGGCAAAGGCTGAGGGAGGGAGCCAGCCCTCTAGGAGAGTAGGTTTCTTCCTTCTGGTTTTCTGAAAAGAGATGGTAGGGTGTTGGGAAAAGACAGGCTCAAGATTTATCTGTTTACATACTGCAACCTACTCGGGTGAAAAAACACTGGGGGCGATTTACCTCCCAGAAAATATGGAAAGCTGGTTCACTTGGGTTCCAGTTCATACGTGCTCGATGTTCACTCAGCTATTCTGATTCCAATTCAAAGGTATTTAAAGGTATGTATGAGTTTGTTGGAGCAGCCAAACAATACTGGATGAATCATGTAGGCTGCAAACATGGTATACGTTCCCTGTAAACAGTTTTCTCTTAGGAAATGTCTGTGATGACAAACTATTTACGGTCTGTTGTTTGCTAACACCATGGATAATCACTTCCTCTTAAGATCCACTCCTTATGCTACAAAACACCTTTGCCTAACCAGTACTCATCTATCCATCCATCCATCCATCCATCCATCCATCCATCCATCCATCCATC
>NW_027186523.1:9428806-9428931 GCF_028583685.1 Petaurus breviceps papuanus
ATCCATCCATCCATCCATCCATCCATCCATCCATCCATCCATCCATCCATCCATCTATCTATCTATCTATCTATCTATCTATCTATCTATCTATCTATCTATCTATCTATCTATCTATCTATCTA
>NW_027186523.1:9428941-9431815 GCF_028583685.1 Petaurus breviceps papuanus
CTATCTATCTATCTATCTATCTATCTATCTATCTATCTATCTATCTAGTATCTGAGTACTCTGAACTTGTGCCCACCAGGCATGTTAATACTTATCCTGAGCTTATAGACTTAGCTCTTGATCTAATTTTATTATAAGTGATTAGCATAAAGAGAACAGGTTTATAGGCAGGTACTGAAACCTTAAATTGTTTCATATACGCTATAACTGGGCTTTAAAAGAATTCAGGAAGAAATTTACTTGCTCTCATATTCTTACCCTCCCTTTCCCCCAACCCTAACCCCTAAATTTGTTTGCAGAGAGAAAATATTTTACTTAGGAAAATTAGCCTCCTCCCCTAATAGTGCTTATGTCCCTGTTCCATTTAACTGTTTGTTTTCCTTTCAGTAGGTGCCAGTGGCTCTGTGCCAATTGGATACATGATGGGATTTCAAGGTATAGCAATAATGTGGTTCTAGCAAACTTTGTCCTGGGGCCAATCCAATTCCATCTTTCTCATTTCTCATTTCTGCTGAAACAACTGAGTGGCAGGACAGTGAACATGGGTGAAAGAGAGTCTGGTAGAAAACAAACAGAATCATGAGGGCCAAACTTTCTCAAGCAGGACAGGGCAGGTTTTCTGCTAAATGAAGACATGTTAATTTCACCCAATGTGATCTGTACTGAACATCCCAGCAGGCATTTACAGCCTCAAATGAAGCAGTCCTGCCAAACATGGCTTATTTGGATGTGGTGGATTTGGGGGAGGTGGTTCGGCATCATTTGGAAATTTATATAACTATTAAGGGAATAACAACTCACATTTATATAGTACTTTATAGTTGGCAAAGTACATTCCTCAGAACAGCCCTGTGAGGTAGGTAGTACAAATACCATTATCTCAGTGTTACAGATGAGTAAACTGAGGTTCAGAAAAGCTAAGAATTTTCCCATGGTCAAATGACCCTTGGTGATATAATGGATCTGGGACTTGGACCCAGATCTTCTGACTCAAAGTCTGGTACTCTTTCTAGAATGTCACATTTCCCCTCCAGAAAATGTATTAAGCAATTTTCATCTTCTGAACTGCCTGGTTTCTAATGTGAAGAAAACCTAAATTTTCTCCTAAACCAAGCATTCTCTTTCTGCCCTTGTTCCTTCTATCAACCTCTATAGTTGTTCACTTACAAAGTTTAAGCAAGTGTTGGGACCTGAGCTTCTATTTTTCTGCCAGTTGTAATCCTACTCTTTCTTCAGGTGAGGTGAGACTTCAGGAGGTGAGACTCACCTCTTCCATGACAATTGGTTCCCTTAACTAAGCCTACCTCACAGTGAGCTTTTCCTTACTATGAATTTCTTTAGTACTTACATCCATAGCCTGTGCCTCACCTGTATGCATGGCCTCATATCACTTCAATACTTTGATGGAGCCATTGTTTCACTGATTGAGGTGGGTGCTCTCTCCCATCATACAGTTCAAATCCCATTCTAGCCTTTCAATTCTGTATGATTCTTCTCCAGGTCCTTCCACAAATCTTCTACTGAAGGCAAAGCAAACATTCTAGAAGCCTTTCTAATATTCATGGGTACCACTACAACATGGAGGCTCTCTCTTATCCCTTGTCCTCATCATGGAGGTAGAGACCGTTTCTTCTTTTTCCTCTATGGTCCTATCCCATTCCCCCAAGTCCTATAATCTCTACCACAATACTACATATACAGTAGAAACTACACACTTACTGAATGGAACTGACCTGGCAGGCAGCTTCCAGAATTCCATTTCTTTCCTTTTTACTCTTTCTTTGTATTGGATTGCTCACTGTCCATCTACTTGCATTTTCCTCTGCCATTTACAATTAAACTAGGACTAGTCCTAAGTGAAGATTTCTGGTGTTCCCAGAAATTGAACATCTCCTGGTATGGAAGAACCAGAACTGAGACAGCCTTTTGAGGAGATGAAGGAAATTAAGCCAAGAGGAGGTTAAGCCCTTGATCATGTCCTCTTGGTCAAGCAGTGAATTTAGTAATAAAAATAAAATCTTTTTTTCCTCCCATTCACTGCTACAGAGGGTTGCTTGTGAGGAGTGCTTTACCCATGAGAAGGGATGTTTAAAAACTGGTACTGGGTGGCAAAAACCCAATCAAATTCTATAACAGCTTTTTGAGCTCTGTAGAACAAACACTACCCTGATTCTTCATGTCTTTCTTTTATGCCCTTGCCATTTGCTATTCTGTAGACTTCATACCTATGTATGAACCTAGAGTAGCTAGCATTAATATAGGCTTGATGGCATTTAAATAGTGCTTTAAGATTTGCAAAGTGCTTTATGAATATTATCTCATTCTATCCTTATAATAACCCTGGAAGATAGGTACTATTATTATCCCTAGGCAGACAGAGGTTAAATGACTCACTTAGGGTCACATAGGCAGTAGGTGTCTTGAGTTGGATTTGAATGTAGCTCTTCCTGATTGTGTCTAGCATTCTATCTTCAGTGCCACCTAGGTGCTATTTTCAATGATACTATCCTTGTCATTTCCTAGTAGGCAGTCTTTAGATCCACATTTTGTTGTTTTCTTTGTTCTTTGCTGTATATTTTAGGCTATTTGTGTAATAATCCAAGAATGGACCTTTCCCCCCCATGTTCTTCAGAAAAGAGCACAAATATTTAACACTATCCATGCTGATCTGGTATAAAACTATGTATTTTGGGTACATTCAGGAGTGTTCTGGTAAATGTTAAACAACCAACTCTGAAAAAAATTTATGCAGGACACACTTTTAAGATTAATCTACATCATTAACATTTCCCCCATCCCTTCCTTCCCTCCTTCCCTTCCTTCTTTTCTTCCTTCCTTCCTTCCTTCCTTCCTTCCTTCCTTCCTTCCTTCCTT
>NW_027186523.1:9431825-9434388 GCF_028583685.1 Petaurus breviceps papuanus
CCTTCCTTCCTTCCTTCCTTCCTTCCTTCCTTCCTTCCTTCCTTCCTCCCTCCTTCTCTTGCTTTCTTTTTTTTCTTTCTTGGAAGCAAATGGGGTTAAGTGACTTGCCCAGGGTCACACGGCTAGTACATGTCAAATGTCTAAGGGTGGATTTGAACTCAGGTCCTCCTGACTCCAGGACTGCCACTCTATTCACTGTGTCACCTACCTGTTTCCACCCTCCCCCCCCCAATCACTTTCTTAAATCTTGACAATCTACAAAATAATAAATCAAGTCCTAATGTCCAAGGTGTAAATGTTCACATTGAAAATTTTAAAATTGGCTCTCTTGAGCAAGTATGAGCAGGTGTTAGTGTACCCTGGAACTGTTTCATGACAGATCATCCTATTTTGCTGAGTTGTAATAGCTGAAAGAGGAGGTAAAAGCAAGAAGAGGAAATCACATTTTTTCTTTTAAAAAATTCTGAATTTAATGAATATGAAAAAGAGAGCATTTCCATATACAAAGTAAAATGGGAAAAAAGGATTCAATGTGAAACCATAACTCTCTATTTTGTACCGCTTGCTTTTTAAAAAAGTATATAATAAATTCAACATGCTACTTTCAAAGCCATCCTGTTTGCTTCTGTTTCCCTCTGAACTTTCTTCTGTGTAGGAAATCATATTTAATAACACAGTGAGCCAAAGGCTGGGTATCATCATATTGGTTAAGCTTCTTTTATTGAAATTAAATTATTGCTATAGTTGAGAAAATTACCACTGTAGTTCAGGCAGTGAGATGAACAAGACAGTACAGGCAGGCAATAATTTTTGACATATAGGTTAACTTTATTATTTACTTTATGCATTTTCAATAAAATGCATAGGTAATTAAGAATTTGAACTGCGGTGCTTTTGGGGATTTAGAATAATTAGCACTTATATAACACTTTATATTTTCCAGTGCTTTATAATCATTAATTAACAACTTCACACGGCACAAGTGAGGTAGGTGTGCATGATTATGCCCATTTTACAGATGAAGAAGTTGAGCCACAGAATGGTTAAGTAACTTGCCTAAGGCCAAATGCCTAACTACTAGTAGAGCGTAGGTTAAGACTATAATACTATGATGGTAGTTCTGGCCTGAGCCACAAGGCCATACTTCTCTCATACAGGTGTTAATTGCTGTATTATTTATGTAACAGAAGAATCCAATGATGAAATCATAGTTTAAAAAATTTTTTTTAGCTTTTTTAATAATACTTTACATTTACTGAGAGCCTTTCATCCAAGGATCTCTAAGCGCTTAATTAATTAAATTGGTGTTGTAATAGCCCTTGGAGGCAGGTGCAGTATGTATTATTATCCACTTTTTATAGGTGGGTAAGTCAAAGCACAGAGAAAAGACCCAAGCTTTCAGTGAGTCAGTGGCAATACTGAGATAGACAGATACCAAGAGAACCAGGAGTGGGACCCTGGCATTCTCATTCCCAGGCACCTGCTATTTATTACCTGCTGAGGCAACCTTTTGAAGAGATGAAGGAAATTAAGCCAAGAAAAGGTTAAACCCTTGTTCATGTCCTCTTGGTCAAGCAGTGGATTTAGGAATAAAAGTAAAATCTTTTTTTTCTCTCATTCATTGACACACTGCTACCGAGGGTTGCTTATTAGTAGTGTTTTGACCATGATTAGTAATGTTTAAAAGCAAGTACTGGGTGGCAAGAACCCAATCAAATAAATTCTATAACAGCTTTGTGAGTTCTGTAGAACACTATCCTGATTCTTCTTATCTTTCTTTTATTCCCTTACTATTTGCTATTCTGTAGATTTACTTTTAACCATCTTTTTCATGTCTATATAATAACACAGAATAGTGAGCATTAATATAAGCTTGGTAGCTTTATATAACTTTATAAGACCTCCTTTGGCATGGGAGTAGTTCACACTTTCATGCTGAAAGCCAAGGGACCTCTCCTGTACTGCCAGTTGTGCATTTTAGAGCATGGGAATTGGAATTTTAACATATAGATTAGCATCCTGAGACCTTGGTCAGTGGAAAGCAGATGGTTGGGCCATTGCCGTCAGTATCAGCTGTGTGGACACCAGCCTGAATGATCTGGTCTGGTTGTCTGCAGTGTTCAGATTATCTGAGCTGGGGCTCACTTTTCTAATTTGCATTGTGTTCTACAGTCCAAAATTATAGAATCTCAGCATTGGAAAGGATCCTCGAAGTTGTCTTGTATGACTCCTTCTAAATCTACCCTGATGAGTGGTCTTGGAAGGCCTCACTTAATGGGGGAACTCCCTACCTTCCCAGGAAAGACCATTTCACTTTTGGATTCTTCTAAATACTAGGACATTTCCCCTTAAATGAAGTAGAAATTGGCTTTGCTACAGTTTCTATCCATTGCTCCTAGTTCCATCTTCTGGGGCCAAGTGAAAAAATTCTAGTCTTTCTTCCACATGACAGATGTTAAAATATTTAGTGCTATCCCCTCTAGGTATTTCTGTTTTTTTTCTAGGCCAGCTCACAAACACACACACACACACACACACACACACACACACACACACACACACA
>NW_027186523.1:9434398-9521996 GCF_028583685.1 Petaurus breviceps papuanus
CACACACACACACACACACACACACACACACACACACACACACACACCATTCAACCAATCTTCCCATGGTAGTGTTTGTAGTTCTTTCTACATCTAAGTTATATTCTTTTGGGTCTGCTCTGGTTTGCCAATGTTCTTCCCAAATTGTGGTGCCCAGATCTAAACACAGTATTCCAGAAGTAGTATGAACAAGTCTGGAAATTAAAATTCTTCCCCCCTCCCCCCCTCCCCACTTAATGGTATTTTATTTTTTCCAGTCACATTTCATTTTCGACATTCACTTTTATAAGATTTTGAGTTCCAAATTTTTCTCCCTCTCTCCCTCCCCTTCTTTGTCCCCAAGACAGCAAGCAATCTGATATAAGCTATACATATACATTCATATCAAACATATTTCCATATTAGTCATGTTGTGAAAGAAGAATAAGAACAAAAGGGAAAAACTATGAGAAAGAAAAAACAAAAAAAGTCAAAATAGCATGCTTCGATCTGCATTCAGACTCCCTAGTTTTTTCTCTGGATGTGGATAGTATCTTCCATCATGAGTCTTTTGGCATTGTCTTGAATCTGTCTTGTGTTGATGAGAAGAGCCAAGTCTATCATAGTTGATCATCACACAATGTTGCTGTTACTGTGTACAATGTTCTCCTGGTTCTGCTCACTTCACTTAGCATTAGTTCATGTAAGTCTTTTCAAGTTTTTCTGAAATCTGCCTGCTCATCATTTCTTATAGCACAATAGTATGGAAACTAACATTCTTACCCACCCCTATCTTTAAGCCTCTGGAGTGGTATATCAAGGAAGATGAATCTAGCTCTGGAAATGATTAACCTGAAACAATTTGGGTGGTGAGATGATTCTTGCTTGACTTCCAGAAGCTGGGAACACCAGAGACTTAGAGGGAATTGACCTCCTTCAAGAAATCACTTTTTAAAAAAAGATTAAAGATAAAAAATATTTTAACTTAATTTAAAAAATTTTAATCTTAAATAATCCTTTCATTAAATTTTTAGCTAATCTCAGAGAATATGAAAGTCATCAAAATAGAAATGAGAATAAAAATGGAGGGGGAATAAGTTCTGGTTAAATGGTATTATCTCTGACTGGGAAGCTGGTGCTGGCTCTGGGTGACTCCAGGAATGAGAATGTCCCACCAAATGTCCAACCAGAAAGGCAGGAGTTGGAATAACTGTAAATTTTCTTTGCATTGCCATGTATTTGATTTGGTATATATCTTTTGTGTATATACACACACACACACACGTTTTGTCTCCTGATGGGAGATAAGCAACCTGATGACAAGAACTGTTTAATTTTTTTGTCCTTGTATTTCTAGCATCTAACATAATTGGTTCTTAATAAATGCATGTTGATTAAAGGCAGTATGGTTCAGGGAAAAGAGTGCTGGACTTGGAATCCAAGATTTGCATTCAAATCCTGGGTCTGCTGATTACTCCCTGGGTAGCGTCAGAGAAGTCACAAATTTTCATCATCTGGAACAAGAGGGGGTTGGGATGACCTCTAAGGTCTCCTTTAGTTCTAAATATGAGATCCAATGTTAATGATTGATTGATCATATAAATACCCGGTTGATAGGCCTGTCAGCAGATCTGACTGAAGGAAAAAATATCTGGCCTCAATTATTAGGAATGAGTTTTCAGAATTTGTGGGTTTTCTAGGCCATTTATTTCTGCTATCTACTTGTTGGTTTGTTTTTAGGCCTTCTTTCATAGGACAAATGATGACATTAAGCTTTTATTTTGTGACTTGTGCGTAACTAAAAAGTTTGGTGGCATAAGAGGTTGAAGATATTTATTGAAGTGAAGAATTCCCTTTATTTATCTATGTTACCAATTAATAATGAAGAGGTAAGCTTGTGGTCTTCAAAAGCTCTTCCAGGGCCCCCCACTCACATTCTTAAACACTTCCTTTAAGGCTTTGATCCAACAACAATTGCCCTACTTTCTGTGACTCTTTCTTGTCTTCCTCCTATCTGCTTAAAACTATTCTCAGGTCCCCAACTTCAAAAGAGAAAAGTAAAGAGCTGTCCCTTTGGCCCTTTTGCCCCATCCAGTTGCCATCCTTTCCTTTTTTTCTCCCCTTCACTGCTAAACTTTTGGAAAAAAGAACAATGCCTCTTCTTCTTCACCACCAATCTTCATCATTCTCCTAAAACTACACCTGAAAAAGGACTCCCCAGTTACCATATCCAAGAGCTCCTTTTCAATACTCATCCTCCCTGACCTCTGTGCAGCTTTTCATACTGCTGACTCCTGTCTCTTATTTGATTTTTTCCTCTTCCTTTGGCTTCAGGGATACCATATTTTCTTGGATATTGTCTCCAATTGTCCTTTTTATGTCTTCTTATCTTCCTGAGCTGAATGAAATTTAACACAATGACTAAGCTTAGTCCCAAAGAAAAGATGAGAAAATGAACCACTTTCCCTTATTTTCAGAGGTGGGGGACTATGGGTATGGAACATTTCTTATAGTATCAGATTTATCTGATGTGTTTGTTAGTTTCATTAAACTGCTTTTTGTCTCCCTCTCAGTCAACAGGCATTTATCCAATGCTTATTATAATCCCAACGTAGAAAAACAAATTATCTGCAACTTATAGTCTTGGAGAGTTACTTGGGAGCACTAAGAGATCGGAGCATGCCTATGATAACAGAGACAGAATATCAGAGGCAAGACTTGAACCCAGGCCTTCTGGTTGTAGAAGCTGGTCTATCCATTATACCACTGTACTAGATATGACACAGAATATTGCACTAGATATATTAAACTTGAGTCTTGCTAGAATACTACAATATTAGTAGCATGTTATTTTCTAGTTGATGAGAGTATACCTTACTTCCCTAATTTGGAATTACCCACAAGCCCTTGTAATAGCAGAGAAATCTCAGAGTCAAGCAGCGCTGCCGTATTTCTTTCTCATCTCTATCCTGTTTCCTGTACCTGGAATTTTCTCCCTCCTCTTATGACCTGCTGACTTCTTACATAGTTTAAAGGGCCCAGTTCAAATGGCACCCCATCCACGAAACCTTTCCTGAAACTCTGTTAGAGGAGTGACTCTAATACCAGCACTAGAAGATAATTTGCTCTTTAAAAAAATTCAGGCCATGAATTGATTTATGAGTGTGAGTAAATTTCTTCTTATATATCACTGAATGAATTTGCTCATCCTTTTTAACTGGGGACGGGGAGCCTAGTCTTCTTTTCCTAGCCCAATTAATGATTACAAAGGATATTGCACATCCTTCTTTGAATACAAATTTCTTTAAGGTTTTAGTTTTTAGGAATTTTTTTTTGAGGGTGAAGGTAAAAAAGGAAGATGGAAGTTGGGGTCAGGTTTGTAGAAAAGAAATTTCTTTCAGCAATCTAATGACTGTGAGAAAAGTGATAGCAGAACAGGAAAAGCAGAGAAGACAAGGAAAAAAAATTTTTTTAATCTTTCAAAGTTTAAAAATGCTCATTTTTGGACAAGTCTCCCAGGCTTTTCTGATAACGTTTGGAGCCTAATGTTGCAACACATAGTATTGTCTAGCTTGTTTTTTAAACAGCATCAAAAGGTCTGTGACAGTGAAGGCAGTTGGAGGCTGAAGGTAGGAAACGCCTCTCCATTACATTGGTTGGAGTCCATAAAAAAAGTGAAAAGTTAATTGTGCTCATTGAAGAGATTGTGCTGTGTCAGCATAAGCATTGTCTGGTTTAATGTACATCTTGGCAGGGATCCAGTGAGCCATTAATTAATACCATGTATTAACTGTCAGCGGGTAAACACAAATGCTCAATTTCACCGTTCCTTTTTACAATAAAACGATGGAGTTAAAAATCATGAACTTAATGAGTATTATTGCCAAAAGTTTCACTTCATTGACTTATAGCTCTTTAGGTAGGAGAAGCCTGAGTCATAGGACTTAGGGACAGATAGTAGGATTTAGGGCCAAGAGAACTGATGCCCAGAGAAATGAAATGACTTGTTCACCTAAGGTCACTCCACTAGAAAGAAGGAGCACAGGGATTCAACAGCTGGCCCGGTGCTGCCAAATCTAGTATCTTTCCCACTGCTCTGTCTCTTCTGTACAACAGGTTCTTCTTGTTATCAAGCCATTTCTGTTGTTTCTGACTGTGACCCTCTTTGGGGTTTTCTTGGTAAAGACACTGGAGTGGTTCACTATTTCCTTCTCCAATCCATTTCACAGATGAGGAATCTGAGGCAAGCCAGGTTAAGTGACTTGTCCAGGGTCACATAGTGAGAATCTGTGGCTGGATTTGAATCCAGGTCCTCCTGGCTCCAGGGCTGGCACTCTTTCTACTGTACCACCTAGCTGTCCTATACAACTGGTATGGGCCCTGATTTCTGTCCATTGCTAGACTTTGGCTTTTCTATTTTATGGAGCATTTTCTAGCTTTAGTTTCCTTTGCTTAAGGATATAACTTGTTGGCCCTTATCTAGCAAGGATGCTTTTAAGGCACATTAAGTTCAGTTTTGTTAGGTACATTGGAGTCTAGCAGTTTCCTAGTCCACTCTTCTTAGTGCTGTTCATGAGGACATTCATTCATTAATCCATTCATTCAGCAAATATTTAAGTGCTCATTGTGCGAAAAGAATTATGCCAAGCACTTCGGGAAATAGAAAAGATAATTAAGACATTGTCCTTGCTTGTGTGTGTGATGCCACATAAACAAACTATACCTATATAATGGCTATAATTCAGAAAAAAAATAAACATAGAAGTTTTATAGATATAATCACACAAACACAAAGAGGATGGGATCTATGCCGATCTCTTTGAAGTACAGGGAAGGAAATGTCATTTCTGACTGATGGGACCAGAGAAAAATGTCAATTAAAAAAAATTAAATTGAGATGTTCCTTTGTAGTTTGCCTCTGAATATGTTTTTAGATTCATTTGATAATAAATCTAAGTATTTTGGAAATCTGGTCCTTGGATCTGGATTGTAAATACCAAGAAGGAGAATGTTTATATTCAGATACCTATTTGGTTTCCTTGAAATCATTACTTAACAAAAACATTTAAATGACTTCTGTCCTAAAGTACCTCTTTTTGTCCTAAAGTAGCTTTATCTAGGAATGACCATGTTGCTAGGGTAACTTTTATTATTTTCTACTTTAAGACAATTTTACATTTGTGTTACTGGAAGGGCCCTTTCATTTAATTCCATCTTCTGAAATCTTTATTGTTCTTTTCAACTTTCCTGCTTATGGACTGAACTCATGGTAGAGATGATAGGGAAGTTTTTGCGGCACCATTTCAAAATCCAAACATCTCTCAGTTAGTCACTGAATTAATAACAAAATGAGAATTGTTAACGATGTACTAAACCAGGCTAGAACTGGAATTACCAGGGACTACTTCTCACTATGCCCAAGGGGAAACCTGAACAAACAAGCACTTCCAGCCAGCTTAAAAATGTGTCAAAATGACACCTGTGAAGTGTAATATTGGCTTAATAAAAACCTCCGCCTCACATTGTGCCGTGGAGGGAGATCATCAACGTTATAAAAACTTTTCTTCTTAAAAATCTCTTTCCAGTCCATCATTTGACTGAAATTTCAAGAAATATATGATAGGGTCTCCTAAATCTTGTCTCCTTTAGAAGCACATTTCTCCCCTCTATTTTCTCCCATAGTTGTAATGCTTTTAATAACATTGATTATGTTTCAAGTTTTAGTCAGTTGATAGCCTAAGAAGAAGTTTGGGGAAAAAAAATACAGGAGGAAGGATAGCCTGGTGTAGGGTTGGAGATTCTTGTCTTAGTGGATTAAGCACAGGATAGGTGATCTGATGCTCTTTTAAAAACTCCAGATTTTTATTTGATCTATGGTTTTTGAGTAAATTTGTTTTCATGTGATGTTAAATGAGCTTGTTTCTCTTTTTAATTGGGGGCAAGGAAGATAGTCTTTTATTTCATGGCCCAATTAATGATAAGAAAGGACCTCTTCCACTGAAATAGGAAGGAAAAAGATGAAATTACACATCTCCACTTCTCTTCAATTCACAAATATTCTTTAGTCAGTCAATCAAGAAGCAATCAAGCACCTTCTATGTGTTAAGCACTGTCCTAGGCACAGAGGCTGCAAAGACAAAAATGAAACAGTCCCTGTTCTCAAGAAGCTTACAGGTTATTGGGGGGAGGCTGCTGGAGAGCGGATGGGCAAAGTGGAGAAACAGCACGGCATGTATGTACATAACTTCTCTACTAACAGGGATCGGGACATGTTTATATTTATTCACATTAGCTAAAAGTCTTAAAGATTTTAGAAAAATATAATCCAAAGCACTCTCCCCCCCCCAAATACCGAATTTCAAAGTCATCTGACTCAGAATTTGTATACTTGCAATCCTCTCTTATGTAACTGCTTTAAAAACCTATTGGAGAGGTATTTTATGTTTTTGCAGCTGTGTATGGCTTTTATTACCATCTCAGAATCATTTACTGGATTTCTGACTGAAATTTTTGTTTTCATAGGTGTGTAAATGTGCTATCAAAGATATTTTGGCACTTTAAACCAAGATTTGAGTTTTGTAGATTTTACTAAAAGGAACCGGCTACATTTTTTCTCCTTTCTTAAAAGAAAAAAAAAAGAAAGAAAAAAGTTTTCTTGACAGGTGTTCTGGGGTTTTGTACTAAGTGTTTCAGGGAATTTATTTTGCTATGAGTTCATTTGAACTAAAGAATAAAGTTGCCAGCATTGATGACAAGGCTTTCCTTCCACCCACCACCCCAGTGGCCTGCCTGCTTTTTACTCACTCGTGCACTGCTGAGATGTCTCCATCTTTCTTTAAAGCGTTGCCATTATGTCGCATTGTTTTTCTCTTACCAAACTGATGAGGATATGCATTTCTATGCATGAAAAGTAAAGAAGATTAGTTGAGAAGAAAGTGACTCTGACTCTAGTTTCCTCAGAATGGCACATTCCAAATACAATTGTTAAAGAATTCTGTGAGGTTGGTACTACCATTTGGGGAATGCTGTTCATCCCACTCTTTCACTAGCATCCTCAGACACTTGGACAGGACCATCTCCAGTCATCCTGATCCATATCCTGCCGCTGGACCCAGATGGCTCCTACTACTGTGAGGATGTTGCCCTGGCACAGCCCTCCTTCACTTAAATCCAATTCACCAGAAAGTTATGGCATCATCTTCCTGATATCACGGTTTTCTTCCAGAATGAAGGACAAAACAACAGAGACTTGCAACTTTAGAAGACTTCAGTTACAACAAATACAACAGGTGTCCTTGAAGGCTAAGGGGAGAAAGTCATGGCTAAAACAAGGCTTTGGCTCCAGTCTATCAGGGGTCACTTAGAGACAAAAAAAGAAGGGTGAAAGGGGTTGGGGAGATTGATTCTTTTGGAGTTTAAAAAACGAGATTCCTACTACAACCTTCAGTATCGGTCACTGGTATGAATCTCTGAGGGTGGGGGAAGGAAGGGGGGGCAACACCCTACTGGGAAACTTTAAGACCAGGCCCATCAATCTAAAGGTCATAGCAGTGTGTAAGGAAGTAGTTCTGTCTGAGCAGAAGCTAGCTGAGGCAGCAAAGGTGAATAAAGCTGCAAATCAAAGCATGATCTTTACTGGTGTATTGGGAGGGAGAGGGGATGATTAATGGCATGGTGGTCTTTTCACCCATCCCTCTATCACACAGCTAGAGAACACCTCCTGTAAAGTATAGCACCAAGCTAGATTGGCTACTACTCTTTCCCCAAAGTGCTTTTCTTTGCCATATTATTTGAAACTTCCATCTCCCTCAATCTCATGCTTCCTTGTCAATGTATTACAGGTATAATGAAGCAAAACTGGTGATCTATACCTTTCCCCTACCCCCTACTCCTCATCTCCCAATTCAGTAAGATACCAGTGCAATATCTATAAAGGACAAATGTTTCCAACTGTACTGTATTATTTATCCCAAAACATTTCCACCACCATCACCACCATCTCATGCGTTATTCATTGGCTAGGAACTAGTCTGAGAGATTAGGTAAAGAGGGAATCTGATAGTATGTGGGCTCTTGTGAGCTAATCAGAAACTTTCCTCAGTATTAGTTGGAAACAAATGTTTTGAGGAAACATTTGTGTAGCGTAGAACTAGTTCTAAGAAATGAACAGCAGTCCTCAGGGACACTCGTTAACTTTTCCCCAAAGGCATGCCATCTGCAGAGCAACAGGATTTGGTTTAATTTAAGGAAAAAACCTCATATTGAGAGTTGTCTAAAAGTGGAATGGACAGCCTCAGGAGATGGTGGGTCCCCCATCCCTAGAGGTCTTCAAGTGAAAGCTGGAGGGCTACTAGTGGGGACATGTACCAGGGACCATGGTTCAGGTCGGGGTTAGTCTGAATGATAGCATAGTATAACAGGAAGAGGATTAGATTTGAAGTCAGAGGACCTGGGTTCATAATGCTACCTCTTCCTCTTACTAGCTGAGTAAACGTGGGGTAAATCACTTCAACTCTTGGCTTCAGTTTTGTTGTCTCTACAATGAGGGGGTTGTGCTGGAGCTAGAAAGTCCCTTCTAGCTCTTAATTTTTAATCCTAAGAAGCCTCTGAAATAATTTTCAACTATGATTCTGTGAGATTGTAATTTTGTACCCACACCATATTTGTTATTCTATTTTTAAATATGAATGTTCCTCATTTCTGAATCTATTGGCCTTAGGAAAAATCAGAGAATCAGAAGAATAACCAGGATAGGATAGTGCCCTGGGAACTGAGACTGGAGAGACCATCTAGAAGAAGAAGGTAAACAATTCCAGACATTTTAGAGACAGAAGGTACCATCCTTAGAGATATTCTAAGACAGGGATGTTTAACCTTTTTTTGTGGCATGGACCCCTTTGACAGGGAGGTGAAACCTACGAACTCCTTTTCAGAATATTGCTTTGTTGCCTACATTTATTATTGAAGAAAATGTTCAATTTCAGTTAGCAGCTAGTGAAATTAAAGGTTTTTTCCCTCATTCAAGTTCAAAGGGCCCCTGAAATCTATCCACAGCCCAGTAAGAACTCCTATTTTTGATAATTCCCCTTATGCTGTAGATGAGAAAACAAAGGCATAATTAAAAGGATGATGCTAGAGAAAAGATTCCTACCTAGAAGGAACATGTTTAAAAGTTTGGAAAAGGATCAGATTCTTTCATTTCCTTGTCAGCCAATAGTGTGTGTCTTTGCTTCTTTTTCCTCTGCTACAAATGAAAAGTGATCAAAAGTGTCAATATTATCATTTGATCTGATATCCTATGGCATCTTCTGAAATTTAACAATGGGGTTAATTAGGCAGTTACTCAAAAGATATTAACTGTTGAATTTGTTAAATGCCAATGGCACCTGTTTTAGGTAGATATGGTTCCATGTGGTGGGGCCTGAGGATCTCCAATAGACAACACTCAAATACTAAGACTACAGACTACACACATGTAAAATAGATAATACTCATGTATAAAATAGTATATTGACAACAAACTAAAATTGTTGAACATATTCCTAAATAGGATTTAGCATTTATGTTATACATAGATGAAGCACAATGCACACTTCAGGTTGAGAGCAAGAAGAGAATTGATTCAATTACATTCCAAAGTTGTGAGTCTCATATAACCAAACAATATAAAAGTAGGTGAAGTCATCAAGTTGGCTTCAATCATTCTAGGAAGACTTCCTCCAGCCACCCTCCTACCTGCATTTGGTGGTTAATTGATGTCAAAGAAAAAGGATGCCGGCTGAGTTACCTTCTCACTGCTGAAAGGACAGCTGCAGGAAGAGGCCCTCCAAAAGCCTAAAAGACAGTTTTTACTGGCTCAGAAAGAATCAATGGACCTTTGCTACTCTGATGACTCTGATGTTTTCATGCTTTCAGTCTGTCTCAGCCTTTAAGATAACGACCACATCACCTTTAGAATGAGGGTGCAGGGAGCCATAAAAAGTCCCTAAAACCCATCAAGTTGTTGTTGTTGAGAAAAAAAGTGGAGCCCAAGACTCATTTTTCCAAAGTAAAAATGAAAATAAAAAAGTGGAGTTTCTTGGTGGCTGATGGCTCTTTGAAAATTACAAGGAATGGGAGGTCCTTAAAAAAGTACCGTTAAGAAAAAGTTCTGTTCTTTTGGCCTAGACTGCTGGGTTTTGATCTTTTTTTTTTGCCTTTCTTTTCTTTTTCTTCTTGCAGTTGAGTTGTATGGCACAGAGTAGCAACCACTGCAGAAAAGAATAAATGGAGAAAAAACACACCACTCTACATTCCTGATCTCCACAGCACTCGTGTTCTCTGTGTGGGCAGGAGATTTTATTTTCTCATTTCATTCAACATTTACAAGTTGCTAAGTCATTTCTCCAAAGTCAGCAAGTTTTAAATAAATTGAGGAAGGAAAACACTGAAGAAAAAGAAAGTTTTATATCATACTTTGCTTATGGCAAGGTACTCTGGGGGCTTAGGGCCAAGTGAATCTTCTCCATCAATTTCTTTCTGGCTCCATAGATCCTGTTGGAAGCCTGAAACTTCTACCCTCGCTTACTAAGTATGAGGGTTGGGATGAGGGGTAAGGGAGGCAGTGAGGACATACAACCAGAAGTCAGAAAAAGTCTGTGATTTTGATAGTTGTTCCTTTTTGTGCCCTTAGGCAAGTCACTCAACTGCTGGGTATCTTGGTTTCCTCATATATAAAATGGGGATACTATTACTTAATTACTTCACCATGCTGAGGTAAGGATTAATTAGTTTGTGTTTATAAACTACTTTGAAGCCTGAAAGTACTATAGCAGAGCTAAGCATTATTACTAATAATACATTGCAACTCGGAGAATAATTGCATTTACTATTTCAAATTTCCCTGGCAGTTTCAACTAGAGACTTTATTCTTTCCCTAAACTCATAAAAATATATTATTTTGTATTGTTGAGGAATGACATTTTCCTTCTGTCCCGAAGGTGGAACGTCCCTTAGATGTGAAACAATCTCTCTGTTCTAAAGGATTTTGATTAGTGATTCTGCAAGACCACCTATTGAAAAGCAAAATGACTTACTGTTAAATGGATTCTAAAATAAAGAGTTAGCCAAATCCATTAAAAAGAAAAGTAATTTAAACGGGGAGGTGACCACTTTCCAGAATATATTCAATTCTTATTGCTCTGAGCTTAGCCACAAAGCAATTTATCTTTTGTCTATTGCAGTTTGTTTTTTCTCTTGTATGTCCCTCTCTTTGGCCTACACCCCTTCCTGTGGTAGGTCACTTCAAGGTTCTAGTGGGTGTGTGCTTCTAAAACCTCTGACAAAATCCACCTCTGTCCCCATGCTTACCATCATGACAATCCAAAGGCACACTTTCTAATCCTTTTTCTCCATACCTACCAAAATGAGACACTAATTTAAGAAAAATAGCATTGGATCTTAGAGCCTTTCCAAGTCACTCATGTTGAAATTAATCAATCAAAAGGTAGATTAACTGCATATGGAATAACATGTTGTTGTTGAGTCAGTTTAGTCAGTTTGTGACTCCAGTGGGGGTTTTCTTGGCAAAGATACTGGAGTGGTTTGCCACTTCCTTCTTCAGTTCATTTTACAGATGAGGAAATTGAGACAAATAGGATTAAGTGACTTGCCCAAGATCGTACAGCTAGTAATCATCTGAGGTTGGATTTGAATTCAGGAAGATGGGTCTCCTGGCCTGGCACTCTATCCACTGTGCCACCTAGATGTCCAGTAGACCCTTAATACATATTAAATTACAAAAAAAAAAAAGAAATGCAGCATAGATCCTGCATTTCATAGTAACAATATCTAAAGAGCTCAAATATAGGTTGAGGGTACCTGAGTTTTAGTACTGAGGCCTATATGAAAGCTAGTTGTTGTTGTTAAGCAATAAGCCAGAGATCATGATTCTGGTAAATGTAATCTGAAGAATCAGAAAAAGAGGAGAGAAGTAGAGAGTAAAGAAAGATCACCATTACCATTACCATACTTTCTAACTCATATTTGACAGGTATAATACTTTTCTCCATGTACATATATATATATATATATATATATATATATAATATATATAATATATATTCCCCTAGTAAAACATAAGCTACTTGAGGGAAGGGAATGTTTCATTTTGTTTGCATATCCCCATAGCACATAGTAGGTATTTAATAAGTCTTGTTGTATTAAAAGTGAGTATTCAACATATGACTGAGTAATCAAGCGCCAAACTCATCAATCAGGCAAAAATATTTGAATGATTATTGTGTGCTGGTGTTTTTTTAAGTTTATTTATTTATTTTTAGTTTTCAACATTCACTTCCATAATTTTTAATTTTTTTCCTCTTCTCTCTCCTCCTCCCTCTCCAAGATGGCATGCAATCTGATATAGCTTCTTCATTTACATTCCCATTAAACATCCCTATTTTCACATTAGTCATGTTGTACAGAAGAACTACAATGAATGGGAGAACCCATGAGAAAGAAAAACAAAAACAACAACAAAAAAAGAAGAAAATAGTCTGCTTTGCTCTGCATTCAGACTCCATAGTTCTTTCTTTGGATATGTATGGCATTTTCCATCATGAGACCTTTGGAATTGCTTTAGGTTGTTGCATTGCTGAGAAAGGCTGCCTGTCAAAATCAGTCATCACACACTGTGGTTGTTACTGTGTACAATGTTCTCTTTCTTGGTTCTGCTCACTTCACTCAGCATCAGTTCATATAAGTCTTTCCAGGTTTTTTCTAACACCCACCTGCTCATCATTTTTTATATATGTGCTGGTATTTTTGAAAGGATCATAAATTAGCAGCTGGAAGGGACCTCAAAAGCTACCTAGTCTAGTCCTCTCATTTGACAGATGAAGAAACTGAGGTACAAGCATTCAGCTAGGTGGCACAGTAGCTAGACTTTAGGCTAGACTTAAATGCAGGAGACCCTGAGTTCAAATTTAGCCTTAGATCCTCACCAGCTGTGTGACTCTAGGCAAGTAATTTAACTCTCTGTGTCTCAGTTTCCTAATATGTAAAATGGAGACAATAATATTACCTACCTCACAGGGTTGTTGTGAGAATCAAATGAGTTAGCATACGTGGAAGTACTTTGTAAACCTTCAAGTGTTATATAAATGCTAACTATTTTTATTATTATTGCCCAAGGTCACATAGTGTAAGAAGTAGAGTTTGGACCCAGGATTCCAGAGTCATTTTGCTAAACTCCGTAAGACATTCCTTCATTGAGAAGGTTGTACAGAGCCAGAAAATCTGGAGCAACTATGAAGGCATTCCAGTTGAAAAGGGCTTCGTCCCATGCCACCCATTTTCACTAAGAACCAGTTTTTCTCTGGCAACTGGCCCTATCAGATGAAATCTGCTTCCTCATCTTTGGGAAACCCTGAGACTTGATTGTGAGAACTCTTCCCTCCTCTCACTAGATTTTAAAGTTGATTTGAGTAATTGAGCCTAAGGGCTTGATACTGCCCCCAGAGGATGACAAATAATAGCAGTAACAGAATTGGCTCCCTTTATATAGAAGCTTTTGGTCTGCTCAGGACTCCCAGGTGTCTTAGAAACCCAAACTGATATACCCAAGGATAATAATAATTAGCATCTTCAAAGTACTTTGCAAACATTCATTAGCAGTCTTAAGAGAAAAAGATAGGGCACATGGTAATGACCATTTTGCAAAGAGGGGAAATCAAGGCAAAGACATTAAGTGATCTACCCAACTGACACTGTGTGAAAACTGAACTCATTCTCTCATGCCTCTGGGAACCTCCTGGAAGAGACCCTTTTTCATAATTGCACGTGGTAAAACATGAAATCATACTCTTTGCAGTAGGATGCTTTTGACCACTGAAATTTACTCCATGTTGACACCATATGAGGCCTGGTGTAAAGCCTTCAGAACAAAGAGGATCACCTGACTGGGAAGCTTGCTCTCCTAATTGGCAGCACCAGACACAAACAAGGAGAAGATGGGAGTATACTCAGAGTAAGAGTCAACATATACTTATCCATGGTTGTGCTTATTTATGATTTCTCAGGATATAGTTGTTGACAGCCATGAAAAACACTTTTGTTGGGGGTGGGGGCAGGAGTGCGGGTTATATCTGTGATTTCTTTGGTGCGGTGGGGATAGGAAACCCTAATGAAGTCAGAAACTGTAGTAGTTTACAGTTTGAGTTACCTTTGGTTCTGAGAGTTTAAGCAACCTGTCTAGAGTCATTTAGCCAGTATGTTTTGGAGGCAGGATTTGAACCAAATTCTTTCTGACTCTGAGGACAATTCTCTATCATCTGCACCAAGTTGACTTGGTGTCTCTAAACACTTGGGTTTTAGAGCTCATAGGAAGGGAATCCACATTCAGTGAGCACTGGAGGAGGTGAGTTTGTAGAGGCCTGGCTCCCTCAATTCAATTCACAAACATTTGATCAAGCTCACTACGTTCAAGGCACCATGCCAGCTCCTACAAAGACATAAAAAGACGTAATCCCTCTTTTCAAGGAAATTAAATTCAACTGGGTGGTGCTGGTATGTGTGTGGGGGGGAGAATCTTACATTTACACAAATTAAGTATAATAAATGATAATATGTGATAAGGGCAATGGAGAAACATAACCAAAGTGTTCTAAGAAAATCTGAGGGGTGGCTAGGTGGTGCAGTGAATAGAGCACCAGCCCTGGAGTCAGGAGGACCTGAGTTCAAATCACTAAACATGAAAAAAAAACTTACCATGTGACCTTGGGCAAGTCACTTAACCCCAATTGCCCTCCCCCCCCCCCAAAATATCTGAGGAGGGAAAGAGTTTTTAGCTTTAGATGGGATCAGAAAGATTTTATGGAGGAGACACCAAAGCTCGTTCTGAAGGAAGGAGTTCAACAAGCAAATATGTAGAGAAGAGGAAGTTTCAGGCAAGGGTTAAGTTTGGGACAAGATCAGTGAACAGTTTGAAGATCTTTGTTCCTGTCTTTATGGGAACAAAGAATAAGCAAAAAGGCATAACCTGGAGAGTTAAATTGAAGCCATATTGTGAAGGGCCTAGATAGCTCCATAAAAAGATTTATACTCTCTTTGGTAGGCAATGGAGAGCCACAGAAGGGTTTTGACTAGGGGAGTGACATGGTTATGCCTGTGGGCATGGAAGATTAATTTGTCCTCTACTCTGGAAAAGAGAGACTAAAGGCAAGAGGATCAGTTAAGAAGCTAGGAAGATGTGATAAAGGACCTGAACTAGAATAGTGGAATGGGCAAGATGCCACTTTCTGATTGGACTCTTGTGACTAATTAGTTTTAATCTTGTCTATGGTAACTAAATTCTCCTCAATCATTTGTATGTCCCTCCAGCCTAACTCCCAACTTATTTGCTTCCCTCATCCTAGTTAGCTAAAATTTTGGCCACAGACTCAAGCCCTCCTACATCCCAATCAGCTCTACTCCTCCAGGGGGACAAGTCAGGCTGACCTCAGCTGAATCCATAACCTTCCACTGTGTCCACAGAAGACCTAGTCTGTTACAAGAGACCCTTCCTGTATCCTCTACCTTTCCCACAATACTTTACCTACTTCCTTGTTGTAAGTAGAACCTGGTTAATCTACTTAGGACACTACTTGTCTCAAAGCCATCTTCAATGGATGCTACTCCTCCTACTCTTTGGGAGAGAAGTCATTGAATCATATACTTTTTAGAGCTAGGAGGGGGTTGGCACGTTCCTTACTCCTGATACTAGAATATTGTCCTCTTAGGATTACCCAAGAATCTTTTTTTTTAATGAAGTACACAAAATATTGTGAACCTATACCAGTTTATACTACCATCTTACTTTTTCTTAATGCTGCCTTAGCAACATCTTAGTCCCTTTCCTACCTTGATCAGTCTCTTTAACTGGACTACTTACTGTCCCATAAAAGGCCCTCACTTTCTAGTTTCCAAGACCTTGCTCTCGATATTCTGACTCTTGGAATTCCCCTCATTTCCTATTGAAGCTCAACCCATCTTTTAAGACCCTGGTCAAAGGATTTTTCTTCCATTTTTCCCTAATCTTAGCTGAGAAATGTCTTCCCTCTCTTCTCAACAGTTCTCTATCATTTTGTACCTCTTAAATGCACTTTAAAAATTCTACTTGATGCTATTGTTACTTGTGTAGATTATCTTATCTCTCCTTGTAGATTACATATTTCTGAAGGGTAGAGCTGGATTTTACTCACCTTTATATACATTTCAAGAGTGGATCTTAATAAATGTTTGCTAATGATGGAGTGAAAAGGTCTGACCAATAGACCTCACTGCCAGAGATCTTAATTAATCATCAGAGTTAAAGGGTTCATTGGACTTCTAAGGATTTTAGGAAGCATGAGCATTCCAGACACAAGGCCAAGGTGATAAACCAACCCCCCCTCCAGCTAGAAAATGATAAATACTAAGTGATACTATGTTGTGATAATGATATAACAATGGGAAAAGAAAGTTCTCTTTATCATTCCTCATCCTAGATCCAGAAATATGCTCCTTGGGCATGTCTAGACATCTAAGAGAGATGGAATAACATGGGGATAAGGGAAAGGTTGTTATCATATTGTAAATACCATATGCAGATAAAGACAAGATTTGGCTTTAGGGGCAAAGAGTTGAAGTCCAAGTCATACTAGGATACATGACTATCTATCCTCCCTGCAATACCATGTACTAAGATTAGGTAATAATGATATCTTACATTCACATTAGTGCTTTAAAAACACTTTTTGGTTGACTATCTACTAGAGAGTAAAGCCTGCAAACTATAGGCCAGTGAGCTTACTTTCATTCTTGGCAAAATCTTGAAGCCATTATTAAAAGATGGCTCAAGAATGCCTGAAAAGGGAAGGAATGGTCACAAAAAGCCAGCATATCTTCATGTTAGACTATTCTAGATGACTTTTTTTGATTGTTAGAATGGTAGATTAGGGGAATGCTAAATATTTGGCCAAGCCTCTGATAGTATTTTTGTAGAAAAGTTGGAGACTTATAGCCTAGATCTAGGCTTATAACTGACTAAATGGCCAGACAGAAAAAATAGTCAGTAGCATTTTGATGTCAGCTTGGAAAGAGGTCACTGATAGAAGTCTTCTGGGATCTATGCTTGAGCCTCTGTTCTGTAACATTTTTTTTTTTTTAGGTAATTGGGATTAAGTGACTTTCCCATGGTCACAAAGCTGAGGCTGGATTTGAACTCAGATCCTCCTGATTCCAAGGCTGGTGCTCTATCCACTTTACCATCATCACATTTTTTATCAATGACTCAAATAAAAGTATTGATAAGCATACTTATCAGATTTGTAGCTGACACAGATCTGAATCTAACACACTGCATGACAGAATCTGTATAGAAAAACATCATGAGAGGTTAGAACATTTGATCAAAATTAGTAAAGTGAAATTGAATTGGGATAAATGCAAGGTCTTTTACTTGGTTTGAAACAAAATAAACCCAAATTTGTAATTACAAGATAGGTGAGATGTTGGTATGCAGTTCATGTGGAAAAGATCTGAGGGTTTGGGTGGACGGCAAGCTCAATATGAGTCAGTAGTGTGATAAGGCTAGCAGGATTTTTAGATTTCAAGTGTTTGGAGGACTCTGTGGTGGAAGAGGAATAAGAATTTATTGTGCTTGATACCAGAGGGCAGAATTACAAGCAACCTCAGAAGGAAATTTAGACTTGACTTAAGGAAAAACTTCCTAACAATTTGAGCTGTCTAAAAGCAATAAATGGTTCCTCAAGAGGTAGTGGGTTTCCCCTCCCTAGAAGCCTTCCAGAAAAGGCCTTGTGACCCTTTAGCTGGAATGTAGAAGAGGAAACTTGTATTCAGGAACAAATTTGACTACATGGCCTCTGAGGTCTCTTACAACTTTGAGATCTCAATCTCACACAACAACTTTGGGTAGTAGATAGGGAGCCTCCTGCTTAGCACTAAAAAAAAAATAATTTTAAAGCATCTTTTACTATATGGTAGAAGTTTTAGGTAGCCAACAAAAATTCTTCTTTGAGATCAAGAGCAAAAGGCCAGAAGTGCAGAATGCCAGTCTTTTGGTTGTTTCTGCCAAAATGCTTTTCTTCTCCTCTCCTTTGCTAATTCAGCTTTAAGTCTAACTCCTAATGGTTATCATTCAGTTTAAGATAGTTCTGCTTAAGGAAAAGAAAAAGAAAAACATGGAGCCTTTCTCAAGTCTGATTTCTGTGGGTACAGTAGGGAGGAGTTAAGAACTCCTATAATTTCTTTCTTGATCTCTTCAAGAGATTTGAGAACCATGACTTCATGTACAAGAAAAGAAAGGAAGCCTTGATGGGTTGAAGAAACTTCTTGACCCTTGTTAGCTCAGCTTCTTCAGATTCTGTATAATATTTATTATAAGTGTTAGATTTTTAGAAGTTGAAAACACAAAAGGTACCAAGACCTGCCTTTTACTTAGTATGCATCTGGGTTTGGGGTGGGGAGGGGAAGGATAGGAGGGACAAGAGTTATCTTCTCTAAAGTTACTTGGCACTGAAAGCGATCCCTCTAATCTGACTTTTGATCTACTTGCTATCTCAATTGCTTATTTTGTCACTTAGATACTAACATATTATTCCTTAATTGTTTCCTGTAACTAAGTCTTGACTTTCCAAAGAGATTGTAAACTCTCTGTGGCCAGGGAGTATGAATCATACTTATTTTGTATCATCTATAGATATCTAATACAGTGCTGGGAGTAATTGCTATCTGGAAATTTATTTGTTGAATTAAATTGAAAGTTCACAATATCATTGTCTACCTGGAAGTGTTTTTTGTTTGTTTTATTTGTTTTTCAGATTCTAGAATTAGAAAGAACCTTGGAGGTTTTCTAGTACTTTCTTGAAGCATAAATTCTGCCTATAATAACCTCCATAAATGGTCACCCAACCTTTGATAGAAGGTTTCTAGTATTATAGATCCTATAGGGTGTTGGAACTGAAAGCCAGTTGTTAAATTTTCAGTGTGAGCATTTATACCTCGGAAATCAGCAAAATGTTTCAAATGAGAACTTAATTTATTGTTTCATTCATTGTCTAGAGTTGAGAAAATGATGGAGAAAATGTTGATAATACAGACTAAACTACACTTAAGTATGTCATAAAGAAAAAAAATATTTTGGAAGTCTGGTTGTTAAACACTTAACAGTGTACCTTGAATTTTACTATTTCCTGAGATAGGTCATTCTTGTGACATATAGGTAATTTCTACCTTTCTAAACTGAAGTAATGGGTCTTTTGCTAGAGCAAAAGTCTTCTTTCCTTATCTTCTTTGAACAGTAAAGTGATTTTTTTTTTCACAGGGATTGTTAAATTCCTGTTTCATGAAGAAAGGGACTGGAGAAATACAGTTCTTCAAGAAGCAACCCTTCCTACTAGGGCAGATTATTTAGTCCTAATTTACATAAAACAAAGGGAAGTGAAGAATTGAATAATTACCCATTTTGGGCTGTGGAGATGGTCAAATTGGAGTAATTTAGAACAAAAGTGAATTTATTAGTCAAAGCCCCTGGTTCCAAATAGTTTAAAACAATACCAGCTCTAAGAAGATGAAATAGCAAAACTGTACTATGGACAATATCAATTTAAGTAACAGATGGCTTCCTACATAGAGCTAAATTACTGGAATATTGATACACTTCTATTTTTCTTTGTATTATATAAAACTGACCTACAACTTATGGGAGGAGCAGCATGGTTTAGTGGCTAGGTTGCTGGACTTATTGTCAGGAAGACCTGGTTTCAAATACCATTTTTGACACTTACTGAGTACACAACACTGAGTAAGTCACATGACCTCTCTGAGCCCCAATTTCCTTATCCATAAAATGGGGATAAAATACTTCCAGTATCTACCTCACAGTGTTGCTGGGAAAATCCTAGAAGATAATGTGGGAAAAACACAAACAAAGGTGCTATTGATAATGTTTATTTCATAATTCATTTATTTCTGGGTATATCCTCCCTCGGGGCAGCTAGGTAGTACAGTGGATAGAGCATCCAGCCTGGAGTCAGGAAGACCTGAATTCAGATCTGACCTCAGACACTTACTAGATGGGTAAGTCATTTAACCCTGTTTGCCTCAGTTTCTTCATCTGTAAAAGGAAATGGCAAACCAGTATCTATGCCAAGAAAACCCCAAATGGGGTCATGAAGAGTAGTAGGACGTGACTGAAATAATTGAACAACAAATGTCCTCCTTCCCCTCCTTCGTGAGTCATCTCCATTTTGTTTTAGTGACTCCCAGATAGGTTGAGCTGGAAAAAGACAGAAGTTTTGAGTTCCAAAAGGAGATACTGAGTATATAAGTGTGGGAGCTAGGGTTTGATTTGTAATCTATATACTGGGCTCATGAGTCAGGATAGTATTGGGAAAAGTTGAGAGAACTTATTTTTCAGTGTTTTGGTCACAATGCATAGGCTCAGCTGCACCTACAATACTTTTCAGGGCTTCTGTTGGCTATGGTCAGTGGACAAAGGTTCTACATTCAATAAAGAAAATGTTTTCACTTTCTCTTGTTGTTCCTATGTAAAGTGAGGAGAAGAGTCTTTGCCATAAATCTGATTGGAAAAAAAAAAGAGGAGAAAACAATTAAATGGTCCTGCTAACATTGAACCAATATTTCAGATAGGTCTTGATGAGGAGTGGCACAGGAACCAGATTTCAGATAAAGAAGAGACATTTGTTTCAGTTACCTTGTAAGACAGGAAATGGTTTTTTGGTCCTGGGATTCCTCTTCTGAGGGTGTAGGTGTCATCATTTCCTGTTTTTTTTTTTTTTTAAGCATTTTGCATTTACAAAATATATGTATTGATTCCTTGTTGTTTCTTCTCTCTCAAGTCCTAGTACAAAATGCGAAGTCCCATCTTTATTTTCTGGAGCATAGTAAGCTATCTCAGGACCTTTTCTCTGCATCCTGTGTCAATTTGACCATGCAAAATGATTTCATTTAGATAAGTGCAGCTCTTTGTCAGGCTCTTTGACCTAGAAGACAATTTTAACTGGTAGTTTAAATAAACAAACAGGGTTTGGCAGTAGTGGTTTTAGTTAATTCCACAAAGAGAGATAAATGATAGAGATCAAGCCACCATCTTCACAATTATTATTTTTTTAATATCACCTTTATTTTCCATTCCAAATAAGTACTGTTGGTTATTCTCCTACTTGGGTATTTGTGGGACTCTTTTGGCCAGAGGATGCCTTTATAAATATTTATAATGCATTCTTTTATGTGTAAATATGAAAAAAGAGATTGGAGAGGTATACTAGAACACTAGAGTGAGAGTCAGGAAACTTGGGTTTCAGAATCATAAAACTATGGAATTTATATGGAATTATGAAAAAGATCTTAGAAAAAATGTAGTCTAACCCTCATGAGACCCTGAAATCAAAATCAATTGGTCAAGGTTCCACAATTAATTAGTTGCTGAGGCCTGCCTAAATCCTAGTTCTCCTGCTTCTGAGTCTGCTGCCCTTTCCAATATACATACTGCCTTCCTGGTCTTGGCTCTGCCATTAAATACAACTTTGGACCAGTCATTAACTCTTTGAATCTCAGTTCCCTCATGAGGAGGTTGGATTAAAGGATTTCTAAAGATCCTTCTAATTCTGAAATTCTCTAATTCTGTTATTTCTGAAGGTTATTTCCAGGCCAAGAAAGCTGTTGCTTATTGTCTAATAATATTTTAATTTATCTTATTACTTCATTATTCCGAAACTATCTAAATTATCTGAAAACACACCAGATAATTCTTTTTTTTTTCTTTTCAGAGGGGAGAAGGCAGGGCATAAATTTATAATTTATGGGGTTAAGTGACTTGCCCAAGGTCACAAGGCTAATAAGTGTTAAGTGTCTGAGGTCAAATTTGAATTCAGGTCCTCCTGACTCCAGGGTCTGTGCTCTATACACTGTGCCACCCAGCCACCCCCAGATAATTCTTTTTGGGGAGAAGATACAACTATGTGGCACAGCAGATTGACTGCTAGGTCTGAAGTTAGGAAGATCTGAGTTCAAATTTGGCCTCAGACACTTTCTAGCTATGTGACTCCCTGGAGTTTGCTTTAGTTTCCTCATCTTTAAAATGGGGCTAATAATAGCACCTCCCAATTTTGCTGTGTAGATCAAATGAGATATTAATAACAATAATCAATAAAAATAATGAAATGAGATAATAATGCAGTGTATAGCCCAGTAATATAGTAAGCCCAGGCACGTAGTAAGCACTATATAAATGTTAGCTATTATATGGATACAATACAATCTCATATATTTGGACTCTACCAATTTAGGAATGTACAGGTAATAATAAAAGATCACAGATACAAAGTGTCCCAAAAAATCTTAAGGCATTTTTAAGTTACTAATACTTAATAGTTATATTTTTCACTTTACAAGTTATAAATAATTTTCCTCATGACAACTCTGTAATGTAGAAAGTACAAATGTAATTGCCATTTTAATAGAAACAAGTTCAGAGAAGCAACTTTTCCAGCGTATCTGGCTGATAATTGTCAGCACAAGGACTTGAACCCAGGACTTTTGGCCCAAGGTCCAGCACTCAGTTAAAAAAAATTTGGCATAAGCATAACTTTGCCACATTCTAGGTTTAAAAAGATTTGCTAATAATATTAAATAAGATTGGAAGAGAAATGATTCATCTATTTGATAATCCACAAGTTTCAAGAACTCTAGATGTATGTCATTTACATACAATTTATATGCTAATTGCAAATCTGTTCTTTCAAGGAGGTACTGCAGCATTTCAATTTGGCAAAATTTGGTTAACAGCATAAGGAGTATTATACATAATAGTAATAAAACTGCATTTCTTTACAATGCTTTATAAATCCAATTTTTCATTAATTCCAACTAGCTTTTGGAATATATGACATACATAGAACATAAGCAAATAGAAGAACCATAGAAATAATGAAATCTTAGAAATTATCTAGTATAACTCCTTTATTTTGAGGGTGAGAAAACTGAGGCCTAGTTAATAGAGGCAGAGCTGAGACTAGGATCTATTCCTTCTGAAATCCTGTCCAAGGTTCATTTGAAGGAATTCTTAAGTATAAAAAGATTCTTATTGGTTTTTCTGCTCTACACACACACTCAGATTGTTCAGAAAATAGCTTTTATATACAGTAGTGCTTTAAGGATTACAATGGGCTTTGCTTGTATTTTTTCATTTCATCCTCACAACAACCCTGGGAGGTAGGTGTTATTATTTTCACCATTTTATTAATAGAGAAACTGAGGCAGACATCAATTTAGTGACTTGCTTATGGTTACACAGCTAGTAAGTGACTGAGGCTGGATTTGAACTCAAGTTTTCCTGACTCCATCTCCAGCCTTGTACTGACTGTGTCACCACACTGCTCTAATGGATTAAAGATCAAAGGAGCACTAAGAATATTGTCATTTGGGGACACAGTCTCAAAAGCTACACCCTCTTTGCTTGACCCATCATCGAAGGGTCCTATATCTTGATTAGTAGGTCAAAAGTCAGGATTTCAGAACAGCAAGAAAGAAACAGAGGCAAAAACAGAATTTTCATTTTTAACATTGTAATGAGGAAAATCTATAGTCAATACTACTAATCCATTCTTTTATAAAACCTGTGATGAGAGATGAAAGAGCTAAATTGGATGATCTCCAAGTTTCCTTCAAGCTCTGGCATTCTATGATTCCAGGTTTAGTGTCAGAATATACAGAGTATAGGAAGTATGGCCAAGCTATTATGAGTTATTAAAAGAAAGAAGTCTAATAAGTTAGTATGTCACCTTCTGAATCCCATGAGATAATAATCTTGGGTTGGAATCACTGTTACTACAAATGTGCTAAGAGTTTGAAGTACATTAAAGTTGGGATCTTAGGTTGTATTAGCTGAGTGGTTACTTACTGACCTTCTGAATATGTTCATAATTAAGGGCACAGTATAACATGACTTGCAGGTGGGTTGCAGTGGACTAGTGAGGGAGAACATGATTGCCAGCTCTGATATTCAGCTTATTCTTAGATCACAGTTGTCCAAATGAAAAAGTGATGATGCTGATTTATTGGCACTCAGCTTTAAAAGTGACTTGTAGAGGTAACCAATGATATCAATGATAAGGTTCATGTCAGTACTTGGCACCCTTTCCTGTTCTATTGTGACTCCTCACTGAGCAGCTGCAGCATCCGTATGGGTTTTGGGGGTCTTTGAATAATTACTAAGTGTATCACTTTGGTGTTATGTAGGGGGAAAATCTGGTGTACAGCATGCATGCTACTGATGTTAACAAGGAAGCTTAGAGAATAACATTCTTCAAGGTTTATACTGGCCCCAAACTATGCAGCTTAAAAATTTGATGTCACCAGTTTTTCACAGAATCTTAGAAGTCCTCTAGTATAACCCATGCTTGAATGGGACTCTACACTACATCATTCCCATTAAGTGGTCATGTAGTCTTTATTTGAAGAACTCAAGGAAGGGAGGCAATCTAACTTACTCTTAGGAAAAGTTCTACTCCCAAGTTACACCAAACTGACTAAATTCAATGAACCATCAGTGAATGGTTGCTTGTGCACTACTAACTCATTGCTTGAATTCAACCAATTAAGGGACAGGGGCCTGGAGGGGAAATATGTAGACCATCTTGTCTGTACTGTGGTACTGAAACTAAAAAAACAGTAACATACAAACCCATAGCAATATGGGACAATTGATGATAAAACTATTTATTCAATTATAACAAGGTCTATATGACCATTAAAACTGCAAAATGGTGTCATGAGGGCATTACACATGTCCAGATGAGGCAGCTAGGTGGCACAGTGGATGACACTGGGCTTTAGAATCAGGAAGACCTAAATTCAAATCCAGTCTCAGATACTTACTAGCTGTTTGACCCTGGGCAAGTCACTTAATCTCTATCTGCCTCAGTTCCCTCAACTGTAAAATGCAGATAATAATAGCACCTACCTCCTAGGTTTGTTGTGAAAGTCAAATGAGACATTTGTAAAAAATGCCTAACACAAGTAGGGACTTAACAAATGCTTGTTCCTTTCCCTATTCCCCTTCCCCAGATCACCTAACATGGAGGCATCTTGCTTCTGGGAGGAAATGTCCATCATTCCCCTACCACGTGAGTGAGAATAGCCTTTTTCCATCCAGGCTGCATCTTTATTTTTTTAATTTTTTTTGTTTTTATTAATTTGTTTACTTTTAGTTTACAAGATTCACTTCCACAATTCCTTGGGTTTCAACTTTTCTCTCCTACTCCCCCCTCCCCCTTCATGACGGCATCCAATCAAGTATAGTATCTGCAAATACTTTCACATTAGACATTAGTCAGGTTATAAAGAAGGATTGTATCCGATGTAATGAACAATGGGAAAAAGGAAACAAAACCAAACAGGAAAAAGAAAAAGAGCAGGTAGTTTGCTTCAATCTGGGTTCAAACTCAGTTCTTTCTCTCAATGTAGACATCTCTCTCCATCATGAGTCTTTTGGGATTGACTGATATCACTGCATTGCTGAGAAGAGTCCAGTCTATCAAAGTTGGTCATCACACATACGTTGTGTCTGTAATTGTGTACAAATTTCTCCTGGTTCTCCTCTTCTCACTCAGCATCAGTTCATATAAGCCTCTCCAGGTAAATATGAAGTCCATCTGCTCCTTGTTTCTTATAGCACAATAGTATTCCATTACATGCATATACCACAACTTGTTCAGCCATTCCCCAATTGATGGGCACTCCCTTAATTTACAATTCTTTGCCACCACAAAAAGAACTGCTATAAATATTTTTGTACATATGGGGCTTCCTCCCACTTTTATGATCTCTTTGGGATACAACCCTAGAAGTAGTATTGCTGGGTCAAAGGTTATGAAACTATTTATAGTCCTTTGGGCATAATTCCAGATTGCTCTCCAGAATGGTTGGATTAGTTCACAACTCCACCAGCAATGCATTAGTGTTCCAATTTGTCCACATCCTCTCCAGCATTTGTCATTTTCCTGTTTTGTCATCTTAGCCAATCTGATTGGTGAGATGTGGTACCTCAGAGTTGTTTTGATTTGCATTTCTCTAATCAATAGTGATTGAGAGCATTTTTCATGTGCTTATAGATATCTTTAATTTCATCCTCTGAAAACTGCCAGGCTGCATCTTTAAAATGACCAAATTGGTTATCTCTGTCTCTTTTCTCTTTCCCACAGTGTCCAGAGAAGGTGAAGGTTATGCCATTAACTGACTGGGCAGAGGAAAGGGTTACCTTCTCCTCTTTTACTCTGTGGCTCAAGAATGCCTTGTGGTTGAGGTTTTTTTTTTTAGTTAAATCTGTTTATCTTTCTTAGTTTTAGGGGCAGGAGGTGGAAGCCCCACTAAATCTGGATGCTCAAGCCATGGTGACCTTGGAGGCAGTATTCTAGGCTAGATATATAGCCAGCCAGCCTAGCAGGGAAGCCCTGTGAAGCCACAGTGCCTGGGACTGAAGCCGAAGTTGAGGCTTTGTACTTGGAGCTTGGTGGAACTGTTCTGTATAGGAACTGAGGTAAACCATTAATCTAATCTCTTCTCCCTGGCTTTCCCCTGCTCCCTCCCCCCAGTATGATATACTGTAAGGGAGTGAATATGTTCCCAGGTATAGAAGTAAATATTCCTTTGTAAAAGCTAATCTGAATGTTTAGTAATTAAATGGAACTGGAATGTAAAAGGCCCCCTAAAATTGGGAGAACACCATTTGGAAGATCTAGAGCCAATAGCAGAAGCTAGACAGTGGGGGACTGGAGAATCCTGGAGGAGAAGTGAAATGTAACAGCAGTGGAGGCCAGAGTGATCACAATTACAGAAATTTTTAGACCACTGGTTTGACCGTAGCAACTATGCACTCAATACATTAGAATATCCTGATATAGACCCTATTTTCAGAGGGTGAGATTAGCATGGTTCAGTTGAAAGAGTGCTGGATTTGAAATCAAATGACCTGAATTTGAATCCTTGCTCTGAAATTAATCAAATGTGTAATTTTGGGCAAATTTCTCTGGGTCTCGGTTTCCTCATCAGTAAAATGAAAGAGTTAGACTAGAGGATCTTTAAGGTCCCTTCCATCTCTCAGTCAACTAAAAATTCAGAATGATTGTTGGACCAGAAATTCATTCCAACATGGTTCTTTGAAGCCTTAACTGCAAACCGAAATTAAGAAGTCCCTTCTCTTCCAAGTTCAGGTTTAATCCATAAAAACTTGCATATCTTGTGGAAGCAAACTGTGAGACTAAAATATTTTTATTAGGAACATTATTGAGTTTTTGACTCAAGAGAATCCAAATAATCAATGGACACAGAGAACCATAAAAGGTTAGAGCTAGAAATGACCATGGAGATTATCTAGTCTAGTAGGCTCATTTTGGAGTTAAATAACTTTAGGCCCAGAGAAATTGTTATTGCTCAGAATCATGCAATCAGTTACTGTCAGAGGAAGGACTTGACCCTGAGTCCAGGGTTTACTCCACCGTATCATGACAAAAAAACACAAATAGTTTCTTCCTTGTAACAAAAGTATTTTCAAAATCAAATAATGTGGCTTTGTCAGTGTACACTACTTTTTTTTTTTCAAAAGCCAGCTTGTTCTTTTGGAAGCAGGGAGTGTCAATGATCTATACTCTGTTATCTCCTTAACTTTGTGTACAAATCTAAGCAATGAAGTAGACTAGCAACTCTTTGTGTCATCTGATGTTTTATTGGTTTTTCAAAATTGCAAAGGCATTCTTTTCTTTTTTTTCTCAACATTAGGGGAGTTTGTTGCTTTCCATGCATTTAGCCATCCCTTTTTTTTTTTTAATTGAAGCACCAAGCATAGTTATGAATTCTGGGAATATGTATTTGGTCTAGCAGCTCTGTGGTTCTTTGATGACCTAAATTTCATGTCAATCTTATTTGCAGCAATGAGAGCAGTAGGTAAAGGTTGGCATTGGTCAATTCAAATCATTCACAAGTCAAGTGGCTGTCATTTCCCTATAACTAGGAAAAATTGGGATGAAATACAAAGAAAAAAGAAAGTCACATTTAGAAGGGAAGCTGATATGTAAACTTGGAAAACCGAGGGTCAATTAATTATGCAACCTGTGACCTGCTACTCCTGGCTGCCCCTTCCACCCTGCTTTTCTTCAACACTCAGCTGATTCTTTTAAATATTTTACTGCTTCTTGCATAAAGAAGCAACAAGATTACAGGGAATGATAGAAACATTGGAGATGATGACTCTGTTGTAGGTAAGAACAAAACCAAAAGAAGGCAATTAATTGCCTTATGAAAAAAGGGACAGGAATCATCCAATCCCAATTTGGTTCAAGAAAAGGTTCTCTTGACCTTTTGCCATGTATGGCAACAGTGTCCCCAAAATACACAAGATAATTTGACCATAAATTTTAGCCTCATCATTCCTCTTTCCAGCCCATAGATGATACAAAGAGAAGTCTGGGAACTAATGAATATTGTAGGATTGTCGTTTTAAGGGATTTCTTGATTCAAGGGGTTTTCTATTTCAAGAAAACCTACACAGTAGCACTTGGGAATGGGGGCTGGTTACTCTCATGCATTGTTCCCTGAGAACATGTTAGACATGTTTTGTCTATGTAGCTAACCTTGCAAAGCCTTTCCCTAGGATCCTGCCTATTTCACTGTGACTTCTAGCTGGGTTTCTTTCCTTGACCTCTCACCCCTTTGTAGAAAGTAGGAGTGTAATTTTCCCTCGTAGAAGAGATGCTTCCCTGCCCTGAGCCAAGTATGGTCAGTAATTCCAGCATCCACCCTGCCACATCTTCCAACTTCCAAGGAGTCAGGTGCCTGTTAACAGAGGGGGCCAGCTTCTGGCATACTCAAAGAGTGGATGAGCCCAGTAAGAAGTGGGGCTACTTGAAACTCCCCAGAGGATCTGAATTTGAGGTCTCTAAACTTTATAGATACATAGTAATTCAGTATAATTGCTTTCCTTTGCAATCCTATATATTTTATTTTTTTTTGTTGAGGGGGGAAGGCAAAGCAATTGGTACTAAGTGACTTGCCCAAAGTCACACAGCTAATATGCATCAAGTGTCTGAGGCTGGATTTGAACTCAGGTCCTCCTGACTCCAGGACCAGTTCTCTATTCACTGCCCTACCTAGCTGCCCCTATTTTACATATAAACATTATCCTGAGAAGGGGCCCATAGCTTTCATCATTCTGCTCAAGGGATTAAGAACTTCTTCTCTAGGGTATGGATTCACACTCAGAGGCTTTTCAGAAAAGCTTTACAATTCAAACCTATTATTAGGGATGAGACTGACACTAGTCTGCCAGTTCAGATTGATTAGGGGACAAAATGGGGAACTCTAAAGTCATTGAACAGTTAACAAAGGGAGGTTTATTTAGCTCTAGCATAGCAAGGTATGGAAGATGGATACAGTGGCATTTAGTTTCTACAGAGCCCTCCTTTCCATATGGAAACTTGTCTGGTTAGCAGGGCAGGGTGTGGTGACTTGTGTGGTTTTCACCAAGTTTGGTGGACCCTGACCACATGGATGGGATTTTTATGCCCTTAGATCACCAGGAAGCTCAGGACCCTTGGATAATCTTTATTGCCTCTGAATTCTGGTTATAGGTTCTATTGGTTCTGTTATACTATTCTTCTCCCCAGGAAATTTTTGGGGAGCTACTTTATTCTGCAGTCCCTCTGCTTCCTGCTTTTTAGTTGTTCTTTGGGGTTCACTGAATCATTTGGGTTCCCTACTTATCAAGGCTAAGAACCAGAGTAAAGCACAGATTCTGCCTCAGGACCCAAGCATGCATGTGATTTTAGTTCTCAGTCCTTCAGTATGTGGACTCTACCTGTCTAGGGAATCTGCATCTTAAGAGCTGGGGCAAGAGTAGAGGAAACAAGCTTTCAAAATGGCAGAGCCTTCCCCAAAACCATTACTTATGTCTTGCTCATGTGTTTTAATCTTCATAACTTATGACTCATAGAACACAACTGTCTGCTCGTAGAACTTGGCCGGCTATGCACAACTTATAAAAGTTAAAAGGGAGGTGCAGCTAGGTGGCACAGTGAATAGAGCACCAGCCCTGGAGTCAGGAGGACCTGAGTTCAAATCTGGCCTCAGACACTTGACACTTACCAGCCTTGTGGCCTTGGGCAAGTCACTTAACTCCAATTGCCCTATCTTCCCCCCTCCAAAAAGCAAAAAAAAAAAAAATAAAATAAAAAGTTAAAAAGGAACATTGGACACATGTATTCATTCTTACCAGCTTGACATTTCTTATGCTCCAAAGGGATAGTTTGCAAAAATGGTTTCTGCGATCAAGTGTCACATTTAATAGTAATAATTTCCACCTGCTGCCATGTATCCTCAGAATATTTGCAGGAGTTTCTTTCATCCAAGGATCTCTGAGAACTTCACAAACAGTAGTTAATTAAGACTCAGACCCCTTTGAAGTTGGTGCTATACCCATGCAGATGGATAAACTGTAGAAGGAAGAGGTTAATTGAGTTAGTCCAACTTCACATAGTAATTCCATGGCAGAGCCACGAACAGAATCTAGGATAACTACTTCCTAGTCCTAGGTAGAAATACCAAGAGATCCCTGATGATCAACTGCTTATAATTCTGCTAGAATATCTTTCCCTCTTTTAATGAAAAAAAAAAATTAATTACCCTCTCTCTTTTTGAACTTTCTGGAAAAGAAGTATCTAAATAACTTCTCTGTCCATAAAGATCAGTTTTAGGGTGGGTATGTTTATATCACACATGGCAATAATGTTATTTGAGAAAAAATTACTATAGCACCTGGCATTTTTTGTTCCTTGACATCAGGATATATGCTTGCTTGGAATTGGTTTTTTTTTTTGGTGTGTGTGTGTGTGTGTGTGTGTTTGCTTTTTGGAGGGCAATTGGGGTTAATTGTCACACAGCTAGTAAGTGTGTCAAGTATCTGAGGCTGGATTTGAACTCAGGTTCTCCTGACTCCAGGGCCAGTGCTCTATTCACTGTGCCACCTAGCCACCCTTTGGAATTGTTTTTCCTCTTATTTTTCAATTGAATAATTAAAAAATTATTCCTCCCTTGGCACTGCTAACTATCTTCCCACAATTAAATTCAGGTTGGATACTATTAATTTCATTAAAATTATACAAGACTGGTATTCTTCATTTAAAACCTGTATTGTAGAAGCATATTGCTTTAATATAACGATGAATAACTGGGTGGCTGGAGGGTGAAAGGGAGAATTAGTAGGACTGAACAAAAGTGAAAGAGTAAAAATTAACAACAGTCCTCCAAAAGGAAGGTTGTTCATGTTGTTTTTTGCTGTTTAATTTTTCACATGTGTAGCTCTTGATTTCCTAATTATAAGATTCTTGTGCAAAAGTGGTTTACCATGCTTTTTCTTTTTTTTTTTTTAAACCCTTATAATACCTTGCACAGTGCTTTACACACCATAGGTAATCAAGAAACATTTGAGCATTAACTGGTTATACTGGACATTAACTGGTTAGACTGGAGTAGGGACAGCGTTTGTCTTTCTTTTTATCCCTACCATTTTGAACGGTGACTGGCACACAGTAGGAGGTTAATAAATGCTTGTTGACTTCACAGACACCCACACGTACCTATCCTGCCCACACCCACAGTTGGCAATAGGGGCAGCCTATTCAGAAATAGAGCTAGCATAACTCTGAATAAGAGAAAAAATGGGGACATAAGATATTCAAAAGCAAAATGAATAGGAGGGAGGAGAAAGCACAGAACATATTGGGGAGAAAATAGAACATGAAAAATTCTTAAGCCAAAATGGCTATAAATGGGTCAGGGTAAAATCTGATATAAAGAATAACAAGCTAAAAAATTAAATTTCAAAAGTTTATTTGTTAGGGTAAAGCCCTATACTTTGAAAATCTAAATTTGTTTTTTGGTCAGGGCACAGTCAAAATCATAGTCATTGCAAGATTTGGGGATAGGCAAAATTAGATTGCAAACTGAGAAAAAGACCTAATTCTCTACGTTCCTCTTCCTGGAGTCTAGGTCTTTTCCCACTTCTGCCTAACCCTGCTTGTTACCATGGGTATCAGTGCCTTTGCAGCTCTGATAAGAATCACATACAACTCTCTATTATATACAATGCATCATTGCTGTCACACAAGTGCAACAGCTTTGTGGGTATCATATATGCTACATGAAACAAAATGCCATCTTGGCTGGAGCTGAAGGACGCTACTGATAATTTCTCTCAAGTTTATTCTCTCAGTATTCAGGACCATTGCAGGGTTTTAGATCCTGGCTCCTTTCCCTTTCTGGAATAATAAATTGAAAATCACATTGTGTTTTTACGCCTATAGTTTTCACTCATGTTTTCCCTTAAATAGAGCCCTTAGGAAAGTTCCTGCCAGTAAGAACCTTTAGACATTCTTTTAAGAAAGATGGGATGGCTGCTTTGGGAGAGGTCTGAGGGTATCTGGGTGGGGCAGTAGAAAGAGTACCTGGCCCGGAATCAGGAGAACCTGAGCTCAAATTTGATCTCAGATACTATGTGACCTTGGGCAAGTTATTTAACCCCTTTTTTCAGTTTCTTCATCTATAAAATGAACTGGAAAAGACAATGGCAAATCACTCCAGTATCTTTACCAAGAAAACCCCAAATGAGGTCACTAAGTCAGGCACCACTGAAAATAGACTGAGACCTTTCCCTCTGCGTGTTCCATTTCCTCAGCTATAAAACGAAGCTCTTTTTATCTTTGCCCCATCTCCTCATTGGGATGGTTGAAATAGGGAGTGTTTATTTAAGTTTCTAAAATAGGGGCCCACTGTAGTTTTTTAACAACACATGACAGAAATACTTATGCTGATATGCAAAGGAATTATTATTTTGTTAGTGTGGGAAATGTCTTCATCAATGAAGATCACACCTGTCTCTCTTAAATTCTAGTCATTAGGGAGTGACTTGTCACATGGTCTTCAATGACTCCAAACTGAGCACTCCATTTAGTATAGCATCCCATGATATTGCAAAGCAGCATGTTACAGTGTCACAGGATAAGAGTTCAAATCCAAGCTCTCCCTTTACTATTTATTTTCCCTTGGGCAAGTTAATCTACGTGATTCTGTTTACTCTTCTGCAAAATGAGATTGCCCTAGATGGCCTTTAGGATTCTTTCCAGCTCTATGATTCTTTATCTGGTAATGGTATGAAAGATGGTTTATAATAGGAAACACTGGAGATAGGGAGGTCAACCAGTTTTATAGTAATTCAACCATAAGGAAAAGAAGATTTAGATTAGGGTGCCAGCAGGCCTGTTCTAATGGTATTGTGGTTTAGGGGAAAAAACACTGTTTTTTGAATCAGAAGACCTGAGTTCTGATCCTAATTCTTTTCTTAACTGTAAATTTCAAACAAATTACTTATTCTCTCCAGTTCTGTTTCCACACCTGTATAGTTATAAGATTGGATAACATGATTTCTAAGGTTTCTTACAGCTTTAGGGTTCTGAAAATTTTAGCCCCAGCTAAGTTATGATTACTCTCTAGTCATGGGCAATGGAGAAAGGCTTTTTCTTTCCTTTCTCCTGTCATTCCTATTTCCTTGGTGGCAATTGCAATTTAATAAACATATTACCTCAATATTCTAAGCACTGTGCCCAAGTGCTATCTTTACATATAGATATACTTTATATAGATATCTGTATGTATCTATACTTACATATGTGGAAGTGCCTGCTGGTTCTATTACTTCAGTCAGGTTTTTTGCCCCTAAGCAATAGTGAACACCCTTTGTAATGTACTCTCAAAAAAAAAAAAGTGCATCTATCACATTAGAAACCAAAGGGTAGGTAACAGAATTGTAACCTGAGTTAGGCAATCACAGCTTTTCCCCATGATTCACAGAATTTAGGCTGGTGCCAAAAACTTAAGCCATAGGAACTGGGGGAGAAGCAATGGGTCCATTCACAGGATACAATCCCCAACACTACCCTCCCCCCATCCAGGTAAAGATAATCCCTCTTTGGCACCTTAGATCCTTCAGCAAACATGGTTCTCAGCTATGAGACTTGCATCACTCATACACCAGGGTCTGGTTACCTCAAAGCAAAACATCCTATTTTCCTGGGGCACCTTATACCCCAAGCCCATAGAGACTCCTCCCCTCCTCCCCATGAAATTCCTAGCATAGCCCAGCGCATAGGGACATCCAGACACGGGGTGAATGCTTGAAATTTATTAATTGAAAAGGAAACACAGGCTTGGCATATGTGAGAAAGTTCAATAATCCTGTTCATGGATGGGTTCAAAGCTAGGAAAGCTCACCCAGTCCTAAGGGATAACTGGTCCTTGAAGCAATGAGTTTGTATTACAAAGTCTTTAGGCAATCTGGGAAGAGGAAGTAGTGGTTCAATTCAGGAAGGTTTGTCCACAAAGTCCCTGGATCAGGAACAGTAAAAAGGAGAAATGTTGAACCATGTTGGATGGTGAAGGGTAAAAGCCTGTGGTTCATATGCAAACGTGCTATCAAAACTTGGGGAATTTCTGCTTTCTCGATACCAGCCTGGAAAATGCATGCTGGTACCTGAAGTTGGCCTGGGTGGTTTAGCTGCCAGATGAAGTAGTGCCCGATGCAGAAGCTGATGCCATTTCATCTTGGAGGGCTTCGTTATACTGGGACACCCAGCTCGAAGGCTCCCGATTCTGAATCTTTGCCACAAAGCGAAGGACTTGCATCTTGCTCGTCTCATGGGCAGCTCTGGGTCCCCAGAGGAATTCATACTCGGGAGGGTCGGTGTGGGGGACTCGATTGTACTCCAAGTATTTCTGGCGAACAAACTCCTCCTTGACGAGCTTCTTCACGTCCCCGAAGGTGTTGTGCCTTTTCTCTGGATCAACCCGAAGCTTCCTGAGCACGTCCCAGACCAGGGACTCCTTGGCCGAGTTGCCCTTCATGAAGATGAGGCTCAGGATGACCATGAGGAGGCCCAACTTGGCCACGCCTTCGTCGTTGCGCATGCCGTCGCCCTCCAGGCGCTCCAGCTTGTTGATGAGGATGTAGGCATGGTGCTTCTGGTCTATCTCCTTCAGCTCCAGCCCGAACACCTCCTCCAGGGTCTGGCCCGCGCGCTCGATGATGGCCGAGGCCATGTCTTTGTAGTCCTGCAGGACCGTCTTCACCATGTCGGCCCGGCGGATGGGCACTTTCTTCTGGTCCTTCACCAGCAGGAACTGCACCAGCTCGTTCACTTTCTGCTGGATCTGGGCCTCAGTGCGCTTGGCCGGCTTCTTCTGGGCCTGGGAGGACGACGACGACGGCGACGACGACGAGGAGGTGGAGGGCATCGGCGGGGTCGCAGAGGGCCCGGGCTCCTCACGCCCCGCCTCCTCCATGACGTCATCCTCTACCTGCGCGGGGCCCGCCTGGGCCAGGGCCTGCGCCAGGGCCTGGACGCGGCTCTGGCTGAAGCCAAGGCCGCCGCCGCTGGTGCTGGGGCCGGCACTCGCATCGCGGCTGCCGCTGGGGCCGGGGCCGTCACCATCGGCGTCGCCGTCGCGGCCGCCGCCAGCGCGGGGAAAGCCTCGGCCTTTCTTTTGCAGCGACATGCCGATCCCCGCTCGGAACTAACCTTGGGGCCTTTAGAAGGCGCCTTCGATACCGCTACAGCAGGATCGCTCGGAGCGGCTGGCTCCGTCACGAAACACTCCCCCTCACGAAAGCCTAGGACGGACGGACCGACACGGCTCAGCCCCTCTCAGTCAGACATTGACTGGCAGCGCGCCCACGCAAGGCCCGGGAACGTGCACGCCCTGGCGCTTTGCGTGAGGTGAGGAGGGGGCTCGAGGAGAAGATTCTGAGGCCAAATTCAGTGGGGGGCGGGGCGGGGCGGCGACGGAAAAAAAAAAAAAAGCAACAAAAACGAGAAAGAGGCTGGATGCGCGCCCCCTCGCTTCCCTCTCCCCCGCCCGGTCCAAGTCCAAAGCGAGGCTTCCTCGCAGTGTCTCGCGGGAGTACCCGCTGCTTATTATTTTTTTGTTGGGTAATTTCCCCATGTGTTAAGAGGCTGAAGCCTGATAAAGAGGAGCGCGGTGAAACCTCCCAGAGAGAAACGTTCTGGACGTACGCACCTGCGCGGCCTGCAGCCTGGCCCGCGGCTGGGGACGTGCTCAGTGTAAGGCCCTCAGCTTCCCCCTCAGGCTCCCAGTCCTGCCTCCGTTCCCTCATCCGTAAAGTGGGCGGATGGGATGAGCTCGGAGGCCCCTTTCAGCCTTAAGTCTGTGATTCTGCAGCCCCATGAACTTGTAACTGGGGGTTTTGTGGGTCAGGTAGTGTGGCCCCAGGACCCGGGTTTGAATCTTGCGGCTTCTTTTTAACTGTCACTTTGGGCACATCACTTAATTTATCTGTGCCTCAGTTTCCTCATCTGAAAAATAAGGAGAGTAGATCAGCTCAAAGGACCCTTTCCCCTTAAAACTATGATTCTATGGGGCCTTGAACTAGTAACTTGTAGGTGAGAAAGCAGGACCTGGGTTCAAATTCTATCACTCCTTAAAAAGTGACTTCGGATACAACATTTAACCTCACTGGGCCTCAGTTTCCTTATCCACAGAAATGAAAGGAGGAGATGGAGCGCAACATCCCCTTCAGCACTATGATTCTATGATCCCATGAATGTGAACTAGGTGTTTTGTAGGCCAGGTAGTGGTACTACTCCCGAAGTGCCAGGACCTGAGTTCAAACCCTGCTTTTTATTAATAACTGTGACTATGGGTGCAACACTTAACCTCCCTGTGCCTTAGCTTCCTTATCTAGAAAATGAAGTTGGTGGAGAGAAGCTTTGAGGGCATACATCTGTGCTTCTGTAATCTTGTAACTGCCTGATTGTTTTGTTAGTGAGTCAGAGGATTTGGATTTAAATCCTTGGGAGCTTTCAAAGTGCTTCCAATATGTGTGATCTCAGGCAATCACTGTTTAACCTTCCTGGGTCTCTGTAAAATGAAAGGGTTGAACTAGATGACTTTTGGGGTCTCTTCTAGTAGCTACTATATTCAAGGCATTGGGGATACACAGATTTTTAATTCAGTGCCTTCAGATTTTATGTAGAACTGCTTTTGTCTAGGGATGTCTCATCTTTTCTTAATGCTAGTCAGCCATTAAACATTCATCAAGTGCAAATTATGGACCAGTCACTGTGCTAAGCACTGGGGATACAAAAAGAGGCAAAAGATAGCCCCTGCCCTCAAGGAGCTTGTGATCTAATGATACCATTGTGGTTTGAGGTTTTTTTTTTTTTTTTACATTTAGGAACTTCACAAACATCAACATTTCCTAATGCAAAAAATAGGAAGAGTGGATTGTATATGACACTGAATCTTACTTGAAATTTGTTTTTCAAAGTAGATAATACATTTAACACAGTACTTCCAACACTTCCCTGCTAGTCTGTGCCCTCTTGTGAAATTATGTTTTCTTGTGTTTTTAAAGTGCTCTTTTATCTCCCTACCCCCATTCTCCTCCATAATTCTTTCCCTACTTATCCCCCAAGATACCATTGTGTTTAAGTAGGCTGCTGCAGTCTCATCTCCTCTTTTTTTCTTTTTCTTTTAGTCCTAAGGAAATCCCTCTCTTACAGAACTCCAACCCAAAGATGTTGGACTAAGTCCTTAACCTCTCTGGCCTTCACTTTACTTATTTGTAAAAGGAGGGGGTTAGACTAGACAAGGAGTGGGGAATTTGTGGCCTTGAGGCCACAGGTGACCCTTTAGATCCTTAAGTGCAGACTTTTGACTAAATCTTTGTTTTTAGTTGAAAGGCCTAACTTAAAGATCTAGAAGCCCTTGAAGCAGATGGTTCCCCAGCCCTGGACTAGATGGTCTCAGAAGTCCCTTCCAACTGTAAAACTCAGGATTCCATGTTCTCATAGAATGTTATATTACTGAAATTCTAGCAAGTACCTAATGACTCACATTTTCACCAACTTAATCTTAGTCCTTATAGAGGCCTCATCTTTAAAATGAGTGGTAATACCTGCCTTTGAATCCTGGCTCTGCTGCTTGCTTCTTCTCAAACCTTGGTTAAGTCCTTAACCTAACTGTGCCTTAGTTTCTTCATATGCAAAATAAGGTGATTGGACTAGGTAAATTCCAATGTTGCATATATCTCTAAATACTGTAACCTTAAGATGCTATGACCTCTTTATGTGATTAGGCTGTTTCTCTGTATGTGTGTGTCTGTACATCCACATAACTCTGGATCTTCAATTCTTTACTTTGTTATAATATGTGGTTTTGGTTCCCTTGGCATATGATTTTTAAAAATTATTTAAAATGCCCCATCTACTCTTCCCCATGTCCTTCAGGAAACTAAAAATAAAAGCAGTTTGCCCCAAGTGTGACATTACCCACTTAGTATTCTTCATGACCCCATTAAGAGAACAGCAGATTTATTAATTGAGAAATAAGAAAAATAAGAAATTGAAATATTGCTTAGAAAATTAATTAGATATAAAGCTCAAGTAAGATGAAGGCTCTGAAATGGAAGTAAGATGGTACAGGAATCGTTTCCTATGGCATTAGACAGCTAAGCCACATTTGCACATTTTTGTGCTTTACAGAAGTGAAGTATTCCTGTTTGTCTCAGTGATATTGTAATAGATTTCTTTTCACATGAATTTATAGTGTGTGCTTTTAAGTTTTAGAGTACAGTTTAGTTACCTGGGGTTATGAACTTGTTTTAAGAAATCTTTTGATAACTATATTTCAGCATAATCATTTTTCCTTTGTATTCCATGTGTTTTATTTTATGTACTTAGAGACATGACTCAGACTGCCTTCACCACACTGCCAAAGTGATCTATGACATTAAAAAGGGTTAAGAACCCCTGTTTTAGAGGGAGGCAGCTGATTCAGTGGATAGAGTACTGGATTTGGGGTTGGGAAGTCCTGAAGTTTTATCTTGCCTAGCTTTTTTATCCCTGAGAAAATTACTTAAACTCTCTAGGACTCAGTTTCCTCATTTGTAAAATGGAGAGAATAATAGCACCTACCTTGCAGGATTGTTGTGAGGATTAAATGCAATACTGATTGTATCCCCAGTGTTTTGTAAACCTTTAAGTTCTCTGTAACTGTTGGTTATTATTTATTAAGACTAGATTTCGTCATAGAAAACAGTGGGGTAATATACCTGGAGCAAGCCTTTCTGGAGGAATGATCTAAATAAATAAACAACAATAATTGTAATAACATTCTATACTTTTACAGGACCTTTCATCAGGGATCTCAAAGCACATTATTAACATTAACTCATTAATCCTCACAACACCCCTCTGAGGGATGATTAAATATTAAGTTGCAATGATTATTGCCATCATTATCCTTCAAACAATTCTAAGCTGTACTGTGGCTGAGCTAGTACACTTTGGGGGATTTTTTATAGGGACTTGGATCTTTCTGCCAATACTGCTAAACAATGTTTTAATTTCCTTTTTCTTATTCCTCAATGAATAAATATTAAATCTGCTGTTCTCTTAATGTGGTCATCAGGAGCAATGAGTGAGTAATGTCAGACGTGGGGCAAATCACTTTTCAGTTTCCTTGTTGGAAAGACTCCATATAGATCCAAGTCTCTGAAATTGAGCCCTGCTTTTATTTTTAAAATATGAGTGATGTTTATGACTTCAGCCCTTATCTCTTTAGGTGAGGGCTGGAGAAGTTTCACTCTACATGCAGCATCCTGTTTGTTCTGATACCATTTAAATGTGAACAGTGTCCTTAATACCAAAGCATCTTAGGCCTGAGTACAATTGGTTTCATCGTTTACATGTAACTACACGCCAACTTTTGTGTTGTGGAATTATACAGGTACAGTCCTATCTATATATCCATGGAGCTGACACCACCTCAGTACCCCTACTAAAGAAGAATTAGATCACTCCATATATTAGTAAGAGTAATCACCAGTAAGGTAGGGAAACTCACAAAATCAAGGTACATTCATAGAAATCTGATGGGATATGAAATTGTGCTCATGTACCTTGTACTCATGTATGTTTGAGCATTATTTCTTTTTGTTTTTTAAAACTCAGTTTTATTTTTAGTTCCAAATTTTCTCCCTTTCTCTTACCCTTCCCAACCCATTGAGAAAGCAAGAAATATTAATATGGATATGAATAGACATGCAAAATAATTTTCTGCATTAGCCATGTTCAAAGAAAAGTACTACCTATTTCTTTATAGTAATCTTTAGCATTACCATGATGTACTTGACATTAGTAAATATTAACATGGAGATACTCAAACCGAATATTGATCAAACCTCTAATTAAAATCCTAAATTTGCATTACTTAGATTTTGATTAAATAAAAGAAAATCTTGCACATTTTAACAAAATAAAACTATGAAACAATTATTTGCTTTGTGTTCAGTTCCAATTCTATGTCTTTAATTTTGAAGTTCTGTTGTCTTTGAGTTTCTTTTGTTTTTTTAAATCTCTTTTTTTGTCAAGATATATACTGTATGTGTGTATATATATATATATATATATATATGTAGTCTTATCTTTTTGATCTTCCCTTATAGAAGGGTTTCATTTCAGGTTTTTCGATATTTTCTAGTCTTTATTTTTGTCACTTTTAACTGATTTATTTCATAACAGCATACTGTAATTTATTGTCAATGTAACTTGGGTTTTTTTTGGCTATTACAAATAAAACTACTGTAAACATTTTTTTGTACAGATGAGACCTTTTTTCCCCCCTTTTATTTTAATGACATTTTTGGGAAAAAAGTTCCAGCAAGGGGATTGCATTGAGTCAATGGGGATTATTACTTTTGTGTGACTTGTCTATTGCTCTTTTGCTTTCTAAAGCAACTGTTCTACTCTGTAGTCTCAGCTACAATATAATAGATTTTCTCTATTATATCTATAGTAGTCCTACTAACATTGACTTTGATCCTTTCTTTTACTATTTTTTCCAGTTTAAAGGTTCTGACATGATATCCTGAAATTGTCTTTGATAATTAAATAATTTAAACATCTTTGTTTATGAATTTTCGATGCTCTCTTTCCAGTTTGTTTGCCCAGTCTTTATCATGTAGATTGTAAATTCCCTCTTTTTGTATTCAATGTTCAGGATGTTTTGGTGCATAATGGAAAAACAGTAGTTGCCTTACTGGAATATAGTGGAATAACTAAAGTTTGTTGTGGTGAGAAGAGGGATGGGGAAGGAGATGAGTGCATAATATAACTGAGTAGTGGATGAAAGTATAGAAGGATAAAGTAGGTGAGAGAGAAGTTTTTTAAAAAAGTATCTTAGAATTCTAGGAAGGATTTTAGTTTCTGAAAAGAATAGGCTATCTTAATGATTATTAAAAGTAAAGATCCTGGGGCAGATAGATGGCACAGCGAATGGAGTACCAGTCCTGAAGTCAGGAGGACTTTAGTTCAAATGGAGCCTCAGAGATTTAACACTTACTAGCCGTGTGACCATCGACAAGTCACTTAACTCCAATTGCCCTGCCCTTCCCCCTCCAAAAAGCAAAAAAAAAAAAAAAGTAAGGATCCTTCATCCAAATTCATTCTTTTACTCCATAAATACTATGTACAAGGCAATAAGCTAAGTGTTCGCAAGGATACAAAAGTGAAGAAAGATGATTATTAATTACTTGTCCTCAAGGAGATTAATACAATATGTACAAAATGCCATGAGAGTGGTACAAAGAATTATAGATACTGACAGCAGTAAGAGGTCACTTGGGGCAGGGATGATCAGGGAAGGCTTCATGGAAGGGGTGATATTTAAATTTAATTTTGAAGGATGGAGAGGATTTGGATAGGCATAGATGGAAAGAAGGACATTCCAACCATAGTGAGCATCACAAGCAAAAGAATATGTAAAGATGAACCTGGTCTCCTGTTCCTATGTCTCTCTCTAGGCCAGGAGTTCTTAACTTTTTTCTGTCATGTACCCCTTTAGCAGTCTGGTAGAGCCTGTGGGTACTTTCTCAGAATGATCTTGTTAAATGTATATAAAATAAAATACAGAGAAATACAAAGGAAACCTATCATACTGAAATAAAAAGATAATTTTCACATCCAAATTCATAGACCACCTGAAATCTGTCCACAAATCCCTTTGAGTGTCAGTGGACCCCAGGTTAATAATTCCTGCTCTAGTCCCTGTAGCTGGGGCCATAATTATCACTTGTAGGTATAAGCAGGAATGTATCCATAACTGCATTAAAATAGCTTTGTTGCTTGTACTGCTTTGATTTTTGTATCCCAGTTATTAACTAGACACACACCTTGTTCTTTGTAACTATGTTTCTGCCTAGCTCCCTGTTTCCTTAGTAACCAGCTTTATATGCTTTTTTTCACCTAGTACTCTGAATTTGAGATCTTATTGGTGACCCTATTATGAATGATAGATGATAAAATTCAATGTATGGCTATGCAGGTGGGGGATGGAATGAAATGGAGATGAAGACCCTTGGAGTTGAGAAGCTCAAAAAGCTATGAGCATCATTAGTGAAAATTGTAGGAGGAGGAAGAGGATCACAGGAGACAGAATGAAAAACTATGGGTCAAATAAGGACAATCAAGGAGGTCAGTAAATGGGGGTGACAGAGAAATTTGTCATGTGTTTATTGAATGGAGTGGGATATCAGATGAGTTTATTAAAGTTAGGATAGCTTTAACCTTGAGATTTGGGAAGTTTGCACCAAATGGAGGTCAGAGAGTCTGATAGTCACTCCAGGAATATTGCGCATATGTGAAAATGTTAGAAGAGTTTTCTGAGGCATCCAGAGGAGGTAAAGGTGGTAATTTTGCATAAAGGGAGATAAAGATGGTCATAGGATCAATAAGGAAGGAAATCAGAATTTATTAAGTGCCTACTCTATTGTGAGGCACTGTGCTAACTGCTTCACAAATAATATCTCACTTCATCCTCAGAATAACCCTGTGAGGAGGGTGCTGTCATCCCCATTTTATAAATGAGGAGCCTGAGGCATATAGAGGTTAGGGGACTTGCTCAAGGTCACACAGCCATTAAAGTGTCTAAGGTTGAATTTTCACTCATTTTTCTGACTCCAGGCTCAGTGCTCTGTCCACTGTGCCACTTACCTGCCCCTTATTTCTAATAAGAAAAGTAGAATGAATAAATGACAGAAAAAGGAGAGTTATAGGAAGCTAAGGATATAATTCTAATCTTAATAGAATTTAGTAGGCATCTCCAGTCACTTACTGTCAATCTTGAATTGGATGTCCTGTAGACATCTTATGCTCAACATGCTCAAAAAAGAATTTGTTCTCTTTTACCTTAAGTCTTTCTCTTTGCTGAACTTCCTGATTATTGTTAAAGGCCCCACCATCCTCCTAGTAACCCAGGCTTTCGGGATGGGGTGTCATCGTTGACTTCTCATTCTCTTATTGCCTATATTCAGTCTGCTGCCTAGGTCTGTTGATTTTACCTTTGCAACATCTCTCATATAAGCTCCCCTATGTTCCTCAAATACTGGTGCCATTCTCATGCAGACCCTCATCACTCATACCTGGTATATTGCAATAGCCTGATGATGGGTCTTGCTGTCTCAAGTCTTTTCCCACTCTAGGTCTTTTTTCATTTAGCTGTCAAAGTGGTCTCCCAAACACAGGTCTGACCCTAACACTCTTTTATAAACTCCATTGTCTCCTTATTACCTCCAAGATCAAATATAAAATTGTCTGCCTTTTAAAGCCTTTTGTAACCTGCCCCCTTCCCATTTCCTTTCCAAGCCTTCTTACACTTTACTTCCTCCATGAATTCTACATTCCAGTGACACAGTTCTCTTTCCTGTTCCTTGAACCAGACACACCGTTTCCTGACTTGAGACATATTCTCTGGTTGTCCCCCGTGCTTGGAGTGCTTTCCTTTCTTGTCTCTGCCTCCTGGCTTCCCTGGGTTCTCCAGTTAGTTGAAGAACTACACCATCTTTTACTGGTAGCCTTTCTTAGTCCCCCTCAATGCTATCCTTTCCCTCTGAAATTTCCTCTATTTTATCCTGTGCATATCTTGCTTGTAGGTGGTTGTTTGCTTGCTATCTCCCTCATTAGAAGTGTGAGCTCCTTGAGACCAGGGACCATGTTTTTGCCTTTTTTTGTATCTCCAGTGCTTAGCATATAAATACTGACTTGACTTGGAGAAAACCAGATTTTGAGGAGTATAGTTGGAATGAGGAACAGAAAGAACTTTCAGAAAAGGAAAAAAAAATAGTGAAGGGGCACATTGGATATTGAGGGATCTTGTAGGTAAATTTAGAAAGAGAGAAAAATTAGAATGGCAAACTGAACCTCAAAAATGTAATTAGTGAATGTATGACATTTGAAGGCTATAAATAGAAAAGTGATGAAATAGTGATATGGGAAGGAAAAAAAGACTAGTTGTTGGCATAGAATTGAATTTGATGGAGTAAACATTTTCTGCGTTAATTTTAAAACAAATATGGGGTAAAGGACGATAGGACTGGAGGCAAGGGTGAGAACTCTTACCACAGCTTCAATTTTCTCTTTGAAGAAATTGACAAGATCTTGGGTAAAGATGGAAAAGTAGGGAGGTGTGTGAGGAAGCCATTAGGAGTCAAAAGTGAAGAAGAGTCATCTTGGGTTGTAGGCGGAGGATTCAATCAGAGAGAATGGCAAAGTTCAAGAAAAATTCATTGAGGTTGAATAATTATAGCATATACAGTAAAAGATAAATATCTATATGTTACATCATTGTTAAATCTCAGGAATTTTAAATATAATTAACATTTAATAACTCTTCAGATTTAATAATATAGTTATTGCATGGGAATTGTCTACAAATTATTATAAACCTATTTATTTAGGTTTACCAAGCAAGTAATAAAGTGTATGTATTTAACTAAGGTGGTAAATCTCAGCACTCATGGTGTGTTATTATACAGTTCACACAAGTTAAATGATCATTAAATTCATCTAACGTGATGCCAACTAAAAGAAGTCTTACCACATATAACCTCTGCTTCAGAAGTCTGCTTCTGACACGGAAGACTGGGGGATGCTTTAGTGAGATTTTTTACTTCTCTGGCTTATTGCCCTTCCCTGCAGTGGGGATACAGCTAGTTGAGATGCTGGAGTTCTAGTGTAACCCCTTCATTTTGCAGATGAGAAAGCTGAGGCTTGGAAGATGTGAAATCTTGTGTCTAGGGTAAGATGTGCAGAACCAAAATTAGACCCTAGCTTTTGTAATCCCAAACCCAGCTCTCTTCCCAGGGAGCTATGCTGCCTCCCATTCTGGTGATTTCCTGTCTGACATTATCTGTGTAGTCAGTGACCCATCTTGTGAGTGCCTTGTTTAAAAGGCTCAAAGAATGAACCATTTTATTTTCTGGTCAGTTATGACAGATTAAAAAAAACATATTAGACCCCAGGGAGACAATGCCTACTAGGGAGCCAACCCTCTCCAGAAACTTTTATAATTTAAATAATTTACAGCACACACCTTTTGTGGATCTTCAGTAAATACATCTGTTCTTCATAGTGTCTTGGTCCTGCCTCTTACTGTGTCGTATCTTCCATATCACTCCTCAAGTCTGTCAGACCACATTTCATGTTCTCATGTGTATTTCTCAGCTGCTGGAGCCTTTCAGTATAGTTACTCTGTTGTCCTCACAGATCTTGACATGAGACCGGTGACGTTTTAATTGCTGTTAAGCTTGAAGTGACAAGTTGAGTTGGGATGTTTATTGAGATAGTTTTACTCTAAAAGTGTTTCTAATCTGCATAGACATGTTACTTACAAGCTGGTACTGGTCACATCACTATAGCACAGTAAAAAGGGGGCTAGGTTTGGAGCCAGAGGATCTCAGTTTGAATCCTAACTGTGCCACTTGTGATCTGTGTGAACCTAGGAGAGAAACACAGCCTCTCTGTGCTGTAAAATGAGGGAGTTGGACTAGATCATCTTCTAGGATTTTTTCCAGCTCTAAATCTATGATTCTGTTATCCCTTCTCACTGTTTTCTGATGACAGTGTTGAAGTTTGTCACCCAATAGATGGTGCTTTCCCTCAAAAGTTGGAGGATGCTCCTAGAGCATCACTCCAGGCAAGAGTACAGAGAACCTGACCTGGAGTTTACTTCTGTAGCATCAACAAAGGACTCCAACCTTGGTTTCTTGTGTCAATTTTTTTTATCTTGGGAGGAAGCCCAGCCTTGAGAAGCCCTTGGGAGCTTCCCACTTTCCTACCATTTGGAACTTGGGCCCCATATGTTTTGTCCTTGCCTGGCACATTGTCCTGGGCTGGTCCATTCTGAAAGAATTTTGACATTTCTTCAAGGAAAAGATAGTACCAGGAATAGCAGCAGTGGGAAACAAATGAAGAGCAGAGGTATTGATGCTGGGTGGTATGGTGGTGGAAGAATAAAGAATTCTTGGGTTTAGGCAAGAAATTCCTAGACCAAGTCAAGGACAGGTTTTAGAGTAAAAAGTTACAGTTGCACCTGAATAAAAGTTATAAATGATCCAAATTCTTATGTTCCTAGAGGAAGCATGGTTAGGGGACAAAATAAGCCATGTTCTCAGAGAAGTCCCTAGGCAAGGGCAGGAGCCAAAGAAATAATGATTAAGAGGCCTCTGAGACTACACACAGCATATGAGAGGTTAGAGGTTCAGTAATGAATGTCGTATTACAGTACTATTTTCAGAAATAGTGAAGTTGGAAGGAGGAGTTGATTTTGTGAGAGAGATGACCGTTTCCTCATTTATAAAATGAGGGGATTGGAGTTGGTCTGTAAGTTCCCTTCTGTCTACATAGTGGGTGGAAAGAACATTGCTTATGCTACTGACTACCCAGAGAGATTGGGCACATAGCTTTGTCATCTTGCCCAGGCCTCTACTTTCTCATTCATAAAATTAGGGGGTTAAAGTTAGATGACCTCAAAGGTCCTTTCCAGCTGAAAATTTATGATACCATGAAGGAAATTTAACTTTTCTGTGGAGTTCATTATGAAATGGCTCTCCCAGGAGGCTTATCAAAAATATATTAATAATTTAGTGAAGGTGAAATGTTTTCATTCACTCCCAGCTAGCAAAGGCCTACCAACTCAGAAGCTTGAAACATTTCTTTTTCATCACACATTTACACAGAAGAAAAATTAAGGAAAAGTGGATGATTTTCTTGGTGAATATTGTTAGTACCTTGTCTTTAAGTAAGTCAAAGGAATATCTTAGCACAAATGTTGTATTTCAACGGCCACCATGCATTACCTCACCTATTTATCATTTCTAGTTACTAGCTAATCTGGGAACAAGCTTGGGAGCTTGAAGAAAAGCTGAAGAAAAAATGGTCAAACTAGTTTGGTGTCTTAATGTGGTTGAAGTCCTTTACTTTTAGTTAAAGCAAGAATAATATCAAGTTGGTAAAGTTGCCAGATATGGGTAGTACAGAAACTGGCTCATTTGAGAATACTGTTCCATACTCATGGAACCCACCATTTTTGGTGCTATTGTTTGTGTATTAATAAGCAAAGTGAGTAAAAAGAACCTGTATATCTGATTCAGATCCTCAATTCCTCTGTCACTTTCTCATAAGAAGCAGCTGGTGGTACAATGAATAGAGTGCTGGGCCTGGAGTTGTGAAATCCTGAATTCAAATGCAGCTTTAGACATTTAATAGCTTTGTAATCCTGGACAAATCCGTTAATCTTTGTTTGCCTTAGTTTCCTCAACTGTAAAAGGGGAAAATACTAGCACTTGCCTTCCAGGATTATTGTGAGGATCAAATGAGATGATATTTATAAATTATTTATTAGCACTGTACCTGGCACATAGTAGGTGCTATCTAAATACTTATTTCTTTCCCTTCCTTCTTAGAGTTTCCTGGAGGCCCTAAAAGGTTAACCATGGTCACCCTGTTAGTGTGCATCACAATTATGACTTTTCAAGTCTTCCTGACTTCAGGGCTTGCCAAGAGTTAATAGGCTTCATTAAATAGCTATAAAATGAGCTAGGATTTACCATTGAAAATACACCCTTCCACACCCCCCATACTTTTTTATTATAGATATAAAATATTACCTGAGATTTAAAATATTTAAACTATGGTTAAATGTGAATATAAATATAATATGGTGAATCTATAGAACAGTTTATATTTTACGAAGTTCTGTCTCAAACATCATGTTGTTTGATGATTGAAGTGTTGTGGTTTGTATCAGAGATGTGCTGGAGCCAGCTCTGACTCCTAAGAACCAATTGTTAGATTTTCATTCTGAGTATTTATGGCTTGGAAACTGTCAAATACGTCACATCAGGGCTTGATTTATTGTTTTGTTGGTTGTCTAGACAAAGTGATGGAGAAAATGTTTATAATACAGATTAAACTTAAAAGCATCATGCACATATTTTCCCTCCCAGGAGTCCCCATTGTTAAATATTTACAAGCATACTGCTGTTTCACCTTGCCATTGGGGTGATAGGTGGTGATTTGGAATCTTAAAATATAGGTAATTTTAAAAGTGTAATGTTACCCATTTATGGAGCAGATATATTTTCCCCCCTTGTTTAAATTGCCCAGAGTAGTTTCATACTAGATGACAACTGACTTCTGGAGATATTTAGCCTCAGGAATATATGTCTGCATTTAACCCTCTGAAAACTTCACCTGATTCATTTTGTAAAATTGTCTATCAATTTCAACTTACTATAGATTTGTCCAAACAGTTTCAATGTTGTGAATAAAATAACAATGGAAAACAGCAAACAGAGGAAAAGACTGTCATTGTACCTTTTGTTCTTTCTTTTGCTGAAGGATTTCTCGTACTCCTATTCCTCTTCCTCCTCTCTCGGAAGATCTGTAATAAGTACACAGGCATAAACCTTTATAACTGGTATTTGAGAGCTGCTCTAGTGAAGAAATCCATCACATCAATCATCCTGGTGATGAGCCTTTCTGAATTTAAACTGTTTCTTGAACAACAGGCACCCAGGGCATCATTGTATCCCAATCATTCAGTAAACTTTTATTAAGCACCTCCTGTGTTTCAGGAACTCTACTCAGTGTGGAGATACAAAGGAAGGCAAAAGACAGACCCTCCTCTCAAGGATCTCACAGTCTAATGGGGGGAGACAACATGTAAATGGTCTTGAACCATTTCAGATTTTGGAGTTTGTTCTTGAGAATAGCACAAACAACAGTGTACAAAAAAACCTCTATATGTAGACTTAAGTTGTACTGAAGGGTATCACAGGAGTGCAACAGATACCTGACTTTCATATTTAGCTTCCATGAAAATATATTTACTCTAGTGATACATATGAATGGAACTTAGCTGAACTACTTGTATGAATGACACGAACAGTGTTCACTGGGGATTTATCACAAGCAGATCTTACTATGTACTTCTTGACATTATCACCTACTGTGCTTCATTCACCAGCATCTCTATGTATTCTGTGCCCTGCATGAAGTTCCTTCTAGCATAGCAGGAAATGAAAAGGAAGGCATTTTAAATCAAAACAAATTATTATCATCCTGGTCCTTGGGGAAAGGTATGAAGTAGAGGAGGTTTAAGTAGTGATTTTTATACTGGGGGAAAGGACCTAAACCAGGGGTGGGGAGCCTGCAGCCTTGAGGCCACATGTGGTCCTCTAGGTCCTCAAGTGTGGCCCTTTGAATCCAAACTTCACAGAACAAATCCCCTTAATAAAAAGAATTGTTCTGTAGAACTTGGACTTAGTCAGAAGGCCATACCCAAGGACCTACAGGCCACATGTGACCTCAAGGCTGCAGGTTCCCCACCCCTGACCTAAACTCTATGTAATATCCCTTAGTCCAAATTTCTTCAGTTTCATTATGATCTCTGAACCCTTTTTTTCCAGACCACGAACTGGAGTCCTAACCCCTGTATACTCAGCCAACTGTGGGCCTTTACCCAATCTCTGCTCAGCCTGTACCATTGTGCCATTGTAACCTGAGGTAGTTGTCCCACTTGTACGTGCCACCTACAGAAAACCCAAGAATTTGCATAGCTTACTTTGGTGCAGTTTCTCAAAGCGGGTACTGCTCCCTTATATGAACATGGATATTGGAGCAGTGACTGTACATGAATAAATTATTCTGCTGAGACAGTATTTTCTGAACAAAAAACATCATGAAATTCGTTGACTGCTTCTACAACCCAGAGAAAGTTAGAATGGGGATGCAGTAGTGTTGGGATAGTTGTTGAGAATATCTGAGGCATTTTTGGAAGCCACATGAATTCTTTGAGGCCACCTTTGGCTATGTTCCCTTGCTTTCCTCTTTATTGACATCAGACTGGTGAACCAATGTTGGGTATTCTTAGTAGCTTTCTCTCCTGGCTTGGCATGTCTATTGTAGTTTTCAGTTTATTAATGCTGCTCAGTTCATTAAGTGCTGTATTCAGGTCAGTGACTCTGAAGCAATTTTAAGCTATGAAATTATTTAAATATTTAGTCTTTTCATTATGAAACTAGTGCTGCTGACCCACTGTGGATTCTGAGCCATGTTTTAGCTGGCACTGAATCATGCCCATGTTTTTTCACCTCGTTTGTCCCCTCCTAACCAAAAGACACACAGTTTCAAAATGGCTGCCTGTGATTAAGGATGCAGTCTCTGGGCACAAAGGTTTTGGGGTTTTGTTTTGCTTTTCCTCTCTTTTTTAGTCTACATAATTCATTTCTGCCAGATTTTGAGTTACAAATTTTCTCCCCATTTTTCCCCTACCCACCACCCCAAAACAGCAATCCCAACTGAATATCCCCTCCCCCAATCTGCTCTGTCCCGTATCTTCAACCCCACTCTGACTTTCCAGTAGGGCATGGTGGATCCCTGTGCCCCAGTGCCTGTATATCTTATTTCCCAGTTACATGTAAAATAATAATAATTTTTGTTTTTTTTAATCAGGGTGGTGCTAAATGGGTCAATATAATTAACCTGATACCTTACCCTACAGGAAAATAGGGGGATAGGGGATAGGAGGGGGAATGATAGAAGGGAGGGCAGATTGGGGGAGAGGGTAGTTGGAAGCAAACATTTTTGAAAAGGGACAGGGTCAAAGGAGGAAATGGAATAAGTGGGGGGTGGGATAGGATGGAGGGAAATATAGTTGGTTTTCACAATATGACAACTATGGAAATGATTTGGATAACTGCACATGTACAACCTATACTGAATTGCTTGTCTTCCCAGTGGGGGCGGGTGAGGAGGGAGGAAGGGAAAAAATCTGGAACTCAAAAGTTTTAAAAACAAATGTTAAATAAAATGTTTTTTCCATGTAACAGGAAAGTAAGATGTACAGGCCCTGGGGTATAGAGGTCCATCTTGCCCTGCTGGAGAGTTAGGGGGGTGATGGGAGAGGATATAGGGGACAGCAGATTGGGGGAGGGGGTGTTCAGTGGGCTTGCTGTTTTGGGGTGGGGGTAGGGGAGAAAAAATTGTAACTCAAAATCTTGTGGAAATGAATGTTGAGAACTAGAAATGAATAAATTAAATTATATATATAATTAACCTGATCTGGCATGATTGCTTTCCTTTTTGTTAGGGAGCAACTTTTGCACTCGGATTTGGGGTTTAGTCACAAATATTGTTCCTGCTGGTATAGTACCACAGGAGATTCTCACAAGGTAAGTAAGAACTGAAAAGGAATTTGGTGGAGAAAAAGTTGAGAAAAAAGGATGAAGATAGCTGTCTGAACTTGACAGCTCTAGAAAAGGAGCAACTGAGATGAAGGGGAGAATAGATGGGAGTCCTAAGGAATAGGACCAATAACATGCCAAAAAGAGGCTCCTAAGAAGCAATAAGGACCTGGAATGAAATTAGGAGAGGCAGGTTGGGAATCCTACTAAAAAGTTTTGAAGGTGAGGACAAGGTTTTTGAATGGGACAAGGTAGTTAGAGAGAAAGTCAAAGGATGGATTAGAAAAATGGGTTATATACTTGGGAGAGGGAGGGAGAGACAGGAGTTAATCTTAGTGCTTGGGTGTCCTTGACTGTGAAAAGGTGAAAAGAGAAACCAGTGGTACGATTATGATTACTGAGGATTACTGCTGGGTTTGTATGCTGTTTGGTAGCACAGAGAGGAGGGAGATTTAGAAAGCCGAACTAGAGGAGAAAATATGCTCTTCATCTTAGTTCTTTTAGTGGGAAGGTTTGCAATGGGAAGTCATTTATAAGTTTTGAAAAATTCTACATACCGAGGGATTGTCAGACACAAATACCATTTCCAGCAAGGATTTGTGGCATTGCTGTAGGTAAGTTGCGTGGAGATGTTTACCTGAATGTTCAAAGCAGTGAAAGTTTGAATCTTGCACAATACAATTAAAATGTGTATTTTAGTGATAACTGAATCAGAAACAAATACAAAGAGAAAAATGAGAAAAGAGGGGGAGGAAGTTTTGAACTGTAGACATGCTGTGAATTAATTTGCTAGGTAATAACTATGATGCTGACATAGATACTCTTTTTTTATGGTTAGCTAGATTTTTTTTTTTTTTTGAGTGGCATATCCATGGTCTAATCCTGAATTGGTATGAAGGTCTTTGACACAATTTAAAAGAATAAGTGATCTATGATAGGACATAAATGGTATTCCCACATATATGATCTAAAGGAAATAATTTATGTTGAGGGATGCCTAGGGAGAATTGTTTGGTGAGGAATAAGTTTTGATGGCTCAATTTTGACAGGCAACCTTCTTATGGTGCTTTCTGGGGATTAGCAATTGATCTTTCTAGAATGCAGCTTCCTAAATCTCTTGCTTTCCTCATTTTATGCTTTTTTTTCTCTTTTAAACTTCATCTTTAACTGAAAAGCTTCTTGTTTCTAGCAATAGACCTACCAGTCTTCAGGAGAATGTCTCTTTTGACAAACCTGAAATTCAGTGGGATCTGAAGAACCATATTTAGAGGTCAGTACTCACTGCTGTTCTTAATACATTTTTTTCTTTGAAACAAGCTGATCACACAACCTGGATGTTTAGCTCCTGGACATTGTTTGGGGACTAGACTCCTTAAGGATTCAAGGAACAACTATGGGAATCAGTTCTTCCTGAAAATAGCTTTCCTCTGTAACCTAGATCAGATAATCAAATCAACCTTTTTGCATTCTCTTGCCGCCTGTAAGAGGAGGTTATAATAGTATGGACTTTGTGAGGTTCTGGGAAGATTATTGATGTCTATATAAAGTTCTTTGAAGTTTACAAAGTGCTTTCTATTATTATATGAAGAAAGTATACTTTTCTGTCATGTTGCTTTGATAGTTACAGAACACTGCATTCTGGGATTTGTAGTTTTTAGAAACTGAATTTTTATATTAAGTATATTTTAGCAGCCCTCTGGCTTCTGGCAAGCTGTCATTTCTATCTTCAGCTGGGCAGATTCAAAGAACCTCTGTTTAACAAAGGTCAATCAAATGGACCTTTTGAGGATTTGTAAAAAATATCCCAGCCTTGTAGCAAGCACACCACCCTCCTGTGTTCAAGCTGGACATTTTCTAACTTCCATGGCTTTGCTCATTATAATTCCTTTCACCTGTTGAAATCCTAGACATCATTTCTCAGCTCAGATAATCTGTCTTCCACTGGATGAACACCAGTGGCTCACTGTCATCTCCAGGATCAAATATAAAATCCTCTGTTTGGTGTTCAAAACCTTTCATAACCTGGGCCCCTACTGCTCCTACTGGGCTTATACCTTAATACCACATACTCTTTGATCCAGAGACTTTGGTTTCCTGGCTGTTCCTTCACATGACAGTGGGACTCTTCATCTCCTGATTCCCTCACCCCCAACACCCCCCCCCCCCCATGCCCATATGCATGCATGTTTTCTCTCTCTCTCTCTCTCTCTCTCTCTTTCTCTCTGGTCTCTGTCTCTGTCTCTCTGCCTCTCTCTCTCCCTGGAATTCTCTACTCTCCACCAGTAGCTAAAATTCCATCTTAATCTTCGTATATTCTCTCTGTTGGCTGGGGTGGGGCCATGGCAGTGGAGAGGAGGGAATATACATTTATTTGTGTGTGCTGTGTGCCAGCCATGGTGCTCAGCTTTTTCTTAAACAAATATCTCATTTGATCTTCACAACCACCCAGTGTTGTTATAATCTCCATTTTACAATTGAGGGAACTGAAGCAAACAGAGTTTATGTTACCTGCCCAAGGTCACACAGCCAGTAAGTATTTGAAGCTGGATTTGAACACTGGTCTTCCTGACTCTAGACCCAGCCCTCTCTTCACTTACAGTCAAACACCTCCGCAGATCATCTGTTGATTATCTACAGTATATCGCATCTGCATCAAATGTGCCTAGTTTGCCTGTTGTCTCCTCATTAGACCATGAGATTTTTGAGAGCAGAGACTTGTTTTTAGCCTTTTTTTTCTTTTGGTATCCCCAGTGCTTAGCACAGTGTCTGGCACACAGTAGGTGCTTACTAAGCACTTCCTGTTGACTTCCTGACTGCTGCCCAGGTCCTCTGGCCAGAAGTGACCTTCCTTTCCAAGATTCTGGTAGCACTTTCTTTTCCTGTATTAAAAAAAAAAATCATTTTATTTTGTATCAGTTCTTTATGTACATTTTTACCTCCTCTACTAGATTTTAAGATCCTTGAGTGGAAACCTTACATCTTATTTGTCTTTTTATTTCATTTAAAGTACAAAGATTGAATGAATGAGTCCTCTAAGGAAATTTTTATGTTTTTTTTTTTTTTTTAATAATCACAGAGTTTTAGACCTGGAAGGGACCTTAGAACTAGTTCAGTATCCTCAGGACATCTCTACCTTGCTGTCCTACCAGCAAGTCCAAACTGAGCTCTTTATATTTCTCTCCAAATCTGTGCCTCCCTTTGATGCCACCATTTCCCCAGGCTCACATATTCTTGACCTTATCTGATTAGTCACCCCGTCTTGTGGATGCCATCACTTGAGAATCTCTTAAATCCATACCCTACTTTCTATTCCAGATGCCACCACCCTGTTATAGCTCCTTGTGCCTCTCATTAGCCCATTTCGGTGCCTCATTTTGTCTACGTACCCTTTATGCTTCCTCCACCCCCATAGAGATGACCTTCAACCTCAGACCTTACTAGAACTTTGCTTTTTCAGCTGTATATTGATTGTATTTGGCATATAATATCATATGTGGTAGCTATCTGTACAAGTCAACTTTTACCTTTAATTGGCTATCTGCTCTTTGAAGGTATCTAACATTTGTCTTTCCCCTAGCATTTAGCAAGGTAGATATTTAGTAAATGTTTGATGTATTGGATTTATCGATGTGAGGCAACTGGGCACAGAAAGAAACAAGATAACATTTTTGCAGGGAAAGAAGCCCTGTATGTTGCTTACAAGTGGGATCCAGATCCATCCTGTTCCCTGTTTTTTTACTCTGGGTTCAAAAAAGTTTATAGACATACAGTGTCTTGATTGGCTCTTATTTTCCACTCTGATCTTAGCTATTTTTTCCTCATTAGATTGTTTGTCTACATGATTTTGAGAGGATATTAAAGCAAACATTTGAGAGTAATTTGAAAGTACTTACTGATCATAGGGCCAGTCTGAATAACAGAACTTTTATCTGTAGGGGCCAGAGTTCTAAAAGTTAGCAAATCCAGTTGACTATAGTCAGATTTCTTCTAATTTTCATTATAAATTTGTGTTTATTAGTGGGTTTTTTGTTTTTTTTTTGCTATTCTGGGGCCAAAGTAAATTTTCTCAACTTAATTCTTCATCTAGTTCACACCTTAACCTTTTTGCAAAATCTGGAGATTTTTACTTTTTCATAATGATTTTAGCATTATTTGATGTTAAAACTCAATCCTAGGGAGAGTTAAAATTTCTTCCACATGAATTACCCATTTTCAGTTTATGATTCGCTTTCACAAAAAACTTTATTTCTACTGTATATGAGGAATTTTTTGAAGCAGAAATGGATCTCAAAAATGATCTAGTCCAAAGTCACATAATTAGTGGTTGATTATGATCTGATTTTCAGGCCTTTGTTCTTTCTCTTCCATGATAATACTTTTTTTTTACCAAAGGACTTTATGTGATTTTCAAACAATGGTTCAGTAACCTGAGGTAGGTAGGCCTCCATTTTCCTCTTTTAGGAGGACTTAACATTCTTATAGTGAGTAATTTCATATTTCTGGTTATGCCTTACATATTGCTTGTCTTGAATTAGTCAGTAGCTCTTATGGCTTTCTCCTTTCCAAGACCAGGAACCTCACATTTTGTCTTTTCCTCACTTACATAATGATATGGCTGAGTGTGAGAGACAAGTTGATTAAAATATCCAGCTTTCTCCTTCTAGGATTTTATTATTTTGGTAGTTTAAAAAACGCATAAGGCTTGAAATAGCCAGATCAGTGGGCACAAACATATTGTTGGCTTAGATTATTTGGAGAGGAATCTCAGTCTGCCCTTTCAGGATGCTCTGTTCTTCAAGCTCCAGGTAAGAAGAGCACTTCTTCAGTACTTATTGTGGGCTCTATTCATGGGACACATATGATGACTTTTCTTTTCATTTTTCTTTGCATGCTTATCTCTTACTTTTCCAATTGTTTTGTGAACTTCAGGACAGGACAATTTTTTTACTTCCTTTGTGTCCTTTAAGAGACTTACCACAGTAACCTACATACATAGAAAGTAACTTAGTAAATGTTGTCTGTGATAACAACTTATGTGTGTTGTCAGGCCCAGTCGGGCTACTTGAACTCCATTCAAGGATCCAACAAATGTTTACCTTAGACTCCTTTGTGTAGAGCCATAACTAAGGCAGGTGTTGCTCCAGGGCACCAATAGTGAGGGGTCAATAACATCATGTCCAGTCTTTCAGCAGTATAGAAATAATTAAGTTTAGCATCCAATTAGCAAGAAAAATTACTTAAATTAGCAAGACCTAGGAGCTTCCTCAGCCTGGTCATTGCATCCCAGGTGAGCTTCTACCTTTTTGTTGTTGCTTAGTCATTTTCAGCCATGTCTGACTCTTCATGGGTTTTCTCAGCAAAGTTATTAGAGTGGTTTGGCATTTCCTTCTTTAGCTCATTTTACAGATGAGGAAACTGAGGCAAATAGGGTTAAGTGAATTGCCCAGGATGATAGAAGTAGTAAGAATCTGAGTCCAGATTTGAACTCAGGAAGATGAATCTTCCTGACTCCTGGCCCAGCACTCTATCTGTTGTGCCACCTACCTCCCCCTGCTTCTACCTAGTCTGATCCAAATATCCAGTCCTGGTGGTGGCTTCTTCAGTAGCTGTGCCCTTTCTCTCCATTCATATTTTATGCCATCTTCCCTGTGCTCTGCCTATGTGTTTACCTAAAAATGGTTTAAACCAAAGATCTTTATAGAAAACAGAATCTGTCTTCCCTTCCTCTCCATGTTCTATTACTCACCAGAGAGATGTACATGCCAAAGTCATAAAAAAAGGGAGTATAGCTCAGGTGATACAATCTCCAGACAGAAATAAAAGTACTTTGAAAAAAAATTCCAAGCCTGCCAATGCACAGGTTTAAAGGTTTCTATTTATTCTATAATTCAGTAGGGAAGAAAAAAACCAGTAATCACTGAGGACCATGGAGGACAGGTGCTACAATATCTCACGAGGTAAATTTCGATTGCCTCTGAACCTAAGAAAATTCATTCATCAAGAACAAAGAAAATCCTAAGTCACCAACCTCAGGGAAATCCACTGTCTTGTATTTTAAATGGGGGCTACCTATCATTGCTAAGGCAAATTAGGTGAATGATTGATTGAATGAATTGAAAAAAAAATTAAGCTCTTATTGAGTACAAACCACTGCCAAGTGCTAGGGATACATAGAGAAAATCAAGATAGTCTCTGCTTGATGCCACTGTAGAACACAAACACATATAGTAGAGTTCAGCCTCACAAATAATGTGGCATTTATTACCATAGACTGAAGAAAGACAAAAAAAAATTAAATTAGAAGTAAGAAATAGCATAACCTGATGCAATAGAAATGCCTCTCTTTGAATTTCAGATGTGTTTAAATATTGATCTCTGAGTTGTCTTTCAGATATATTCCCGTTAGGTGAGTGTGACTCTTTTGCTAGTTTAAAGAATTAGGGATGTGCATGAGATAAGAGGCAGAAATAGAGGTGCCTCTAGGATTAACTACCAACTCCTGTGGTATTTAAAGGCCTTGATCATTTGGCTCTGACCTGTCTTTCCAGGATGATCTCACTTTACTCCTGCTCAGGTATTTTATGTTCTAGACTAACTGGCCTACTTGTGGTTCCCTATATCCAGCACTCCATCTCCTGATCTTGTTCCTCTAATGTGGTTCCTCTTTACTTCCATCTCCTAGAATCTCTAGCTCCCTTCACAGTTCATTTACCTCAGGTACTGTCTCTCACAGAATCTCTTCAGTTATTAATATTCTTCCTCCTCTTCAAAATTAACTTGTATTTACTCTCTATATTCATATGTGCTTATGCAAGATGGTAGGGAACTGTTTATCAAGAGTTTTTGATTCTGTTCAGGGGCTTCTGATTGGTGACATACCAGTCACTTTGTTGAGATAAGCTTTTGTTTGGAGGCATTTGAGATGGCCCTCTTCTTAGGGTGGTGGACAGTACTCACTGGTGCCTTGTTAAGAGGATACTGAAGGATACTGATTGGGTTTCAGAGACTGGGACTATCCCCCAGATAATATCCTCCAGCTAGAATTCAGGAAGACAGTCTTATTATAGGAGATACCATTTATGTTGACCTATAAAGGACAGCACAACCATGTCTTAACCTTTTTCCCATTTTGCTCATTTTGACTTTTGTCCTATTCAGAAGACAGTCCACATGGTAGAGTGGAGGAAGAGTGAGGGGAGTCCTGTGTCCACTTACACTTTCTCCCTTCAAGAACTGGAAATGGCTGCCTTAGGGCAAGAACACATAGGATTTCAATGTATGAACAGTTCTTGAGAGTTGACTTCTCCAGCCCAAGATGTGGCAGCAGCTGGGGCATTGGTAGTATTTCTAAAAATGTATTTATTTACTTTTAGTTTACAACATTCAGTTCCACAATCCCTTGAGTTTCAAATTTTCTCCCCCCTTTCCCTCTCCTCTTCCCCTCTCCCCCACCCCTTCATGGCAGCATGTAATCAAATGGATCTACAAATACCTTCACATTAAACGTTAGTCAGGTTGTAAAGGATTATAACCAATGGAGTGAACAATGAAAAAGAGGAAACAAAATGAAACAAGAAAAAGAGAGAGAGCAAATAGCTTGCTTCAATCTGCATTTAGACTCTGTTGTTCTTTCTCTGGATGCGGATATCTCTTTCCATCATGGGTCTTTTGGAGTTTTCTTATAACCTTGCATTGCTGAGAGGAGCCCAGTCTATCAAAGTTAGTCATCACCCATATGATGTGTCTATAATTGTGTACAAATTTCTCCTGGATCTGCTCTCCTCACTCAGCATCAGTTTATATAAGTCTCTCCAGGTTATTATGAAGTCTGTCTGCTCCTCATTTCTTATAGTATAATAGTATTCCATTACATTCATATGCCACAACTTGTTCAGCCATTCCCCAATTGATGGGAATCTCCTTGATTTTCAGTTCCTTGATTGGTAGTATTCTTGAAGAAGAATATGATAGAAGCAGATATTCTCACTCATGTGACTTCAGTGGGTAGTTCATATATCATATTTGTGAACCCCAACCACTTCTAGAAATGGGAGTTTTGGGGGGTCTTAGGTAACGTGATCCTGGAATCAAAGCTTCTATCCAAGGTAGATTTCTTGGGCAGCACTAATCTTTGAAGTTGCCTTGTAGATGATACCACAGTCAAGAGTTTATAAATTAGAGAGATCAGGCATTAGACCTTTTGGAAAAAGAAGAGTGCTCACATGGCCCCAAGTAATTGAAGGAGTAAAGCATGGGGTGGGGGTGATAACATAAATGAAATGAATTTTGCCATCTTCCATTAGCACTGTAAGTTGTTTGGACAATGTAGGTCCAATTGGGGTAGCCCCCAAATGTCTTTTGCTTTTGGGATAATTTAAACCACAGAGCGGTGCTGAATCTGGGAGTGACTGTATAGAGCTCTTTGAGGGAGAGGGATTCACCAGAATGTCAAAAGAGTTGCATCAATAGCATTACTAAGTTCAGTTCCTTCACAGAGGAGCTTATGGACTATTTGAGTATGTGTGTGTATGCGTGCGTGTGTGCATGCACTTGTGTGTAATAATTTCTGTCTCATACCCAGTATCCATGTTGTTTCCTTGAATGATTATATGGGAGCTCAGGACCCTGTTACCTACATTTGGGGGACTTGAGGTTGAATGTCCTGGGAGCTGGAGTAATAGCTAAAATCCACGGAAACTTACTTCTATTGTTTCTAGTTTTATCCTTTGGAGCCAAGCAGAAAAAGCCTTATTTCTCTTCCATATGACAAAGTTGTCAAACACTTGAAGACCAGTATCCAATGTCCCTTAGGACTTCTCTCCTGTAGGATTCACATTTTTAATTACTTTAACCATCCTTCATAGGCCTGAGGAAGTCCACAATAAATAAGCATATTAAGCAACCTGTTATATACCAGCCATTTACTAAATGCCGGGGCTACAAAGAAAAGGCCACACTGTGTTGTAGAGAAATGTTAGAAAGCTTTTCACCAGACAGTCATCAGATGATCAACTTTCTTGTCCTTAACAACTCATGAAGACTAAAATATGGAGGGATTGCTATTTCCCTGCATCGAAATAAAGCCACATCAAAAAAATTAGGGATCTTTTTCTTCCAGCATAACTAGCTCTCCTGTGACCACAGATCAGAAGGCAGATCAATTTATATCAGAGGTAAGAAGGCAGTAGCTACCAGCCATAATACTAATAAAACCCGTTAGTGCCGGTAATTTTAACTGACATTTATATAGTTCTTTAAGTTTTGCAAAGCACTTAATATAAATTATTTCATTTGATACTAACAACCTTGTAAGGTTAGTGATATGGACATTATTATTTCTGCTTTAAAGATGAGAAAACTGAGACTCAGATTGAGTGATGTGTCCATGGTTGTACAGCTAGAAAATGCAAGGCAGGATTTAAAGTCCGGGCATCCTCTAATTTTTTTTTTTCTGTCTTGCTAGTGTTTTTTCTATCATGCCACAGTGCTCTGTCTTTACTATGAGGCTGTTTAAAGGTGGCAAATAATACTAAGGACATACGTAACCTTTGGAGTGGTATTTAGACCAACACACATAACTTTGGTGATTTAGCTGTTATGTTTAGGAATCAGGGAAAAGAGTTGGGTGGCTCCTCTATGGCAAAGTAATGCCATTCTTAGGAGTGTGGTTTACCTGAGTGGCTTTCCCTGTGTATTTGTGTTTGTATTTTCTGGTCTTGTGAGTGCCCTTGGGGAAAAAAATCATACTTTAGGTTATGTTATAACTGCTTGATATTTTAAGCATAAAATGTACCAAAGGTCTAGGCTATGATGCATCTGTGTCCAGATGCGTCTTTGAAAACACCTTCTGTGTCCTTTTCTTTTAAATATGCCTTGTCAGAGGTTGTAGGATCCTGCAGTTAATTGTTAAGGGACCCTCATGTGTGGCAAGATCAGATGCAGATTTTCTGGTCTTTGTGCAGGTATTTGCACATATGTACATAGTAATTATATGGAGAGGGAAGAGACTAAGAAAATTATACATATGAATGTGTATTTATATATGTATATATATGCCTTTACCTACAACTATATCTATATATGTCTCCATATCTATATCTCTTTTATGATCCTAATTTCATATTTATGTATGTTTACATATATGTGTATATACATCACATACATATGTGTTATGTATATGTATGTTACATGTATATGTGTGTATTTATTTCTTGGCTTTTTTCTGTCACAGTTACAAATATTAGCATATCTAAGAAGCCAGTTCTGTGTTCACATGAACAAGGTAGTTTAGTGGAAAGAATTCTTAGTTTGGAATGAAAGGAACTAGGTTTGATGCTAGTCTGCTTTTTTTTTAATCATCTTCACAGTCTTGGTCAAGTTAGTTCATTTCTCCAGATGTCAGGCTCATTTGTAAAATAAAGAGATTGTCAAAATTAGTTCTATAAAAACTCAAATAGAAATAGGGGCCACTAAGCCTAGTTCTAAGATGTAATTATATCTGTGTTTTGTTGTATTTTAATTTATTTTGTTAAATATTTTCCAATTATGTTTTAATTTGGCTATGTCTGTGCTTGGGAGTAGGTCCACAGGGTGTGTCTTTTGACATCTCTGGTGCAGACAGGATCTCTTAGTTTACTTCTGGTTCTATATCTATAAGCATATGACATTTTTGGTTGATAGTAAAGACAGGTTGCAATCCAAGTCACAATACATTGGACAGGTGGAATATTTTTTTATGACTGTGTATATAAGTTCTGCCTGGAAGCAGATACTTTCATAGAGATTGACTGAGATCCTACAGTAAGTTGACTTTCCATACACTTAACTGGTATCCTAGGTAATGATGGAGTAGCATGGAATGTGACGAATGGCATTGAAAAGATGGGCCAACACTTTTTTTTTTTGGTTTGATGAATTTGCTGTAGTTGGAAAGTGAGGAATTATAGACCTTCCATGGTATCATGGGATCATCTTTTTTTTTGACTGAAAAGGAATGTTCATATGTCACATGAAACTCCTTTTTGCAAGTTGCAGTGCCTATATCCTAATTTGTTGCCTTATTGAAAAAAAAAAAGAAAAAAAGGAACTCGATGAAAAGACCAGCTCCTGGTTCTCCCTAGGATAATTGTAATATTTTGACTCAATTAGATAGGGGAATTTAAAATTTCTTTCCTTTTCTTCAATGCTAATGCAGAGATTTTGTGCTTTTGTTCTACTAGACTTTATTTTTCAAACAGATGCTTTTAGGGGTATGTGAGATGATCCTGTCCTATAATTAGGAAAGGAATGTGTTTAATTTGTAAAAGATGCTCCATAAATGTGTGCCATCATTATTACATTAACAATCAATTATAAAATTCTCACTGGATACTCTGGCATTTAAAAAAAATTAGGCCTTTTTACCATACAGCTATAGGCTTAATTTGTCATAATTGGTCGAGGCAGAGGAAAAATGGGTTAAAACAATTGTTAAATAGGAAAAGTAAACCTCTACCAAAAAGTTTCATTAAAAAAAAATCTAATCAACCAAGTCCATCTTGGCAGATAAACATTCTGATGAAGTGAGAAGCTCAGGCAAACCTATAATTAATCCTGAATACAATGGTTTGATAAAGGCAGAGAAAACTTGGTGAGTTTGCTTACATTTCCCTACTAGGAGCTTTCCATCAAAAATCTTTTATCTGGCTTTGCAAATGCCACTTTGACATTATTTCCACAGAATAAATCAAATGCTTCAGCTACACATTGCCCTTGTTGGAGGAAAAAAGATGTTTTAGCTTCAGAAAAGACTTTTTGTTGTTGTTGTTGTCATTGCAGGCTCACTGACTCACAAAGCTCAGTGAATTATTTTAAAGGAGGAAAAAAAGGGAAGAAAGAAAAAAAAAACAGTGAGCCTGAGATTGTAGCAAGCTTTACAAATTGGCACAGCCTTATCAACAGCATTTCATGGTTTTCTGGAACTCTTTCAAAGGAGACTTCCCTTTGTATGGGAGGGCTTAAGCTTTATAATATTTAGAGCTGTATTTTAAAGTTTATGAAAATTGCTTTTTAGTTTCCAAGTCTCTTAAAGCATTGATACTGATGTTTACTTCTCATAAATTTTCCCTTTGGAAACATGACATGCTGTGATTTTTAGCTCTACATTTTATTTATCCTCTTCCTCCTCCCTTCTCTCCCTGCCTTAATTTACTGAGTTGTTGGTCAATTTATCATGAGATAGCACTTCTACTAATATTTTCCCCATTCCAGTTAGATTACAGCTACCTTTGGAGGTGTTCCATTTCCATGTCCTTCTTTAAATAAAAATGTGACCTGTGAACAAGCCTCAGTTTTGTACAATAGTTTTTATTCTCACCTACCAGAAGCAAAAGATTAGACATTATAATAGCATAAGTGGGTGGATTTTTAAGGTTTTCAAAGCAGTTTGTTCAGAACATCTCTTTGAGGTAGTTAATATAAGCATTATTTACCAGTTTCACAAATGGAGAAACTGAGACCCAGAAAGGTTAAATGACTGGAGGTGGGCTCAGAGCTAGTGAGGGCCAAATCAGGGATTTGAATGTAAGACTCTTAATTTAATTCCTTTTTCATTGTATTACACAAAAATTCCTTAATGTCTAGTTCTTTTTATTATTTTCTTTGAGGGTGAGACTGTTGCTTGTGTTTTATACAGTGCAAAGCATAATTTGATTTTTTAATATGCAGTACACAAATTCCATCATAAGACATATTACTGCAATGAAAGTTCTTTTTCTTTTTTTGAAGATTTCTAACACGCAGCTAATGATCTTTAATTTCAAATAAGGTACTATAAAATTCTAATTTATCCTAAGAATTTGGGCGGTCCCTTAGAATTCAAGGCTGTTGGATAAAAATTATGCGTGTTATATTTTTTTCTCCTTAAATATTGAAAGTCACATTTCTAAACATGCAAAGTTTATTCAAAACTAAGGTGTAATATTACTGGGTACCTAAATGCTGTGTGACTATATCTCTGAAAACTGCATCATGGAATGTAGTGGGAAAAGGATGAGATTTTCCTACTTTCCCAAATCAAAAGATTTGGTTTCCAATCTGGGATCTGCCTCTTACTACCTTTGTGAACATAACCCACTTCACGTCTCTGGGCCTTAATTTTTTCATCTGTAAAATTAAAAAGTTTGTATTCTATGATATTTAAAGCCCCTTGACACTAAAATTTTTTGATCAAGGAAGTATCTTTTCCTTACCTATGTTACTGACACTATGTTAAGTCTTACCCATCATCAGCTTGTGGTATGGTGGCAAGAACCACAAGCCTTGGTGCCAAAGGAGACCTGGGTTTGAATCCTGCTTCAGACCTTCCTAGTTGTTGTTTAACTATGTGGGTGTACCACTTGGACTTTCTGAGCCTCAGTTTCCTCATGTGTGAAATGGGTAGAAGATCAAATAAGATTATATATTGTAAAGAACTTTGAAAACCTTAAAGTGCTATATAAGAATGTCAGTTGTGATTATGATTGAAACACTTCGGCAGATGGCAGGTTTGGAGACTTAAGAGTGTTAAACAGTATGCATACTAAGAAAGTATGAACAAGCTAGACAGTGCCTTAGAAATGGCAAAGTACCATAGTGGCTTAAAGAAAGAATGACTAAGAGTTGGGTTGAGAATCAAAAGAAAAAAACCCTCTTCCTGCTGCAATACCTTTTCTTGATAAGAAGGTGACTAGTGAGCCCAAAGTGCTATCTCTTTAAATGAGACTATTTGCTAAATATGGCATTAGGATGGATGTGTGTGCCACTGAGCAAACATTTTTTTAATTATGAGAGAAATTAGTTACAGTTTTAATTACTTGGAAAGTGATTATATAAAAAGAGTTTCTTCCCCTCCCTTTTTGGGTTATGTGAATACTTTACAGAGCCCAGAAATGTATAGAAAATGTAGTCCCTAAAAACCTTCTAATTTCTGAAAACCTAAAGTCGTGCTTTTTTTTTTTCTTGGCTAAGAAACCATGTAAATGTATTTGAGTTGTGGTCAACTCAAAGATTGTTAGGAAGAAGTGAATCTCCAAAATTGCAAAAGCTCTGCCTATTCAAGTCTGAAGAAATGAAGAAAGATAAATATCCCAATACAGTTCAATAATAAATGAGTAGATAAATAAATTTTTTAAGAGTCCTTTATTATAATGCCCTGTGCTGGGGACACAAGTTAAAAATCAGGAATAGTACCTGCCCCCTAGGAGGCTGTGATCCCTTGAAGGAAGTGACAAATACAGAGAAATGTAAGACAAATTAAAGTTTGCAAAACATTTTACATAATTATCTCATTAGATCCTCACATCAATCCTCTTAGGACTGTATTGAAATACAAGTATTGAAATGATGAGTAAACTGAGACTAAGAGAGGGTAATGGCTTGCCAGAAATGGAATTCATGTCCAGGCTTCTTGTGACTCCAGCTCTTTCTACTATATGAGGCTGCAGAGGAGATGTCCTTAAAAATACTATGAAAAATTCGAGGAGAAAGAAATCACTTCTTACTAGGGAATTTTGGGAAGGCTTCATGGAAGTGGTAGCATATGACTTAGGACTTTAAAGGTCAGCCTATTTTCCATAATACTTGAAATTGACAACCAGGACTTTTGAGAAGGCTACTGGCATTGTTAAGTGCCAAGAGGTTAGGAACATGACTAGTGGGTATGGCTAAGTGCCATATTACAGAAATAATTTCTCATCAATTGCAGTGAATACTGCTCTTACTTTAACAAGTTTTCTGGTTTATAATTACCATGCACAATTTTTCAGCAAGTCCATATAGTTTAATTCTCTCTGGCAAAAAAAAAACAAAACGGGATCCTTGTGACCTTTTCCACTCACCCTGAAAATTCTGCCCTCTGATGAAGTTCCTTCCGGTCTTGCCTTTAGGCCCTTACAGTAACTCCTTTGGGGTAGGACAATGGGAATGTAGGTAAAACACCAGGGAAGATTGTAGCAATAAAAACAGCAATCTTCCCAAATTCCAAGAGAAACTCCTAGCTGCTATCAAACCATACTTTAAAAGCCTAGCATGAAAATCAGAAATCACTCAATTAGCTTGTTAAATATTTTGAGGCCCCAGAGAGACCCTACCCATTAGGAGGCGTCAGCCACAATGGAAGAATTTTAGCCATTTGATATTCATGAGACTAGGAAGGTTTAAGGAGAGCAGAGGACTAAATACTAGGCGTTTGGCTTTCTAATGTAAACACCATTATCATTTGGAAATCAATTAGCTCCTTGCACTGAGGGAATGAGGAGACTAAGACCTTTCTGAACTGCTATTGTGAGTCTGGGCTATTTGCTTTAATTAAAAGGAGACAGAGTGGATTATTGTCTCAAACAGAGGAGTTGGGAAGAGTCAGAAAATTACACTGTACTTCAGTGAACAACAAAGCCAAAGCAAGACACCCTGCTCTAAACCAAGCAAGTCTAGAGCAAATTAGCTTTTAAGCTGCGACTATGCTGAATAAAACAGCACTGAACAATTAGAAAAAATACAAAATCCTTGCCCTTCTTGGTAAGCACTAGACTAGATCTGAGGAGGGGTTACTATCCTTCTCCATATTGTAAAGATTTCTGCCAATGGTATTTTCTTTTCTCTGTCTTCTTGTTATAGATTTAGAATTTTATGGTAGAAGATATCCACACCTGCAAGGGGAAACATAATTCCATTTTAAAAGGTTGACTGGTTAGAGATATATGGTTTTGTTTACTATTGATGCTTTGGGGAAAAGTTTGTTAAGCTACCATCGTTTTTCTAACCGGAAAGTGCTTTTTTCTAACCAAGTGCCCTCTTGGTCTTAGTTAAGTCTTTTCAAACCTTGCCTCATTTGATAACCATGATTTCATGATCATACTTTAAAGAAAGTGTTATTATTAACCCCATTTTTTCAGATGAGGAAAATGAGACTCAGAGAAATGAGACATACCCAGAATTATACATGAAATCTCTTGAGGCAAGATTTAAATGTAGATCTTCTCGATTAGGTCAGCCCAGTGCCTCCCCTATTAAAACTAAGCAATCCTAAAGAGACTTATTTGACATACTAATGGCATTTTATTGTTATTTTTTCAATTATTGCAAATAAATTTTATTCGGTTGTAAAGAAAGTAGTCTTGCAGGTAATTAAAGGGAAACTGAAATGAGCTACTGTGTTTGCATTATGCTAATTTCAGATACCCAGTGAAATCTACAGCTCTGAAATAGTTTCTGGTTCTATACCAATAACCTGATTTGGGGGAGTTTGGGATAGTCTGCTATGTTAAAAAAAATGTTTTTTTTTTTTAATTGCTGCTTTTTTTTTTTAACCACACATTTTGGAATATGGTCCTTACTCTTCCCTACCTAGTGAATCTTCTCTTGTATGAAAGATTAAGAAAATAACAATTAAGCAAAAAAACAAGTCACATTAGTGATGTCTGACAGTATATACAGCATCTATTTCTTTCCATCTTCTCCAGAGAGAGAAAGGCGGTACTTTTTCTCCTATCTTCTCAAGAGCAAAGCTTGGTTTTAATTTTATAGCACTTAGTGGTTTTATTGTTATTTTGGTTTACATTGTTATTATCATAGATGTTATTTTCCTGATTCTGCACATGTCATGTTGTATCATGTGAATCTTCCCATGTTTCTCTAAATTCCTTCAATTTTTTATTTTTTATGTCTTGATAATTTCCTGTTGCTTATTTGTTTAGTCAATTAATAGTCACTCATTTTTTAAAATCCATTCTTTGCTACCATAACAAGAACATTTTATTATATATACCAAGTATACTCTTTATTTAAAAATTATATCAATCATTCCTAGGGTTCAGACTGAAATCTCATCTCATTGTTATAATAATTATTAAGCACAAATATCTAATACAGTGACCATATCTGACAGTATAGTATCTAGATTCTTAAGACAAAGTTATCTCTGACAGGGTTTATCCCAGTTAGCTAATATGGAATAGTACCCAAAGTACTATATTAAAGTGAAGAATTAAACAGTGATGATGCTTAAGAAGGTGAAGTTAAGTTCACAGTATAATAGTTTTAGAGTTGGAAGGGTTCTTAGAGGTTATCCAGTCTAACTCTCAGTTTTAAAGGTGAATAAAATGGAGTCCCAGATATATTAAGTCACTTGCCCAAGTCACAGAGGTAACAAGTGTCAGAGGCAGAATTTGAACCCGGGTCTTTTAACTATCTAGAACTCTTTCCACTGTACCACTCTATTCCTGATCAAGCGCACAAGAAATTCATCCTGGAGAAACACAAGATAGATTTCTGCAGGCACTCAAGGACTGATTTTCAAAACTTGTTAAAGAGGGGAAGATTAAAAAAGGATGTAAAAATTCATATGGTATTTATATCCTCTACACATGGACACATCCCCCCCAAAAAAGAGTGATCATCAACCATGTACCTGCAATATGCTTGATGAAACATGAGAAGGGAACAGGCAGGTCTTTGTAAACTATTTTCTGTAACAGACCACATCTTCACGGTGTCCCAGCTGATAAAATAGGTATAGCAAGCATAACTGTTGTCTTCTTCATTTAAAAAAAGATCAAAATGCAGCCTTAAAGGCTTTTATCAAATAAGGCTCTCCTCCCACTTTTTAGTTATGTAAGGTGCTATTGGACATAACTTTGTTCAATGGTATGCTTATGATTAGTGTCAAGCAACACATCATATAGGCATTCTAACCTAACTTGCTAGCCAGTGCCATGGAGGCTGTCATGTATGAGGCCCCAGTACAAGAGTAATTCTTCAACAGTGGTAGAATTCTGTAGAATATGCTGATTGCATTAAGTTCTGCATTGTTATAGGGCCTTAAGAAGACCTACACTAATTTGAAAGATATTGGCCCAGCTATCCATATTTAAAAAAACAAAGTAGACGGAAAAATGCATATCGCCCAGATTATCACTGTGATGGGACAGCTAAACCCATTAAGTCAGTCCATTAGTATATATCACTAGGACTAGTACTACAGGTGGGATATAGATCTGGGCCCAGAACTAAACAGGAAGAGGATTTGGGGGAATGGTACCAAACTTCTTCCTTCTGTAAAAGTCTGCATTTTAATACAAGTATTCTCCCATTGATGCTATATGGCTGCAGATCATGTAAAATCATGATCTTAGAATAATCAAAATTGCACCTGACCCAAAGGAAAAGCGAAAGATTCATGGTGGGTGTAAGAATGCTATACCATAATTGCTAGCAATGTCTTGTGCTCCAGAAGTGTTGTGACATCATCATAAACACAGAACTAGAAAAGTATGTGAGCCGATCATGTATTGAGATAACTCTAGTGCTGGATTAGTATTTATGAAAGGTTGAAAGAACTAGAGTAAGGCCCTTAGGACGTTAGTTGGCTTTCCAATGTAAGAGATTTATGGAAAGACATTGTCAAACATTATATAGGATGTCCATGAAGGCATAGCTGGATCCCATTTTGCGTTAGTAGAGGGAATTCCCACATGGATAATATACTGGATCTGTTGAAATAATCTTGTAGATACTTATATTGTTAATGTTTCATAATAGTTATTACAATTTACTAGATAAAATGTACTTTGGAAGTTGAAGAATTTCTTTTCATAGTGGTTAATGAAGCTATCGGTTTGCTTTTGAAAGACCCTAGCAACTATATGCATAAATACACAAATACAATTTAGATATTCCCTTTCAGTTTTCTCTCTATGGTGTCAGTGCTCAAAATCATACTTACTTTCCCCTATTTAGGCTACTATCACAGCAAAACATCAAGACAAACTCTACACATACATGGACACGTTTGCATACTTAGTAACATGTGCATCCACATTATTCCCCCTTCCCTCCTCAAACTAAGAAGCCTTACAAGTGAAAATCCACCATTTCCCAGTACTGTTTTGCTTCAGTGCCAAAGCACAGAGAGTATGTCCAATCAGCAAACCCTGCCTAGGGAGCTCTGAAGTAATGGAGGCAGGCTGAGATTACCTTGGCTATGGATGATTGACTTTAGTTGGATTAAACTAAAATCATTTTCTTTTAGCATTTCTCTGTTTCTTAAACTATAAAATGGAAACTTTATGGCCCTTTGGGTGGACATAGGAGCCCCTCAAGCAATTTTTAGATGCCAATCTGGTGTGGTCAGCAAGCAGAAGATTTCTCATTCTTGACAGTGGTATGTTGCTCAGCTGGCTGGAGTTTTCTAAATCTGAAATAAATGTATTATGGTGAAGCTGCCTGTCATAGACTTTGTAAACCTATTGGAAAATAAATAACCAAAGGCATATGCTCATGCAATAAATCAAAGGGATTTTGAGGGGAGCCTCTAGCTAATCCAGGCCAGCATCAGAACCTTGAACATGTACCATATCTTCTGGCTGAATAAACTAGGGATGTGGAATGATTTTATATATCTCCTGAATCTGGAGAAATCAAAGAGGTTGTGTAGTATGCAAAGTAGTAGAATAGAAGTGCTAATTTGGGATAATCAGTATTTTAGAGTAACTGAGGCCTGCCTCTCTGAGATTATTTTATATCATGGCACTAGTATGCATATAAAATGCTAAATGATTCATCTTAATCAACTAGGAAGAATTATACCTTCTCCTAGTTGACATGTGTTTGGAGAATATGATTGTATTGAGGGGAGCTGGATATAGAGTGACCAGCTGTCCATTCCAGCCTCTAGTCAGAATTTTGTAATCCTGAGATGCTTGATAGGATTTAAAAGGGAATGTATTTATGCATCATGCAGTGACAGTTATAAACCAGGTTAACAACATATAATGGAAAAATACATGATGGTTTTAGCAAGGCTGTTATCTTTTGCCCTGCCTTAATCTTACCAAATGTTAGAAACAGTGAAGAAAATTTGTCAGTTTGATGCACCAAATATAAGGGTATGGGAGCATTTCCACCTGTGTTTGTCCAAGGCCTTCCATACAGACTTTTAATTCTCTATTGCAATTACATAATATCATCATTTCAATGGTTTACAAATTTTTCTTATTCATATTGGCTTAAGTATTTCCTAAAAACATCGCCTAAATTAAGAACTGTTTTTTTAATTGTTTTGTGTTTTTTTAATCAAAGACTGATTCTTTTAATTTTCTACTACTTTGTTTTAAAAATTCTCTCAACTATGGCTTAGCTAGCCAGCAACAATTAATTAGTTTCCACTGTACTCAGAGTCCAAATCTGGGAGCTGTGGGGGATTATAAAGAATGTGAAAGACCTGGTCACTGCTCTGGAGCAGCTTATAACCTAATGTGGCAATGAGGTCAGTTTGCACCTATCCAGAACCATGAAAATGTACAGAGAGTCAAAACAAAAGAGGCAAACCTGAAACAACTCCAACTGCACAGTTATGTGGCATATGAGTGTGGAGCCACAAGGTAGGGCAGAACAAAGAACAAGAAGGTGTGATTGCAAGCAGGTAGGGTTACTCTGGAAAGGCCCTAGAGAGTTCAAGGTAGGGAAAGGCATGGATTGTCAGAGAACAGTATGGTTTTGAGGGGAGGAGCAGTGAGAGGAGTGTGTCGATCTGTTGGGGGAAAGCACACTTAAAATGACTTGGATGCAGGACAAAGGGAATTATAATGAACATGTCCCTATCTATTTCCCCCGAACCTAGATGGTGCAGAGAACATGGGCCAGGATGCAATAGAAGATGGAGGCATCCTGAGAGTTTTCCTTAATATAGGCCTTTGGTGGCCATGATCACAATTTTCAGAAAGGGATAGATTGAGTTCTGTATAACTCAAATAATCTTCTCTTCTCCTTATGGTAGCTTGGATCCAGAATGTGTTGCTTTAATTAATCTGTTAGACACTAATTGGGGATTACAAATTTGACCTCAAAGCAGAGAAATAATTACTTATGTTAATGTTTAGCCTTTCTTAAAATTCTGTTGTACCCTTTGACCCTCCTTAAAAAAAATCAGTGCATTGTGATAAATCTGCTGCACAGCTGCTGATTTTAGATGAGCCTGTGCTAAAAATTTTAGAGGGACAAGAAAAGCTTATTGAGGTTGACATCTTAGGCTGCATTATTGCTGCTTCTTTTGCTTTACTACTTGTGTATTTCCTCTTAATCCCACACACAGCCAGACCCCTGCCCATTGCTCCTGCTGCTATTCCTCTAGGAAAACTGGACAAACAGAACCTTTCCCAGACTATAATCTGCCTCTAGAGAGTTAGAGAAGCCAGTGAGGGTATTGTTCTTTTGGCAACTGGGCTGCTCTTCAGTGTTCAGAAGCTTGGTGGGCGTCTGCTAACTTGTGGGATTCTGTGAAAGGGGAAGCTGTAGGTATTGTACCCCATGCCAAAGGTTAGTGCTTCCTAGGCACTGGGAAAGCTTGGCTAGGAAGAGCCCTGGGATTACTTCTGTTTGCAGTACTGTATGTAACCTTGACATGCAATCAGCAGAGTAAAATATTCATTATTGCCTGACTGTCTGCTGAAGACAATTTCAATTATTCTGGCATTTCAATGGATGAGGAAACCCTTTAGGCTGGCTCATGAGATTAGACTTAAAGGCTGTGTAAATTAAGAAAGTTACAATCAGTACATTATCTGGGAGGCAGCTGTGGAATATACCACAGTAGGCAAAGAGAGACAAATTGCTATATTCAGGTCAGGGTTTTGATATATCAATTTACAGGTTTAACATATACATTGGTGAAAGAATGATTTTTGCCTTTCTTAAATCACTTTTAACTGCCCATACTAGAAGTTTCTGGAACTCGTAACTGGAATAGTCAGTTCATTTTGCTGACGCTTTGTTTTTAAAGCCTAATTTCAGCCAGAAAAAATATTGCTTCGGATAGAGTATGGGAATTAATCTTTCTAAAAGTTATTCAAACATTATAATATATGGTTGTTAATCAGAAAATTCCATTAGCAGAAATATTAATAATGTCCTGTAAAGGCTTTTTCTTTAATGGGATGCATTTCACTTCTTTTCTATAGATGCATGCTGATATGATAATTACAAGTACATCTATATAATAAATATAGCTTGACCACGCCTTTCTGATGTGGTAAGTATGAAAATGAGAATAATTAATATAATAACACATTGCATTTATATAATGCCTTTCATCTCAAAGGGCCCCAAAGCTACTATACAAACTACTGTATAAATGAAAACTATTGGTAAATAAGTTTATTATATGACTAATATGTGTATGTACACTATCCCACCCCTAAAAACCTTATTTTTTCTTAAATGTGTTACATTTTGATTGCTTTATGCCTCAGTAAAGTTCTGTTCTGATGTCTTATCATGCCATAGAAATGACCTTCAGTTCTAACAGGAAATGTCAGTGGAGCACAAGCTTTCATAGGTCTCCCTGCAAAAGCTTTGCTCATATGGACACAGTGACAGATTTTGTCCAAGGAGCAGCTTAATTAAATTCAGAGATGCTCATCACTGGATTGGCCACAGAATTACGAAGATTTCCAAGTTACAGAGAGGTTATGATCTTAATTAGAAGAGGAAATACCCACACTTAACAAAGTTATAGATTGTCAGTGTATTGAAATATAAACTATATGGTAGTCATTTCAGAATCAGAGTCTAGAGGTTTTTCCATTATTTACCAGGTATCTTTTGTGTTCCTCTGACTTAGATCCCCTAAACTGAAACACCATTATAGTAGGCTCAAGGAATGTATTTAAATTATTTTTTTAAGAGATGAATATTATCTTTTCCTCCATGAATTTAAACTTTTTATACTGTTCAAGTTTTGTGGAAAACTGTGCTACTTTTAATGTGGAAATAGTAAAAATGCTTTGTTTGTCAAGACCAGGCCAAGATATGGACTCTGTTTCTGTTGTCTTAGGAGCAGACCCCATGCCTCAGTTGGAGAGACTAATTACCAAGTTAGCTATAGGATAGTGAAACTTTTGGTTCTTCTAGCAACTCTTGAAGACCATCAAGGTGTGTGGAAGACTTAAGAGCCTTCCTAACATCTCTCATGTAGGCCTCCTTATCTCTTCTGATGCTATCACCCCCTAGTACAGGCCTTCCCTCACACTGGGCTATTGCAATAATCTGCTGTTGTTTACCAGCCACAAGTTTCTCCCCTCTCCATTCCATCTTCTATTCAACTGTCAGAATGAGGACTGACCATATCTTCACTCCCCTCACCCCCTCAGCCCCACTTCTTACCCCCTCCAGCTGTTCATAACCTGCTTTACCCTACCTTTCCAGTCTTCTACCCATTTCCCCCATATTTTACAATTCAGCTATGTTAGCCTCCTTATGGTTGCATCTCCCAACTTCAGGAATTTTCGTTGACTGTCCCCCATGCATGGAATACTTATATTCATATCCATGTCTTGGTTTCCTTCAGGTCCCAGCTGAAATCCTGATTTCTTCAGGAAGCCTTTCCCACTTGTTCTTAATTTCTACTGCCTTCCCTCTGTTGATTATTTCCAATTTATCCCATGTGTATAGTTATTTGTGTGTTATTTCCCGCATTAGATGTGTTTCCTTTTTTTAAATTTTTAATTAATTTATTGACTTTTAGTTTTCAACATTCAGTTCCTCAGTCCCTTGAGTTTCAAGTTTTCTCCTGCTTCCTTTCCTCCCCCTTCCCCCCCAGGGCGGCATGCAATCAAATATAGGATCTACACCTTCAAATACATTCATATTAAACATTAGTCAAGTTGTAAAGAAGGATTATAACCAATGGAGTGAACAATGAGAAAGAAGAAATAAAACAAGAGAGAGAGAGAGCAGCAAGTCTTTGCTTCAATCTGCATTCAGACTCTGTAGTTCTTTCTCTGGATGTGGACAGCCCTTTCCATCCTGAGTCTTTTGGAGTTGTCTTATAACCTTGCATTGCTGAGAGGAGCCCAGTCTATCAAAGTTAGTCGTCACACATACATCATGTCTATAATTGTATACAAAGTTCTCCTAGTTATGCTCTCCTCACTCAGCATCAGTTTATATAAGCCTCTCCAGGTTATGAAGTCTGTCTGCTCCTCATTTCTTATAGCACAAAAGTATTCCATTATATTCATATACCACAGCTTGTTTAGTCATTCCCCAATTGATGGACATTAGACTGTAAGTTTCTTGAGAACAGGGACTATCTTTTTCTTTTCTTTGTATCCCCAGCTCTTACCACAGTATCTAGCACATAGAAAGTATTTAATACATGTTTATTGACTTGAATATTCATATGGAATAAATTTAATTATGCATGGTTCCCTATTAGAATGCTAGCTCATGAGAGTAGAATTAAAAAAAAAATGTATCCTTGTAGACCTGGAGACTAGGTGCATTCCCCCTAGCATTTAATGAATGTCTGGTGAATTAAATTGATGAAATCACAGGATATTGAAATAATATTTGGTGGTAGGTTGTTAAAATGGAAGATGTTTAATTTTTTTTCTCTAGCCTTTGCTTAAGGAGGGAGGCAGCTTGACATGGTAGATAGAGGGCTAGCCTTAGAGACATTAAGACTCAGATTCAAGTCCTGAGTACTGATAGTGTGACCTGGATCAGTTATTTAACCTTCTGATGCCCTAGGCAACTCACTAAGACTCTAAATGTAGAGAAGTTGCCAACCTGACCTCCATTTAATAGAGGAAGTTTTCTTACCTGAGAATTCTGTATCAGGTGTCTAATCCTGATGCTTACCTTTTGCTTTAAGATTGAGTTTTTACTTTTCACAAATGCTTAGTGAACAATTAATGACATTGAGCAGAGAACCACCTTTTTTCATTCACATTGCTTAATCTACAACAAGTAGGGCTGGGGGAACACTCTTTGAGAATATTGCCATTTATTAGGTGAAAAGTCACAGAGAAGATGGGCAAGTTAGGAGGTCTCTTCATTGTCAGTTTATTTTAGACTATTTTACAATTGCCAGGCAAGCATATGCATGATCTTGGGTGCTCATTTCTGAGATCAGGACATATTCAAATAATGATCATTCCATTCCTACCTCACAGTTTGATTGCAAGGAGAGTACTACTGCTTAACTGAGTTGCCATTATTATGACCTCTCCTTTCCCAGAAATATATTGGTTTAAATGATTCAGTAGTAATGCTTACATCAGGCTGTCCCTGTAGGCCTTTTCAGGAAGGTGTTTCTCAATCAATAACATGGAATTCAATTTTTCTTTCCCTTTCTTGTTTACAGACCCAAATTATCCACCAGGGACAGTTTCTTGTCTTTTACAATACCAAGAAAGTACCCTTCATTGCAAACACTGAAGTTTGACTTCAGATTTACAAAGTATATTGTGTTGACATATTTTCTCATGGGAACTGTTAGGCCAGTTCAGGCAAGTGTCTGTGCTTCTTAAATGGACAGTTTTGGGACTAAAGAATTGAAAAGAGACCTTCTCTCAGGATAATCTGGGAGACAACCATGAAAAGAAGAAAAGACTTGTTTTAAAAATTTCAGGTAGCTCAATAGCAGAGATCCTGCTTACTGAGTTTGACAACAGATAGATTGCAAAGCTGACCTAATCCAAATGTGCTTTTTGACTTGGATTGGCTTTACTGATCCAGTACAATTGTGATGGCTTCCTCCAATCTGGTTAATGTTCAGATGCACTATTTGAGTTTTAGACTAATTATGGGCAAATCACTGACATTTTTTCTATAATGTGAAGACTGGTGCCAGCAGTAACTCAGTGAGATTTAACATAAAAGCAAGATAAAACAATTAAAGTGGAAGAATATTTGATTAAGTGGTTCACTGATTTATAGTAGAGTAAATTGAAATTGAAAGGACAGTGAACTTTTTTATGGCAATCATATATTATGCTCATTATCAGAGACTCTGGGTCTTTTGTGCTTTTGTGATTAAAAAAAAAATACCAGTTTAGGGATAGTAATCCTGGTAGTCATCATTCTTGTCTCCTGAGTTATGACTTCTTTTCTTTGCAAAGGTTAAATAAATCATATTCAAGTAAACTTATTGCAAAACACTCCATCTACATTTGAATGAACTAAAAAAGAAACAACAACAATGGTTGCATATGGTAAAAAAGACACAAACACTTTTGTTTTGGTGATAGGGCTTTAAATGCAGTTCGATCATCATGTATTTGGTATTTTTAAAATGGTAGCTATGACAACATCCCCTTAAGGGGTCTTGGGCCTGGTGTACGTGGAAGAGTATAACGCCTCGAGATTTGGTATCAGACACGGGGAAATTGTGAAACAGCTATGTTCCACATGCCTCCTCTTGTTTCATGGCTGGCTCATCTTCGAACTGAGTCTGTAACCTGGAGTTAAATTGCTCCAGTTGCCTGCCGTGAGCAGGTGCTTGCAGAGTACTCCTGTTCCCATCCTGGCATTTTCTTCATTTAAACCAAGATTGCTCCGGAAAAAAAAAAAAAAGCAGAGAAAGCATGTAGTTCACAAGCTAGGGTGTGGATGATGGCTGTGTCTACACAGGCAAAGATAATTTGGGGATCCAAACTGTCTATTAAGAGCAAAAAAACAAACAAAACAGTTTTTCTTTTCTTTTTTTGGCGGAGTAGAGGGTGAGGGGTGGGGTATGTTGTATGTGTAGGAGTGAGAACCCTGAATTATGTAGATTGGCTGTTTACACTGATTGCAAGATATCTGGTATACCAGGTTCTGCACTTTGTTATGGGAGTACAGATACCGAGCCAGAAAGGACATGGCAAATAAGGGATAAAGATATTGGCTGCTTTAAGGGACACATCCATTTTGCCAAGGACAAGCTTTCAGGGTCATCTCTTTGGTAGAGCATCTGTCTTGTAATTCATCACTCTTTAATCCAAATGTTCTTTTGTTATCACAGAATTTGTGTATGTTTATTTACTTGCAGAAATAACTCACGTTATTTAGAAGGGAAATGAGGATAGGTGTAAGCCATAGTTAGGATCTGAATTTTGTTTTGTTCCAATGAAGTTATAAAAAATGAGAGTCCCAGATACAGAGGTGACATTAATCTGTTCTGGAGGATTTTTTAACATATTCACAGGAAGCAGTTGGTGAAAGTAAAGTAGAAACACACTGGATTTTTTCCCTTTGAGTCAGGCACAGTGAGCAATGAAATCAACCCCACTTCTGTCCCTGTACTTTTGGCTGCCAAGTATCTTCACCATGGAGTTGGGGGAGACTCGATGCCATCTGTTGTTCCTTTCAGAAACCTTTTCAATGCTGGGGCTCTGTGCTCTGTGACATTTCTTGTCCCTGGTACCTCTGCTTAGGACATCTGCTTGAAGGTCATTCAGCACAAAAGCTCTCATTCAGAGATGAGAGGCCAGAGAACAGTGGGACAGAGGTGTTGCAAATGGGGTGGAGGGTAGGGTCTGTGTATGGAGGGGTGGGGGAAGGTGCCGCATCCAAATCACTGAAAAGATTGATCTTCTCACAGATCCTACCCTTTCATAAACATGTATGCTATGTTATAAAATTCATGATCTTAAAAAAGATGATAAACCAGTTAATTTCAGGACTTAATATTTGAAATTGCCAAGACTGCTACATAGATTTCTAATAAATTTCTTAGTGGGATTTTGATTTAATTCATTTATTCCTTTACTTAGTAAATAGTTATTGAAGGCCTAGTATGATCTAGGTTCAGTGCTAGCCAGAAATGTAGCAGTTATGAAAGAGGCTGTCAGGGCTTTATGCTAGGGTGCTGAAATAGTGGATCAGGCAGTATGCATGGGCCTTTGGGTAACTGCCATCTCCTTTTCTCATCTGTTGATACAGCTGGTCTCAACCGACCCCTCAGGGCCCTGCTGCCACAGCACCCTTTTTGTGGGACCCACTTTTCCTACCAACATCCTATCCCCTCTGCATCCACTGTTGGATTTGTCCTCAATTCCCCTAACTACTTTTACCCCAGGTGAAAATATTCCTTGTTATAGCCCTGGTTCTCCCAGTGAGGAGATTCAGAACAAGAATTAAAAGATAATAAACTCATTCACAAGTTGCTTACAGTCTAGTGGGAAAGAGAAGATGTAGTTAAATCACTATAATAGAGTCATAGGATTTATTGCTCTAAGGGGACTTTAGAGGTCATCTAGTACAATCTCTTCATTTGACAGCTAAGGTGAAACAGAAGACCAGAACTGTGATAACTTGCTCAGCAAGGGGCCAGGCTGTGATTGTTCCAAATAATTTCAGAGGAAGAAGAGATCGCTTCCAGCTAGGGATCCACATCATGTAAAACTTCATGGAGGAGTTTATATTTGACTTTGGCCTTGAAAGGTTGGTAAGATTTTAACAAATAGGATCGGTAGGATTTTTAACAACAACAAAAAATTTGCAGGTGGTAGTAGCAGGGCCAAAGCATCGGAGGCAGAGGGAACAAAACGGTGGAGGAAGGAAAGTTCAGGTATCTGTAAGTTGTACAGTTCATGTGAGTGCTAAAAGCCCATTGACTTATAAGGGAAATATATATGTTATCATCCCCCAATTAGTGTATGACTCCTTGGGAACAGGGACTGTCTTAATTTTCTCTGTTTCCCCAGTGCTTGGCTTATAGTGAGTATGTAAGAAATGCTTTATTATTTGTTCATTTATTCATGTACAGACTGTTCTTGCTTCATGTAAATTCTTTAGACTTTTATGGAAAGTGATTTTTAAAAAAGTTTAATATTTTATTTTTACCTAATTATATGTAAAACAATTTTTTACATTTGTATTTTAAATTTTTTGAGTTCTAAATTCTCTCCCTCCTGCCCAATTGAGAAGGCAAACAATTTGATATAGATTATATGTGAGCAGTCATGCAAAGCATATTTCCATGTTAGTCATGTTGTAAAAGAAAACACAGACAAAAAGGCCCCAAGAAAAATAAAGTAAAGAAAAAGTATGTTTCAATCTGTGTTCAGACTCCACCAGTTCTTTTTTTAGAGATAGCATTTTTCATCTTAAGTCCTTCAGAATTGTCTTGGATCATTGTATTGCTGAGAATCACTGTCATTCACAATTGATCACCACACGGTATTGGTTCTACTCATCTCACTTTGCTTCAGTTCATGTAAGCCTTTCCAGTTTTTTCTTCCAATTTTTTGCCACCACTAAAAAAGCTGCTATTAATATTTTTGTACGTATATAGGTCCGTCTCCTTTTTGTTTTTTTATTATCACTTTGGGATAGGGACCTAGTAGTAGTATTGCTTTGTCAAAGGGTATGCAAAGTTTTTTTTAGCCCTTTGGGCATAGTAGAAAGTGATTTTTAAGTAATACAAATTTGTCCACTGAGGATGGGAAGGGGGTAAGGAGACAGGAAGAGAGCTGTATGGCCATGGAAGGAGGAGGCCAGCATACAGTTTAAGGACACTGTAGGGAGTAGGGACAGAGAATCAAGAGCAGGAGGAGGAACATGAAGCTAGCCAGGTGGAGGCCTGGCCAGAACCAAGATGAAGAAGGGGGAAGGAGAAGAGGCAGACACCTGGGGAGGCCAGACACAGACAGAGACAGGAGAGGCTAAATGGGGGTGGGGAGAGGCAAACATAGATGGGTTCCCAGAGCCCAGCAAAGGTCTCTTCTCTCCGCAGGGGTGGTCTCAAACCAAGCCCCCAATTAGGCAGCAGCAGTGGTGGTCTCTCTAGGCTTCCTTCCTCTCCTTCACTTGGAGGGTTTTTTGTTTGTTTTTGTTTTTTTAGGGTTTCCTGTAGTAAAGTTAATACAGGTGTTTTTTGGGGAATGCAGATTTCTAAATTTGCATAATGTGGATTTACATAAAATAAGAACTGTCTATATTAGGTTTTGAGGTCAAGGGCCTATGAAGCCAAATATTAAAGGATCATTGATGTGGATGTTGAAATAACTGAAAATGAGGTCAATTTCCTTCTTTTTAGGGTGATAGATTTATAGCTGGAAGAATCTTAGAGGTTATTTAATCTTTCCCCTCTCCCCACATTGTACAGATGAGGAAGTAATCCTAGAGAGTTTTAAGTGATTCACCAGCAGTTACATGGGTAACGATCTAGCAGAACCAGAATTTGAACACAAGTTTTCTGGCTGCACTTTACAGGTTCTTTCCTTTACACCTGGATGGCCCTGTATAACTAGTATCAGTTTTTATCTTTACCTTATACCTCTTTATCTTCAAGTGACTGAGAAAGTGACTTTTGGAAGGTTTAATTCAATTCAACAAAAATTTAAGTGTTTTCTGTGTACAAAAAATAATCATCTGAATTATATTCAAATTTAGGTTTAAGTAAAAGTTGAGCACCATCTAAATGCTAGTCAAGCTTCTCAGCTCTACTTTCATAATTCTCAAAGTGTGATCTAGCCATAGGGAGTGACCTACCAGCCTCTTTCATGGGGTCCAGAGATAGAAAAGAAAGTGAAGGCCAGATCTTGTGGTATCTAGTCTGACATCCCAAAGCCAGAATAGGGGAAAAAGAGAGGATGTGAAGGGACTGTTTACTGTGAGACTTAACTAGCTAGCTGCTTGAGAACACTGGTTATGCTCTGTTCCTCTGCCTTTTCACAGTCCCTTTTTCTTTCAGCAATACTTTTAACCTTTTTTCTGTTATTTTTGCCTCCACTGATTGAGGTTAAAAAAAAATTGCCACAGCAGGCATCCAGGAAACGTCACCAATTAGATTCCTTGACCAGTTTGTCTCAAGGTTTCATTATTTATGGAGAAAAACTAGTTTATGTGGCAGAGATCTTAGCTGTTATTATTCCTATCACAGAAAGCTAATTAGTGGAGAATTTGACATTTGGATTGACTTAAAAATAGAAATTCATTAGGTGAAGAGGTGAAAGGACATGTCAGGTATAGGGACCAACTTAAGACATTAAGAGGGCATTGCCCTGGGGAAGTTTGTTGCTTTTTGGTAACAAGCAGATAGGTTGGTAGTCCAGTCTTCTATTGTGCCAGTGTGAATTTATAAGTGTGAGGGAGACTCCTCTCAATTCTAGCAGATGTAAAAATTCTGAGGTGCTTCCAGAGGACAGCTATTTGAGGATCATATGCCTTATTAGTGGTAGTTTCACTAATAAATGTACCAAGGAATCCTTTCACCAGTGAATTTTTAAAAACCATCCATTCATCCTTCATACAACAAACATTTATTGAGCATTTTACTTGTATTGTATACCCAGCTAAGCACTGGAAAAGTACGAATTTAGATAAGACACTGTCCCTGCCATCACAGAACTTACAGTCTAGCAGAGAGATAAAGCAAAAACACACAGAACTATAATATATTATAACATGTGATAGGTATATTAGAGAGTTGCAAAACAAAGTGCTATGAGAAGTATCCAGAAAGTTCATTCCTGCCTCTATTTCACACAATGTTTATTGAATTGAATAAAATTATTCTGTCTATATATGTTAGAGGTCCTTAACTTGGGGTCTGTGGACCTGTAAGGGGTCTGTGGATAGATTTCAAGGGATCTGTAAATTTGAAAAAATATATTTTGATAATTGTATTATATTATAATTGCTTTTTGTTATAATTCTATGTATTTTATACATTCAAAAGCATTATTTTGATAAATTCATAGGCTTCACCACACTGCCAAAGGAGTCTATAACACAAAAAATGGTTAAGAAAGCCTCATGTAGATGATAAAGGAAAGTATTATGGTCCGGGCCTGACTTATGGTAGTCCAGAATTTCAGACTTGGGTTTGGAATAAAATGAGATATTCATGGGTCATCTAACGTTTAACAAAAGAAGATTTACTTACAAATAACATGGAAAGAATATTCAGCAAGCATACATCATTGATTCAGCTGGGCATAGCTCCATTGCTTCATTTGTCATGGTGATTTACCAGGTCAGAAGAGTGTATCAAATCTAAACAGCTCCACCTCCTTCTCAGTTTGACTTTTTATACTTTAGGCAACTAACAAACTATGTCACCTTTTAGAGAGAAACCAGCCTATGAAGCAGAGCTCTTAGTAGCTATTGTACCTATTGCAGAAGACTAATTAATGGAGTACCTTATGCTTGAATTGGGCTTTAAAAAACAAATAGAAATTCATTAAGTGAAGAGAACAGGAAAGGGCATGCCAGGTACAGGGAACAATATAAGCAGGAAAAGGTATGTTCTTTTAGGGATCAAAGCGTAGTACAGTTTGTTGAAACTTATGAGGGAGTAATGAGGTAGCTTGGTGCCAGATAGTGTAGACTCAGAGCCTTGAATGCTAGGAAACATACATTGAATTTTCCTTTGGAGACAAGAAGGAGTTATTAAAGATTTTTGAATAAAGTAGTAACATGATCGGACTAATGTATAAGAAACCTTATTCTGGCAGGACAGATTAGAAGGGTGAGTTTGATATTCCTCCCCAACTCTTGTGAAAACATCAATCTATAGTCCAACATGGAGCTTGCAGCAACTTATACCATGTTTCTTGGTCTTCTATTCTTTACCCCTTTCCATTTCTATGCAAGTGAGACCAAAATTAGCTTCAGGGGTCAACTTTGAAGGGAGAAAAATGTCAAAAAAGTATGGAGTGCTGACTGGGGAAAGGGAAAAGAAGGAATAGAAAGGGGAAGTGACTGGAGAATGGTAATGAGACTTGCAAATAAATGGTGTTGGTACTATTTCTGGAGTAATTGTATATATCTGGACCTTTATTCACTTGTAATATGAAGTGATTCTGGGTCGCTTCCTTTTTTTTTTGTTTTTGTTTTTTGTTGTTTTTTTGGGGGGAGGGGAGAAGGCAGGGCAATTGGGAGTAAGTGACTTGCCCAAGGTCACATAGCTAGTAAATGTGTTAAGTGTCTGAGGCCAAATTTGAACTTAGGTCCTCCTGACTTCAGGGCTGGTGCTCTATTCACTGTACCACCTAGCCACCCCAGGCCACTTCTTTTTACTTCCCTGAGTTACTACCAATCACCAGAAGTTTAAGAGGCGAGTCAAGGGGGAACAAAGCCAAAGAAGAATAACTGTCTAGATAGCTCTGTTTGTCATATGTTGTGATCTTGCAGCATCCTGACAGACTCTACAATTTTGGACAAATTCAAAATACTCTATCTCAAGACTTCTTAGGAAAAAAGCAACTTCTGTCGCAGTTATGCAAAGATTATGTACCTAGCAGGTAGATATTTAAACTCATGGTATAAACTCTCAAGAACACGGGTATAATATAGAGCAAAAGTGTCAGATATTGCTGCTTACAGCACTCCTAAGTACTACCTGAATCAGATCAAAATGCAATTGAGAAATATTTAACAAAATCAATAAAAACACAATATTACATAAATAATGTTAATATGTGGTCTTCTAAGTCAATATGTGACCAGCAGGGATCCTTATCATGGTTTGGTGTTCCCCATTTCTCTTAGAATTTGACAGTATAGTTTGTCCAAAGAATTGGAAATGATCATAGGTTTTAGAGCTAGAGGGGACCTTGGAGTCTAGAATAATGATTTTTAAGGAAAGCTTGGTCTAGCCATCTTTTGGGGGAGGAGAGTCTAAATTGCTAAAGATCCAGGGAGTTGTATTTCTTTCCAGATTAGGTAGAGACAAAAGTTTTTGTGCAATTGGATTGGGAGGGGGGAACAGTCTTCTGTTATAGCAACAGTTTTTAATTCTCTTTGGAGAAAACAAGAGAGAGAGTTGGAGAGAGAGAAAGTTAAGATGAGAGTGGTGATGGTAGTAGTGCCTGGAAGATGCTTTCTAGGAGATGTACTCAGCCTTGTACCATAATGGATCTTGTTTTTTCTCTAATTTTCTGTTAAGTGAAACCAACAAGGGTCAAAAGAATTGTCTACTCAGAGGAACTGCTGAATTAAAGATGAACCACTTTCTCCCTGTTTCTTGCCTTTTTGTTTTATTGCCGCTTACATAGGGTGTGTAGGGTGTTCAGGGAGGACTGGCATCTCTAGTGTGAGGGCTTGCTGAGCCCGTTTTAGGGCTGCTCATCCAGTTTTTGGTGTCTACCCATCACCTAACTCTCACCTGTGGCTCCAAGATGTTGCATGTAGAGCGGTCACACCTCAGTAAAACAATCACAGCAGATAGCCTAAACCAGGTTAAGGGGAACTAACAGGCCTCAAATCTATCAGTAAGTTAGGGGGATGTCTACCTCTCAAGCTTGTGAAGACTTCCTCCAGCAGAACAGGTAGATAAGAGTAATTTATTTCATCCACCATTAAGATGGCTGAAGCCAAGGTCATCCACCACATTTTGGGCCATTACCAGTTATCTTTTGTCCTATCACTGGACTTCAATAACTTTGGGAGAGAAAGTGAGGCTGATGACTTTGCATAATTCTTTCTCACTTAAATCCAATTCATGTGCAAGTCAAGACATTACCTGTGTTGTCCTTAGTCCTCTTTGAAATTGAAGACTGAACAATAGCAATGTAAAGTAAGCGATGGTTACCATTAAGAGTTTCTTTGTTTAAATTTCCTGACTGGCCATTTGTATGTTAGTAATGGTTCCTGATAGAGCTAGAATACTTTTTACTGCAACCAAGTATATTTGCAGTAGAGAGTGTGGGTCAGAAAGTAGTGAATGAGGTGCTTTGGATTAAACCAGTTAAGAGAACACCCGCCTAGATTGCCACTCAACAAATTGCTTGATGGCTTAGAACATTTTATGAATTTTGTTAATTATTGTATTTTAATCCTTCTAATTTTGCAGAGAAAGGAAGCCATAAGAAATAAAGACCTTTTGAATTTAAAGTAGGCATGTCACTCTTCACCTTTTGGTCCTCTCCAGCCACCCCCCCCCCCCCCAGGCAAGAGAAGGGAAAGTGATTAGAGGAAGTAACTTTATAAAAATATCACACTCAGGGGTGGTCCTAATGGACCAATTAGTATAATGAGGGAGAATCAGTCCATCCAAAATCCAAAGAGAGAGAGGATAGTGCTTCTCAGCCAAACTGCCCACCACTACATCCATTGGACAACACCAGTTTAAACACCTCAGTTTACGTGAAAAATCAGAGTCCTAGAGAGACTACATTATTTTTCCCAGGTTACATGGTGATATGCAGCAGAGAGGGCATTCAAAACCACGTCCTCCAAATCTAACTCCGCGGTTCTTTCCAAGCTATCCATTTCTTCCAGTGTAATTTCATCCAATTTAGCAGGCATCCTCTCCACAACATACTTTTGAAAAATGGTCATTTGTCCTCTGCTTTAAGGCCTGTACTTATGGGGGGAACTAATTACCTCCTGAAGCATCCCATCCTACTTTTTGACAGCTCTAATTGTTTGGAAGTTTTACCTTCATATTGAACTGAAATTTGATTCAATTCCAACATGCTGCTCCTAGTTTTACTCTCTAGGGCTAAGAAAAACAAGTTTAATCCTTCTTCCACATGACAACGTTTCAGATACTTGAAAATAACTGTCACATCCTCCCCTAAGTCTTCTCTTCTTCAGGATAAATATCCTTAGTTCCTTCAACCAACCTTTGTATATTATGGTTTCAGGCATCTTCACCATTCTGGTTTAATCAATCAACCAGTTAATCAACATTTAATTTTTTTTCCATTTTTCAAATGATTTATTAACTTCTGATTTACATCATTAATTTCTGCCAGATTTTGAGTGACAAATTTTCTCCCCGTATTTCCCCTACCCACCACCCCAGAATAGCAGTCCCACAGGATATCCCCTCCTCCAATCTGCTCTCTCCCATATCTTCTCCCATACCTCCTTAGGCTTTTCCCGTAGGGCATGGTGGATCTCTATGCCCCAGTGCCTGTATATCTTATTTCCAATTACATGTAAAATAGTAATATAATAATAGTATATATAATTTTAACCATTTGATTTTAAAACTTTGAATTCCAGATTCATTCCCTTCCTCCCTTGTCACCCAACTTTACTGGGAAGATAAGCATTTCAGTATAGATTGTACATGTGTAGCTAATGCAAACCATTAACATAGTAGATATATTGTAAAAGACTGACTATAGTTCCCTGCCTCCTAGCCCACCACCCATTTGTTCTATTCTCTACTTTGATCCTGTCCCTTTTCAAAAGTGA
>NW_027186523.1:9522006-9552487 GCF_028583685.1 Petaurus breviceps papuanus
TTGAGTCAGTCTGTTTTTTAAGGTGTGGTTTTCCTCAGTCAGATTGTTGAGTCTTATTTTGTAATTTTCTTGCATCGTTCTCATTTCTCTTCCCAATTTTCCTTCTACTTCTCTTATCTGCTTCTTAAGGTGCTCTATAGCCTGTAACCAGCTCGTATTTTCCTTTGAAGCTTTTGGTGCAGGAGTTCTGACTTCACTGTCTTCCTCCTGTTCCATGCTTTGATCCTTTTTGTCCGCAAAATAGGAGTCTAATGTTGGAATCTTCTGTTTGTTTTGCTTCCTTTGTCTGGTCATGTCGCCCCTCAGTCACTTAACCCCTGGGCTTTTTGCCACAGTAGGACTCTGCCACCAGAAGGGGGGGCTTTTGTCCCAAACACTGGGGTTTTCTCAGCTGCCAGAGGTATTAGTTGGGTGGTGTCTCTGAGGTCTCCACATGCTCTGGCAAGCTGGTTGCACACCCCAGGACCTCCATCCTAGACTGGAATCCAGATCTAAGCAGGTTAAAGCAAGAGCAATTACCCCTCAGACTGGTGCTTGGTCCCCCTACACTCTGCAGACCAGGAGCTGAAGCTGCCACGTGGTGCTGGCTGGCTGTGCAGGTGTCTCAGCATCTTCTCACCCCAGGGGCAAAAGCCACGCACTCCCACTTACTGGGTCCCAAAGTCCAGACTGCACTGACCTCTCACTTTGTCCTTCGCATCTATGTGTTGATGAATCTGGAAACAGCCACAGCTGCTGGTGCTCTGGAGTCCCTCCAGCCCGTGGCTGGTTAGGCCCACCCTGGGTCTAAAATCTCTGGCTCACGTGGGCTTGGGCTCAGTTCCCAGAGCGCTGTGCTGGCCACTTGCTGCCGGCCTGCCGGGTTGTTCTCAGCAGGAGGTTACCTTATCTGTGTCATTTTGTGGGTTCTGCAGCTCCAAAGTTTGTTTAGAGTCCCCTTTTACATGGATTGGGGAAGGTGGTAGCCGAAGCCCTGCAGAGGTCCTGTTTCTACTCTGCCATCTTGACTCCACCCCCTTAATCAGCATTTATTAAGCACAATAGACTACAAAGAAGAAATTGAAACTGTCTTTCCTTTCCAGAAGGTGACAAATTACTGAGGGACCCAAGTGTATAGGGTACTATACTCACTCCCTTCACCTAAGGGTACTTCTACTCTGGACCCATGCATGTGATGTGGACTAGGTTCGATTTGGGAGAAGCTTGGACTCTACTGAAAGTGGGGCTAGCTTTTCTTTTGTCACACTCTTTGGCTAGAGAAAAGTTATTTGAGGCTTAGGTTTTTTTGACTCATATCCCCAAAGGGGAAATTAGAAAGCATCATTATACAATGTAAATCAAATATGGGATATTTTTTTTCCTATGCACAAAATAAATACTAATGGATGTAAAATACTCATGAAATGCATGGAAAACTTACATAGGATTCAATAACAACCTAACTACCATTATAGTCTGTTAAGAGACTGATATCTAAATCTCATCAGATTAAAAAGTCGAGTCAACTTGAATTTATTAAGTGCTTATAAGGCACTGTACTAAGTACTGGAAATAAAAAGAAAGGCAAAAAAACAAACCAAACCAAAAAACCCCAAACTCCTCCTTGTTCTGAAGGAAATTGCCATCAAATGGGTGAGACCACGCTGAAAAAAAGTATGTATACAAGATATATAAAAAGTGAACTGAAGGTTATGAGAGGGAGGGTGATGCTGACATTGAGAAGATACAGGAAAGTCTCCTTGCAGAAGGTAGGATTTTAACTGAGCTTTGAAGGAAGCCAGGAGGTGGAAATGAAGAGAGAGAAAATTCCAGTCATGGGTAATAACCATTAAAAAGGCATGGCATCAAGAGATAAATGAGGCCGTCAAGGAGGCCAATGTTTCTGGACTGGAGAATACACGGAGGGGAGTAAAGTATAAGAAGACTGAAAAGGTAGGAAGGCATTAGGTTCTGAAAGGCTTTTAAAGCCAGAGGATTTTATATTTGTTCCTGAAGGAGCCATGGGAGTTTATTGATCAAGGGGGTTTGTGGCATGAGGAATCCTGTGCTTTAGAAAGATAATATTCTCAGCTTAGTGGGGAGAGACATGAGGCAGGAAGGCAACCAGAAAGCTATTGCAGTGGTCCAGGAGAAAGGTGAGGAAACCCTCTACCAGGGTGGCAGCAGTGTCAGAGGAGAGATGGGAGAGTACAGTAGAGATGCTATAAAGGTAATTAATAAGACATGGCAACATATTGGTCATGGGGGTGAGAATGAGGAGTCGCATATAACACTCAAGTTGCCAGCCTGGATTGGTGCGAGGGATGGTGGTGTACTCCATAGTAAATAGGAAAGTTGGGAAGAGGGGAGGGCTTATGGGGAAAGATAATGAATTCTGTTTTGGACATGTTGAGTTTAAGTTGTCTGTGTCTTAAGGTGCCATCCAGCTTAAGATGACCAGTGGGCAGGTAGACATGGATACAAGTCCTTTCAAACTCACAAGGTCACGTCCAACCTTGTATATGTCTATCCAGTAATAGATACTCATTAACCTAAGATCAGGAAAGAATAGACAAAAAGAGGCATCTGCAAACTGAGACTTAGGTTCTTTTAGGTGCATTATGTCCTTGATTTGCTGTTTATTCACAGGTGCATGGTGGCTGAGGTGGAGGACAGAGATAGTGCTTCTGCTCTACCCTTTGAGGAAAGCAACTTCATATCTTAGATATATGGAGGTGGAACAGACAGAGAGAGTGCTAAGAGAGGGGTCACTCCACTGGTATACTGGTAAATGTTTAAGAACTGGGCTTTCAAAAAAATTGATGCATCATTAACACTTTCTTAAGTCTAGATAACCAACAAAATGATAAATCAAGCCCTGATTTGTAGTAAGTTGTGAATGCTCACACTGAAACTGTAATGTGGGCTCAACTGGCTCCATCTTATCCCTGGGTCACTTCCACTAAGTCATCATTTCTTTCTGTTCAGCAGCCATTAAGAGGACTGCCTCCAAACACAAAGCCCTTTCACCACTGATTTACTTTAGAGCTAGAAGCAGTCAGAAAGGTTGTTATTCCCAAAGGATGGAAGCATTGAGTCATCATCTCTCTGGAGTCCCTGAAAGTTTCTAGGGGACCTCTAGGCACATACATAATCTTTGGGATGGCCCCTCAAAGCCATATACATAGCTATATGCAAAATAGACACAAAAGAAATATAAGGCAATTTTTTTTTTTGGGGGGGGAGAATATTACCAGCTGAGGGATCAGGAAGAGGCTTATGTACAAGGTATTACTTGAGGTGATATTTGAAAGAGAATACTGATCTTATGAAGTAGAGGGCTAGAGCTAGTACATTCTAAGCATGGAAGACAGCAAATGCAAAGGTAAGAAATAATGTATATAAGTTCAATAAGAAGACCAATTTAGTTAGATTGTAGGATGTATTGTGAAGGGACTAATACCTGTTAAGATTTCCTTTGTCTTCCCTTTATGCCCTCCATAATATGGTTCAGGTTAGTTTTCATGCCCATTATCACTTATTATCCCCATCATGGGTTAGTTTCACCTAAAAAGTAACAAAGGTGTCCCTAGGACCTAATTCATCTAGCCATATTGACAGGACTTTCTGGTCACTAAGGGCATAAAAATCCCAAGCTCAAGGAGCCTCTCAGACTTGGTAGATGCCCTGATAACAAAGGAGTCACCATACCCTCCCTTGCTGACCAGATAGGTTTCCATAAGCAAGAAGACATGTCTACAAAAACTGAAGGTGCAATGACTTCATGTCGTCCCAATATGGAACCTAGACTAACATGGTGCCAGCATCAGGCCTACCCCTAATATGTCTGAAGGGAGGAAATGTGTTATTAGAACCAGAAAGGTAGATTGGGACAGTTTATAAAGGGTTTTAAATGTAAAACAAAGGAATTTATATTTGATCCAATTATAATAGACAATTCCTAAAGTGTTTTGAAAAATGAATTGCTGCTGTTGACTGTATACTTTAGGAACATCACTTTGATAGGTGTGGGGAGGCTAGATTAGAGCAGAGACACTTAAATCAGGCAGGCTATTTCAACAGTTCAGTCTATGTCTGGTTACCTTCTGGATACATTACAGTTTGTCAATATACTTCCTAAAATAAAGTATCCAGGACTGAACACAAATACTCTAGATGTAGTATGAACAGGGTAGAGTGAAACAGGACTCTCACCTCTGTTCTGGGAAATTTGCTTCTCTTAATATAACTTAAGATTATATTAGCTTTTTTGATTACCATTTCACTTTGTTAACTTTTATTGAACTTGTCTATAAAATCCCCCAGGTCTTTTTCTCATGGGCTATTATCTAGCCATGTGTTCCCATCCTATATATAAATGAGTTTTTTCAGTCCAATTCTAAGACTTTACATTTATCTTTATTAAATTTTATCTTATTAGATTTGTCCCATCATACTAGCATACTGAGATATTTTTGGACCATGATTCTGTCATTTCACAAAGCAGCTATCTTTCCTAGTGTCATGTCATATGAAAAATTGATACTCATACCATTTATGCTTTCATCCAAGCCATTTGTGAAAATATTGGAAAGAATAGAGCAGTGTGGAATTTTACTTGGTGAGTTCTTTTCCATTTGGCTCTGATTGTTCAATCAATTTTGAATATACTTAACTGTACTCTACTTTTCACTTCATTCCATCTTGTCATAAAGGTATTGGGATAGATTTTCAAATACTTGCCAAATTACAGGTATGTTATACCAATGACATCATCTTTATTTACCAGTCTAGTAAACCTATATAAAAAAGAAATGGGGGCGGCCAGGTGGCTCAGCGAGTAAGAGCACCGGCTCCAGTGTCGGGATGACCTGGATCAAATCCGGGCTCAGATACTCAGCACCACACCCAGAAATAATAACTGGCCGTGTAACCTTGAGCAAGTTACTTAACCCCAATTGCTTTAAAAAAAAAAAAAAGAAATGAAGTTGGTCTTGATAACTTATTCTTGATGAACCCATGATAGATCTTAGTGGTTACTGCTTCCCTTTCTAGGTGCTCACAAACCCTCCTGCTCTAGACCAGGACTTCTTAAACTTTTTCCACTCAAGACACTTTCAGTGCTTCAGTTTGAGAAGCACTGCTCTAGACTTTTATTAGGATTCAAAGTGAAGCATATTAGGATATTATTTGAAGGATTTGTCTTTTTAGAAATTGAATGAGAAAAACATCTTGGCATCAAAACTCAATAAAAGTTTGATATTGAAGATTTATAGGGAGTTAGCACAAATCCATAAGACTATGGGCATTCCCAATAGATAAATAAAGGGTTCAAATGATAAGCAAGAATGTTTTTCTAAATTAGAATTGCAGATTATAAATGACCATTGGAGATGTGCTCCAAGTTACTAATTGCACAAATACAAATTAAAATAACTGACATGTTTTCCCTGCACATCCTAAAAATTGGCAAAAGTAACAAAAAATGGACACAGTCAATGTTGGTGAAGGAATACCGAAACATTAATAATACACTGTTGGTGGAGCCGTGATTTTGTTCAATTGTTCTGGATAACGGTATAGAATTATAAAAGTGGTTAAACTGTTTGTCCCCTTATACACAGAGATCCCAGTACTGGGCATATAACACAAGGAGGTATTTTTTTTACCTCCTTTTGTTTTTTTAACAAAAACAAAAACCCCCCAAAAAATAAAAACCAGGAACAAAGATGAAATATATAGCAAATTATTTGTGGCAACATCTTTTATGGCAACAAAGATCAACTGGGACTGTATATCTAGAAATAACTGATGTAAAAACAAAAGGCAAACTTAAAAAAAGAATCAACCTCCTTTTAGCAGATGCTAGATCTTTGTGGTAATAGCTACTTATATTTTGCATATTAGTTTTAAAATATGACTGATGTGAGGAAAATATTTAGTTATTTAACAACATGAAAAGATTCTCTGTTTGAATTTATATTACCCTGGTAACTAATTTCTGTATAGGGAAACAGGTAAATGAAGAGAAAACATTTAATGAATAATCTTGTCTATACTGTAACTACAAGCCTTTTGAATTCTTTATTCTCAGCCATAAATTCCATCCTTGAGGGACCAATATAAAATTGATCTCCTGCATTGTGCTTTCTCTTTAATTTGTAATCAAGATATATTATTAAATGTTTACTGGTTTGAATATAGTAACAAGGTAGTTAATCAGTAAGAGATATGCTAGGACAGTATCTCTTAAAGAATATGGGTTATAGCATCTGGTGTAGATGAAAGAAGAATAAGAATTTTAAGTTACAGTGACATTCCTCATGTAATGGACTATGGTGAACCTCACTCTCAAAATGCTCAAAAAGACCTATGATCTTACTGATTCTGGGGTTCTTTACAGTGATCCAGATTGCAACTCATCTATGCCTACCCATTCATGTCCTCCCCAAAGTATACCACGGGGGATCCCCTCATTGTGTTGGTGGCCCTCCTCACTTTTTTCCTGACAACACAGGGGTACAAACAGAGAACTTTGATTATCCATCTGTCATCTCTTTCTTGTAACCAACCCATCTTCTCTTTTGGTTCTATAGTTCTTTCATAATCAGTTGGTATAGTTAATTTTCATTGTAAAATGATAATGATAATAACAATAATAGCATTCATATAGAAAAGTATTATCTTGCTTGATCGTTTTGAGATAGATGCTATTATTATCCACATCTAATAGTTGAGGAAACTGAGGTCCAGAGAGGAGATGAAATTTAAACTCAGCTCTCCCTGACTCCATTTGTACTGTATCCGTTATACCACTTAGCTGTCAGACCAGAGCAGATCAGTGTTTTCTCATGTAGATGCTAAGTAACTAGATGAGGTTCATAAATAGCAAATGCATCAGAGTTGGAACTTGAATCCAGGTCCTCCTAAATCCCAGGCCAGGCCTTTCTTTCCATGTCTGTTGTTATTTACTTAAAATTTCAATTTAGCAATAGTTAATGAGAAGATTTGAAGCCTGACAACTAATAAATAGACCAGTGTGACAGATACCCTGGTGATACAATGATTACAAATTAATGGGCAACAGTGTAGTTTTATTTTTTCCTGAAATTATTCTCAAAATTACCTCCCTCTAACTCTGAAGTGATTAAGCAGAACAGCTCAAACCAATGCTTTTCCCCAAAATCACCCTCCATCTTTACGGAAAAAAAAAATAAGAGTACAAGATTGAAGAATGTAATTCATGAGGAAGACGAGTGGATCACTGGAAAAGCTTGAGAGAGAAAGCTGGGGACCACAAGACAAAGATGAAGAACATGAACACATCAACTTCTAAAGAAACAATGAACTGGATTATTAACCTTATGATAGGCTTGCAGTATCTTATAAGCTAGAGTCTAGCTTCCAAGCATTTAGTACAAATGATTTTCTATAAATATGATGAAAATGAAAGAGGAGACATGAAAAGGAAGAAAATGTTGGATTTATTTTTACTACCGCAAAAAGTTTTGTTAAAACATATGACAAAAGTTAAATGCCATTAGAAAATTCTCCATTTTGCCTGGTCATTCACTCTAACTCTGGAAAATGCATAAATATTAACTGTGCTATGCTTCTTAATTTTATGTCTAAGTGCATTGTATCTGAAGAATGCCAAGGCCTTGGGTGTTTAACAATTGTGTATAACATGTAATCTAAGATTAATTTTTTGGGTTTGTTTTAAAGCAAAGGCACTGGAAAATTAAATTAGAGTAGATCAAAAGCTATCTTTGTAATATACCTTACACAGTATAAATTAAAAAATTGAAGCATCTATTGGGATAATTCAGGCCCCCAACACTTACTTTTAATTTAATTATCTGCCAGAATTATAATAATAGCATAGGTGTATTTTGGGCCTGAATGGTAATCTTCTACTTCACTCAGAGTAACTTTATAAAGCAGGGGTTGATAACATATGGCATACATTCCAAAGGTGGCAAATGAGAGCACTTGGCCCATTTGCTAAGGGGGACGGTTATGTTAGATGAACTTTTACATTCAATGAATCTATAATCTGAATTACATCTTAAAGTTGCAGCCTTGGACCGGCACAATCTATTTTTGTTTTGTCAAATACATCAATGATTCTGTGTCCTCATCTGTGTGGACACTTCTTCCAGTGGTGTAGATTGCAACCTGTGTGAAATGAAATAATTTTTAAAATGTACTTTTTCTTTATTCCCCAAAGTAAAGCCTTAGATTTAAGGTCATTTTTTCTATCTAAAAATTATTCTAGAGTTCCAGCAGGAGGTCAGAGAATCATCCTCGATTTCATATTGTATAATAAGATGTGAAAGTCTTAACTTAAGTTTCAATGTGGTGAAGGTAACACAAAAGTTTAGTGGATTTCAGGTTCTGCCAACATGGGAAAGCTTTGAATATGATACTGTCTATTGACTATCTCTGCAAATAGCTATTATACCAAGTAACTAGAATACCCAAGTTTTGAAAGGCCCATCACCAGCAAGTTATTAGGTAGTGAAGAGAAATTAGGAGAGTAATTCTTTGACTATGGTACCCTGTGAAACAAAGAAAAATATAAAATTGTTTTTGGTCAACAAACATTTATTAAGTTGTTACTGTATACAGGCTCTGTGCTAAACACTGGAGAAAGTGAAGAAAGAAAAAAACAGTCTTGTGTGGTTCTTTTCTGTTTCTGCAGTAACAGTGATGGAGTATAAGAAAAGGAGGTAGAGTGCTAGGAATCACAAATTGTTTATGCATTAATATGTTCTAAATGTGAGATACTTATTCAATGACCAACAAATTGAAATGTTCCTTGATGGATTGAAATATGAAAAATTTCATTATTGCCATTCTTTTGTTAATGAAATCAGAAGATATGAAGAAATTGTAGTTAAGTGAAAGGACTTAAGAGGTGTCTTTGGAGAGACAAATTCAGGAATCGGTGGGATTTTCATTGTGTTTCTCAAAGCATCAAGGAAGATTACTTCATGGGCTATTACCTTTATGCTTCTTGTGATAAGCATATTGAAAAAATTACCATGATGGAGGTAACTGTAGTCTAGGGGTAAACATCTGTTATAGAAGATGATGAAGAAGAAAAAAATTGTGAAGAATTTAACAAGATCCTTCCAACCAAATCAATATGTACCTTGATTTTTGATGTCGTCATTGTGAAAGGAGAAGCATCCTGGTGTGGTGGACAGAAAGCTAGTCTAGGAGCCAGGGACACCTGGGTTCAAGTTCTGCCTCTGACATATTCTGGCCCTGTGACCCTGGAAAAGCCAATTAAACCTCTCACTGCTCTAGGTAACTAAGATTGGTTACAAAGAGAGTGTTGACCTGTCTTTGTCCTTATCTCTATCTCTATCAACATGAAAATGGACATTGGGGATGACTGTATCAAGTCCCAGAGTAATACTGGGTTTCCTCAGTAAGATACACAATTATTGGCATAGTCCACACAGGAAGAACAGAGGGTGAAAAATATGAACAGCTACCCTGGGGCAGCCTTTTAAGTAAATCCCTAAGTTTATATCTATATCTAGCTATCCTGTATCTTCTATTTATATTTGTATTTCTGCAAGTTGTCTCCTGCTCCTGGAATATAAGTTCCTTGGGGTCAGTGATTATTTAACTTTTATTTTTGTAAAATTTTCGTTAAAAAAAAAAGATCAGCACAGTGCCTGGCACATAATAGACACTTAATAAATACTTTGTTCATTGATTTATTGAATTACTGACATCACTTTAATGTCATTGCTTTGGGACAAAGAAGGCATAAATGTAGTGTCATTGCTTCTGAGGTCTTGTGTAAAACAAGGGTATCGTTCACCGTATTTACCTGTTGTCGTCAGAGCCTTAAGCAACAAACAGGGTTATTCTGTAATGAATATGTAATAGGTGGGCTCTTTATTCTTTGGTGGACCTTGAGTCTACTAATTTGCTATTTCCAGAATTTTTCAAAGGTCTTTACACATAATTTGGGTGTGGTGGTAATTATATGCATCTTCTATTTTATGTTTCATCTTGTATGCAAATTGTATTTCAACATACTGAACTGACAGCTTAGTTTTCCAAATAGCTTCTGTGAATTATTTAAGAGCCTGTGAACTGCAAACTTGTATTCTAACAAGGTCAATTAAATACTTCATCTAAATGACTAATTATTAGACTTTCTTTGTCTGTGAAGGAAGATGGGAGATAGTTGTTGAGGAGGGGTCTGATATTGAATGAAACCTTTAAAGCAAATTGTGTATATTCTGTATAGTTAATAGTGTTTTTGTGTATCGCATCAGTTGATCAACTCTTCCTCTTACACAATTTGATCATGAGGCCTTTCATTGATCTCTTTAGAAAAATATCAATACTTGAATTGACTTTAAAATTCACTTTCTCCTTTAGAAATTGAAACAGTGAGCTTTGGATTAACTGACTCAGTAGTACAATAAAAACTCCATTCCCCTTCCCTGGCTCACTGGAAAGGAGTTTTCTTAAATATAGGTTTTCTTAAAATGTCAATTAGTATTTCTCTGTTTCAAGGGATATGTGATCTCACTAATGTTGTTACTCCTTACAATGGTGAAGGTCATAACCCATCCTTGACTTCTCATAATGTGAATCTTTGTTTTCCTGTCAATCTTCCACAGGAGTTCCACCCACCCAAAATGAGGTCTTTCTTTTAGATTTCTTAACATGGATTTGAGAGGAATGCTAATGACATTTGTCAGTCATCCATATCTCTCTTTTAGTACCATGGTCAGCCTACCTTTTTAGTAGTACATTTCTAATGATATCCTTTATATTGCCTCTAAGTTTTCTTTGGCAACATGTTCCGGACTACTCATACCTACTATGTACCTTTGGGTGACTCATAATTTAACTCTTTGGAAGCTGTGGCATTCCATGATTCATAGCCACATAGCATCACTGGAAGAGTATTGATTTTATATCCTTTGACCCAAAGATACTACTGCTAGGCATATACTTGAAGGCTATCAAAGATAGAGGTAAAGGTTCCATAGAAACAAAATTAGTTATGGTAATAATTTTTGTAGTAGCAAAAAATTGGAAGGAAAGTAGTAATGGTTGCCCATTTATTGGGGAATATCTAAACAAACTGTATTATACCGATGTGATAGAATATCATTGCATTGTTAAGAAGCAAAAAATATAAAGAATTCAGAGAAACCTGGGGACACTTATATGAAATGATATAGAGAGAAGAAAACAAAGTAGGGAAGATTTTGTACTGCAGCCATAATGCTGTAAATGCAAATAAACATATAGTGAAAGACTTCAGAACTCTGATCAATGCAGTTTACAATGATGATTTCAGAGGACTTTATAGTGAAGTAAAATAAATAAATAAAGACATGGTGGATTATAGGTACAAAATAAGGACTACATTGTTAAACATGGCCATTAGATGAATTTTTTTTTCTTAACTGTACTTTGTTATAGGGAAAGATTGGATGACAGGGAATGAATATCATTGGGAAGTGAGAACAATATGAAAAAATAGAATCAATAAAACTTATTTTAAAAAAGAATATGGGGGTGTAGTCAAGATGACGGAGTAGAAGCAGGACCTCCATGTGGCTCCAGCTTCCACCTTCCCCAATCCATGTAAAAGGGGACTCTGAACAAACTTTGGAGTTTCAGAACCCACAAAATGACACAGATAAGCTAACCTCCCACTGAGGATAGCCTGGCAGGCCAGCAGCAAGCAGCCAGCACAGAGCTCTGGGAGCTGAGCCCAGGCCCGTGTGAGCCAGAGGTTTTAGCCCCAAGGCGGGTCTGACCAGTTGCAGGCCGGAGGGACTCCAGATCACCAGCAGCTGTGTCCATTTCCAGAATTAGCAACACATAGATGTGAAGGACAAAGTGAGAGGTCAGTGCAGTGTGGACTTTGGGACCAGCAGTTGGGAGAGCGTCGGCTTTTGCCCCCAGGGTGAGAAGCTGCTGAGATGCCTTGGCTCAGCTGGTGCCATGCCATGTTGCAGCTTCAGCTCCTGGCCTGCAGACTGTAGGGGGACCAAGCGACAAGTCTGAGGGGTTATTGCTCTTGCTTTAACCTGCTTGGATCCAGATTGCAGTCTAGGGTGGAGGTACTGGGGTATATGACCAACTTGCCAGAGTGTGTGGAGGCCTCACAGAGGGCACCCAAATAATAGCTCTGGCAGCTGAGAAAACCCCAGCATTTGGGACAAAAGCTCCCCTGTCTGGTGGCAGAGTCCTACTGTGGCAAAAAGCCCAGGGGTCAAGTGACTGAGGGGCGACATGACCAGACAAAGGAAGCAAAACAAACAGAAGATTCCAACATTAGACTCCTATTTTGGGGACAAAAAGGATCAAAGCATGGAACAGGAGGAAGACAGTGAAGTCAGAACTCCTTCACTAAAAGCTTCAAAGGAAAATACGGGCTGGTTACAAGCCAGAAAGGACCTTAAGAAGCAGATAAAAAAAAAGTGGAGGAAAAATTGGGAAGAGAAATGAGAACAATGCAAGAAAATTACAAAATGAGACTCAACAGCCTGACTGAGGAAAATCGTACCTTAAAAAACAGACTGACTCCATTGGCAAAAGAGGCTCAAAAAGGCAATGAGGAGAAGAATGCCTTAAAAAGCCGAATTTGCCAGATGGAAAAAGAATCTCAAAAGCTCAATGAGGAGAATCATTCCCTCAGATTTAGAATGGAGCAAAGGGAAACTAGTGACTTTATGAGAAATCAAGACGATGTTAAACAGATCCAAACAAATGAAAGAACCTAGAAACCATCCTTCAAGAAATTCTCAAGGAAAATTGCCCTGCTGTTTTAGAACCAGAAGGCAATGTTGAAAGAATCCACCAGTCACCTCCTGAAAAAGATCCTAAAAAGAAAAATCCTAGGAATATTATAGCCAGGTTCCGGAATTCCCAGATCAAGGAGAGAATATTACGAACAGCCAGGAAGAAACAATTTGAATATTGTGGAAACACAATCAGGATAACACAGGATCTGGCAGCTTCTATGCTGAGGGATTGACGGGCCTGGAATATGATATTCTGGAGGGCAGAGGAGCTGGAATTAAAACCAAGAATCACCTACCCAGCAAAACTGAATATCATCTTTCAGGGGAAAATATGGTCATTCAGTGGAATAGAGGACTTTCAAGCATTCTTAATGAAAAAAACAGAGTTGAATAAAAAATTTGACATTCAGATACAAGAAGCAAGAGAAGCTTGAGAAGGTAAACAGGGAAAAGAAATCATAAGCCACTGATCAAAGTTGAACTATTAACATTCCTACATGCAAAAAACGATAATTGTAACTGATGAAACTTTTCTCAGTATGAAAATAGTTGAAGGGAATAGAAATATATATATATACATATATATATATGTCTATATTGGAGGGTATACAGGCATATGAATACATATGTGAATGTGTATACATATATATATATATGTTTACAGGTATACATAGATAGAGGGCACAGGACCAATTTAATAGGAAGGGAAGATACTTAAAAAGTAAAATTAAGAGGTGAGAGAGGAATATAATGAGAGGAGATGGAGAGCAACAGAATGGGGTAAACTATCTCATATAGAAGAGGCAAGGGAAAATGGTTACAATGGAGGGGAAGGTTAGGAAGGCAAAAGGGAATGGGTCAACCTTATTCTCATTGAATCTGGCTTGGAGAGGGAATGACATACACACTAAATAGGGTATATCACCCTACAGGAGAGTAGGGGGGAAGGGGATGAGAGGGGGGATGATGGAAGGGAGGGCAGGCTGGGGGGTGGGAGGGAAGTTGGAAGCACTCACTTTTGAAAAGGGATGGGATCAAAGTAGAGAATAGAACAAGTGGGTGGTGGGATAGGAAGGAGGGAACTATAGTCAGTCTTTTACAATATATCTACTATGTTAATGTTTTGCATTAGCTACACATGTACAATCTATACTGAACTGCTTATCCTCCCAGTAAGGGTGGGTGACAAGGGAGGAAAGGAATGAATCTGGAATTCAAAGTTTTAAAAATCAAATGTTTAAAATTATATATGTATATATACTATTATTAATACTGTTTTACATGTAATTGGGAAATAAGATATACAGGCACTGGTGCATGGAGATCCACCATGCCCTACTGGAAAAGCCTAAGGGGGTATGGGAGAAGATATGGGTGAGAGCAGATTGGAGGAGGGACTATCCTGTGGGATTGCTATTTTGGGGTGGTGGGTAGGGGAAAAATGGGGAGAAAATTTGTAACTCAAAATCTGGTGGAAATTAATTATGTAAATCAGAAGTTAATAAAGCATTTGAAAAATGAAAAAAAAGAATATAAAGAACAACCTTTTTTTTTCAGAAGGAGGCTAGATGTTTTTAAAAGTACTCATAATTTTAAATATTCATTGTATTCTCCTCTGTGTTGAATTCTTGATCTAAGCTTATTGTCCATCCACAATTACTCTGAATGTTATTTATCTGGTACATGCCTTATAGTAGTGGTTCTGGTTCTTACAAACTAGCTTCATTGGTCATTTGTCTAATTAGATATCATAGTCTGGACATGCATTATTTATTCACTTGCCTTTTCCTCTTTTGGCAGTTAGGTTGAACTGTCTTGAGTGTTAGGCCTCTATCTGTCTGGATATCATCCATGACAATGGCAGATGCTTCTGGTGAGTGTACATCTTTCTAATTTATGCCTCACTTGATATGAACAATTAGAAGGTTGTTGAACAAAGTTATCACTGTTGTTAGATCTTTCATGGAATTTAGTATGATTTTTTATATCTTCCTGTTGAAGGAGATACTTTAGACAACATGTTGCTTTATTGAATTTTTTTTTAATAGGACATCCTCTTTACTTTGTCTCTTGTAGCTTCTTTGGAGAGCAGTAAGAGAGGAGAGTAGGAAGGAATAATGGGGAGTAGAGGATTTCTCTGTCCTTCCTGCCAGGGATAAATGATGGCCACTTGCACCAGAATCATAGAATAGAGGTAGATTGTGGCCCCAAAACATAATTCACGGTCAATTTCAACTTCTGTGTAAAAGAGGGAAGATTTTGGGATTCTTCTTGCCAGAGGAGTGTTTCCTTCATAGCACCAGCTTTGGGGGATGCTTTGTTATTAGATATTCTGAAGTTTGGGAGTTCTCAAGTTCCAGAATTTGAGCATCAGACCTCATAAAGAAAAAATGTGATTTCCTGATAGAGGAAAGTTATTTGTTTGAAGAATAGTCTCTACAATTCCTGTATAACATAGTAAATAGCATGCTGAACTTGGAATCAGGGAGATCTGGATTCAAATTCTGCCCCTGATATTTACTAGCTGGGAGAATTACTTAGTTTTTCTGAACCTCAGTTTCGTCTTTTGTAATACAAAGAAAATAATACCAGTGGCACCAGCCTTACAGCAGAGGTTCTTAATTTTGGGTGTAGGGATAGATTTTGAGGGATCCACAAACTTGGATGGGAAAAAATTGCATCTTTATTTCAATATAATTGATTCCTTTGTAATCCTATGTATTTTATTTATGCATTTTAAAACATTATTCCTAGGAATCCACAGGCTTTATCAGACTCTCAGAAGAATTTGTGACATAAAGAAGTAATTAATACCTGCCATAATAGGGCTGTTGTGAGATAAATGAGATAATAATGTATGTAAAGTGCTTTTAACTTTAGCCTGCTGTGTCTCAGACATTATTGTTGTAGTCAGGAAGTCAGGAAGATAAGTTCAACTTTGGTCTCAGATACCTACTAGCTGTGTGACCTTGGGCAAATCACTTAACCTCTGTTTGCCTCAGTTTCCTCATCTGTAAAATGGGGATAATAATAGTACCCACCTCCCTGGGTTGTTGTGAGGATCAAAGTTGTTAATATTTATACAGTGCATAGCACAGTGCCTATGTACAATATAAATGCTAATTATTTTAAATATTACTATTTTAATTATTATTACTTTGCAAAGTGCTCCTTAGAGGGAAAAAATAAGAGTAATCCACGTAGTTCTTGTGCGGGTCATCCTTGGAGATCTGCCATCATGGAAGAAGCTTCCAGATGGTATGTTCTACTGGCATAGTCTCTGAGAATCTGTGGTCATTCACATGCCTTGATGAGGCAGACCTTGGAGCAGAGCTTTATGGAGTACTCATGCAAAGTATACTCAAGATGTTCAAGTCATTTTCTTGGTGGTTCTATGGGAACAATGAAGAAAGAAGACTTTCTTTCCCTCTGTGCTTCAGTTTCCTTATTTTTCAAAGCAGAAAAGCAGACATACAAGTTTTCTGGGAATTGGTTGCCACAGCATTTCATTTTAACACTTGTCATGTTCTGTGTTCAGGGGCTGCATTGTTAGTCATACTACCAGCTTGGCACCACATAGAATGCAAATTACAAAACTGCCTTAGCACCTGACCTGTATCCTCCAGTAAAACCTTTTGAAACCTGGTCTTACACCTGCTTCACTTGAATTTTTATTAGGCAGACTGCTCTCCAGTACAGCATTCTCATTAGATATCTACAGTAATTCTTATAACTCATCAGAGGATTACTTAGAACAATTAGGCTATTTTTGTTTAAGGACCGCAAAGATTGCCATCCAAGATTCTATGCCTTTCCAGAAGTCAAGTTTTTGTTCTCAGCCTTGCTTAGTTTACAAGACTTAATGGTCAGACATATTTGGCTGGGTTACCAGCTGGAAAGAGTTGTTGTAAAAAGGTTACCCCCAAGCTGCACAATGCCCTCAGCCAGGCTATGAGACCAAACATCTATGGCAACATGGGAGCACTCCCATTTATCCTCTTCAGAAGCATGGCAAGTGTTTCCCTTAACTTCTTTGTTCTCTTCATCAAAGAGCATCCTTGAAATGGGCTTGTGATCAAGCAGTAATGGTCAGGACTGGTGAATGCAGTTTCATTTCTAAGTGCATGTCTTCCAGTGGGTGATTCATCAGCTGCTGTTATATAAAGTATGTCATGAAGCTTGCAGCTGGGCATTGGAGCAGCAGTTTCTATGTTGTTGCTAGGGATTCTGCATTAAATATCCCAATTCTCTGTAGTAGAAACTAGGAAAAATTGACATTCTGACTTCCCATAAGAGAATGGAATACGTGATTCATAGTCCTCCTTCTGCAACATTAATCAGACCCTGTTTACATGGAAATAAGCCAAAAGAGCTAGAGCCAAAGAGGTACATTTGGAAAGCCAAATGGTGATGTCATCTGGGGCAAAGTAGCAACGGCAAGCCACTTAACTGGCTTAGATGTCTTGTATTTTGCTGTGGGAGCAAATCCCAGTTAAGTGTCAGAGAAACACTGGACCCTGATGTTGGGAATTACATGGTTTTACTATAATTTGTTTTTTAAATAGCATAAGATCATCATAAGCTGTTCCTCTAGTGGAAGCAGCCTGATCCATTAGATACAACTGGGAATAGGGGAGTTTATGTTATAATGCATATTATCATAGGAGAAAACAGGTTGATTATATGATGATGTTTGTTTTGTGATTCATTCCAATCACATTCCTTTCTCCATTGAGTTAGACCTCCATGCTTTAGGGGTCGCATGTATACCCATACCATACCCACAGAATCATCTTTACAAAGAAATGAAATAAAAAATTGCTTGCCTTGGCTTGTCCCGGGAAGGCAGAACAAAGACCAATTGGTAGAAGTTGTGGAGAGGTAGAATTAGGCTTCCTATAAGGGAAAACTTCCTTTAAATTAGAATCATCCAAAAGGGTAATTGACTGTGTTAGGAAGTAGTAGGTAGTAGTAGAAGTGAGCAGGATGATTTTGTCTGGGACTTTGTCGAGGGGAATCTTCCTGAAGTTTGAATTGGACTAGATGATCATCCCTTCAGACTTTGAGCTCTGTGATTCTCTGAGTTTATCTAGTAATTTCTGTCTCCTGTGAGGATTGATAATTCCATGATTTCTGGATTGGATCTCAGACAAGATAGCCAGATTATAGCTGCTTGTCAACTATTATTATGTAAAATAATCAATTTCAACTTGATATGAAACTCTTTTTGATTTCTAAGATGGGAAAATAGGATATGATGTCCTAAGAATGTGTTTTGTCTTAGCACTTGGATATTTAACCAAATTAATTTTTAAAAATAAAATTTAAATAAATAATATTCTTCTTATGAAGATGTATTTTGAGAGATCTTTAATCACCACAAGTGATGACAACTTAGTTATTAGGTGCCATATGACAGAAGTACTCTGTATAGGGCAATATTACCCTGGTACTAAGTAGGCTTATTATTAGTGAGAGGCATACCAAGTACTGAATTATATATACCAGTCTCTAAGAAGGTCTCTCAAAACAGGCCTCCCAGGTAGAAATCAGATATGCCAAGCTAGACCTTGTAAAGGAATGTTTAGCAGTTACCATTAATGAATATCAACACTATAATTTCTCTAGGGCCATAGACTATAGTGGTGGGTATGTTTTAAGATGTTTGGAGTGTAGTGTAAGCTTGTAAAGATATATGCATAGATAATGTGTGTATATGTGTGTGGATGAATGTATGTATATATGTGTATGTATGTACATGTGGAGTAGGGGAAGGGTGGTAAATTCATCTTTGATTAGTAGAAAAAGTAGGACCCCTGCTTGAATGAACTTTTCCTCCTATTTTACAAGCAGCCAGAAGCTTCTAGGAAGGTTGCAGAATAAAACTCTGGCTAATTTTTCTTATGTGGCAGTTTTTGACAAGGACTAATAAAATTGACATAGTTGAATTTATTTCTCTCTTCTTCCCTGTGTCCCTGAGAACCATGAAGTGACCAAAAAAGTAGTTTTTTTTTTTTAAAGGAGTAAGTGGAGACTCAAAAGTTTCACATTCTGAATAATCAGCTCCTTAATAATGGAAAACTTACTATTTGATTTGCTATGTAGGGATTGTAAAGGGATGGAAATAGTCACCATTAATGAATACCTCATTGCAATTTCCCTAGGGCTACAGAATAAAACAATGGGTGTTATTTCATCTGTTTGGAGTCCAGTGTCAGTATGTAAAGATCATAGCTTTATCTCTATCATCTTTATATCTCTACCAGGATTTCCCTACAATGATAAAATCACAGGCCCAAAGTACCACAACAAAAGGGTTGAAAGAGAGGGATGAAAAGTGTTTATTGCTTAGATTTGATCATGCATTTGGAAGAATACCTATCTAAGAGTCTATCTATTGATATATGTATCTGGAACAGACTGTATATACAGATAAACAATGACCTGGACCAGGGTGAAATAGGAAGAAGAGTGTGGGCTGGGTTGCTTTTGGAAAATTAATTACAAAGCTTAATTCCCAAGATTCCTATGAAAACAAAGGCCTATCCTTTCAATACTAATATCCTACTGATGTTACTGTATGGTAACATGACATTACCTTCATCTGAAGAATTAAAAATGAATATCACACAGATGCAGTTCAGAGGCATATGATTGATGGGATGCAACATCTAACCAATAAAGAACTCAATGAACAGGCATAAATGATGTCATCAAGGAATTGTAGGATAGAAAGAGAAGGTGGGCTGGTCATGTGGCAAGAATCAGAGGTGGCAGCTGGGCAGCAAGAATACTTCACTGGTTCTCTCATAATGTCAGGAGAAGGAGAGGAAGGTCACTAGCACACTAGCTGGTCCCCCTGTCATGAGCATAGGGAAGGGCATGGATAAAAATCACATAGGGTAGACAGGCATGGATGAAGTGTAATCTACATCATTAGAGGGAAATCTCAAATTGAGATAACATCTATTTTCAATATATGGGAACGGAGAGTAATTTCTCCTGAAAATTTTAATTAGCTCCTTAATCTAATGACAAAATTATCTACCTAATTTCTCAAAAGGACTCATATTGATTCCTTTGACTGGAGGGTTACCTACCAGGGGCTAGAGTTTTGTGATTTGTGAAGGGGCAAATAGTACTAGGGCAGCTAGGTGGTGCAGTAGCTAAAACACTGGGCATAGAATCAGGAAGATGAATTCAAACCTGGCCTCAGATACCTTAGACCTCAGACACAGGTCACCTGGGGGACTCCAGACAAATTACTTAACCTCTGTTTGTCTCAGTTTCCTTGACTGTAAAATGGGTATAATGATAGCCTTCCCAAGGTGGTTGTACGGATCCAATGAGATAACAGTTGTAAAGTGCCTAGCATGTAGGGCTATGTAAATATCAGCTATTCTCATTGTTAGCTAATATATAATACGTTAAGATTTGTGAAGTGTTTTACACATAATATTTTGTTTGATCCTTACAACCACCCTGTGAAGGAGATGCTATCACCCCCATTTTACAGAAGAGAAAACAGATCAAGGGAAGGTAAATAACTTGCTCAGGCTCTACAACTAGTAAGTATTTGAGGCAGAATTACAATTCAGTTCTTCCTGATTCTAAGTGCCAAATTCTGTCCACTCTGCCACCGAGCTTCCCCTCTGTGATGGAATAGACTTCAAGGAATAACAGAGGTCCAAGGTTCCTAATAAAATAATTTTTAAAAAAAGGTTGCTTATAGACTTAGACTAATGACAAGTCAGTGGCATCAGGCTTGAAATAACCTGGCTTCTTAGAACCAGAGATTCTGCTTCTGATAGCACTCACACAGAACTTAATCTTCTAAAGCATAAAAATCAGAGTTCCATGTAATTTGAGGGATTTTCAGAACAGTTCCTTAAAACTAAAACCCTACTTGCTTTGGTGTTAGGTGAGATGTGCTATGTTCAGTTGCCATTCCAAGAGACCATAGGCTAGAATTCAGTCCTTTTTCTCCCATGTAGGCAGATAGGAGACTTTGTAGACAGTTAAGTGTTTATTTATTTATTTTTTGGACGGGGAAGACTGGGCAATTGGGGTTAAGTGACTTGCCTAAGGTCACACGGCTAGGAAGTATTAAGTGTTTGAGGTTGGGTTTGGACTCAGGTCCTCCTGACTCCAGGACCAGTGCTCTATTCACTGCACCACCTAGCCACCCCCAGTTAAGTGTTTATTAATCAACCTTTCAATAGAATTCTCAGTTGTGTTACTTCTTTAATTGGAAAAGTAACCAAATTTTTCTATTTTCCCTATTTTGGCAATAAAAACTTTTATTGGAGGGTTTATTAAACTGGAAGTCCATGAACTTGTTTTAAAAAATATTTATTTTTTAAAAAATATACTGTATTTCTATGTAATTGATTGCCTTTGTGATCCTATATATTTTATGCATTTAAAAATATTATTCTGAGAAGGCGTCTATATTATTTCATCAAATTGCCAAAGGGCTCCCTAACACAAAAATGGTTGTGAACCCTTGCAAAAATGCAGTTGTTAGCAACCTTTGATAAAGCTTTCTGCCTTGAAAGTACCTTGGTGGAGGAAGAAGTTATTCTTCAGTGCAAAATTTGGGATCTTTGAGATAATGCTGTTTCAGAAATGCATAATTGTGAAAAAACATATACTCCGTTGTCTTTTATCATCACTTAATGGTCAGTACAAAACAAAAGCAGAGAAGGCAGAGCCAAGATGGTGGAGTAAAGGCAGAGACTCTTCTGAGCTCTCCCTCAAGCCCCTCCAAATACCTTTAGATAATGACTCTAAACAAATTCTAGAGCAACATAACCCACAAAAAGATGGAGTGAAACCATTTTCCAGCCCAAGACAATGTAGATGGTCAGCAGGAAGGGTCTATTGCACCTGAGTGAGAGTGGAGCCACACCAGTGCAGACCAGGCCCCAGCAAACCAGGAGCAGCCCTTGGGAGCCACTAAATCAGCAGCAGCAATGGTTGCTTCCAGAGATCTCAGTCTGCAGACGGTAAGGGGGAGTCAAACAGCTCATCAGAAGGAGATTACAGTGGTCTTTTTGCTGGCATGGTGGGGCAGGACTCTTTTACTTTGCCCATACTCATATCCAAATTGCAGTTCTGGGTGGCAGTTTCAGTGTGAAGAGGGGTACTAGCATATCAGAGCTTGTAGCTGCAGTGGAGAGGGGACTATTATCACAGTTCTAGGGCAGAAAAGAGTGCTTGTGGTCACTCACAGATCAGAGCACAGGCCAGAAGAGGAGGAAACACCTCTCCGTAGATCATACCACCTTGGAAGAACTTAAAACTTATGGGTCCGTAGAAGTAGCTCTGAAAACAGCTGCACAAAACCCTTAAAGCTTGGGCCAGTGCGCTGAACACCCTAGGAGCAGAACCCTACTTTAACAAAGAATTAAAAGTTAAGTAATAGCTGGGAATATGAGCAAACAACAGAAAAAATAATCTTGACCATAGAAAGTTACTATGGTGACAAGGAAGATCAAAATACATACTTAGAAGAAAATAACAAAGTCAAAGCTTCTACATCCAAAACTTCCAAGAAAGACACAAATTGGTTTCAGGTCATGGAAGAGCTCAAAAAGTATTTTGAAAATCAAGTAAGAGAAGTAGAGGAAAAATTGGGAAGAGAAATGACAGTTATGCAAGAAAATCGTGAAAAAGAGTCAACAGCTTGGTAAAAGAGACGCAAAAAAAATGCTGAAGAAAAAAACACCTTCAAAAACAGAATAGATCAAATGGTAAAAGATGTACAAAAAGGGGCGGCTAGGTAGCACAGCGAGTAAGAGCACCGGCCCCAGTGTCAGGATGACCTGGGGATCGAATCCGGGCTCAGATACTTAGCACCACACCCAGAAATAACTGGTCGTGTAACCTTGAGCAAGTTACTTAACCCCAATTGCTTATAAAAAAAATGTACAAAAAGCCAATGAGGAGAACACTTTAAAAAATGAATTGGCCAAATGGAAAAAGAGGTACAAAAATTCGCTGAAGAAAAACACTCTTTAGAAAGTAGAATTGGCCAAATGACTCTATGAGGAATCAAGAAACAATAAAACAAAACCAAAAGAATGAAAAAAAAGAACACAATGTGCAGTATCTCATTGGAAAAGCAACTGACCTGGAAAATAAATCCAGGAGAGATAATTTAAAAATTATTAGGCTATCTGAAAGCCATGATTAGAAAAAAGAGCCTAGATATCATCTTTTAAGAAATTATCAAGGAAAACTTCCCTGATATTCTAGAACCAGAAAGTAAAATAGAAATTGAAAGAATTCACCTCCTGAAAGAGAGCTCAAAATAAAAACTTCCGAGAATATTATAACCAAATTTCAGAGCTCCCAGGTCAAAGAAGAAATATTGCAAGCAGCCAGAAAGAAATAATTCAAGTTAAAGTAATAGTCAGGATAACATAAGATTCAGCAGCATCTGCATTAAAGGATCAGATGGCTTGAAATATAATATTCCAGAGGACAGAAGAGCTAGGATTACAACCAAGAATCACCTTCCCACGAAAAAATCCTTCAGGGGAAAAATGGACATTCAGTGAAATGGAGAACTTTCAAGCATCAAGCATTTATGAAAAGACCAGAGCTGAATAGGAAATATGACTTTCAAATACAAGACTCAGGAGAAGCATAAAAAGGTAAACATAAAAGGTAAATCATAAGGGACTTAATACGGTTAAACTGTTTACATTCCTACATGGGAAGATGATGCTTGTTACTCATAAGATCTTTCTCATTATTAGGGTATTAGGGTAGTTAGAAGTAGTATACATAGACAGAGGGCACAGATGTGAGATGAATATGAAGGGATAATATCTAAAAAAATAAAATTAAGAGGTGAGAGAGGAAGGTACTGGGAGAAATGGAAAGGTAGAGGTAGAATTGGGATAAATTATCTCACATAAAAGAGGCAAGAAAAAGATTTTATAGGGAAGGGGAAGATAGGGGATATGGGGTGAGTGAAGCTTACTCTCATCAGAATTGGTTCAAAGAGGGAATAACACACATACTTAATTGGATATAGAAATCTATCTTACCCTACAAGAATGTAGGAGGGGAAGGGGAAGAGACAGGTAGAGTTGATAGAAGGGTGGTAGTCAGAAGCAAAACACTTTTGAGGAGGGACAGGGTGAAAGTAGAGAGTAAATAGAATAAACACAGAGGGGGAATAGGATGGAGGGAAATACAATTGGTAATAGTAACTGTGAAAAAAAATTTGAAGCAAGTTTCTCTGATAAATGCCTCTTTTCTCAAACATATAGAGAACTGAGACAAATTTATAAAAATAAAAACCATTCTCCAGTTAATAAATGATCAAAAGATATGAATAGTTTTCAGATGAAGTAATCAAAGCTACCTATAACCATATGAAAAAATATGCTCTAACTCAGTATTGCTTGGAGAAATGCAAATTAAAATAATTCTGAGGTACTACCTCATATCTATTAGATTGAGTAAGAGGACAGAAAAGGAAAATGACCAATCCTGGAGGGGATGTGGGAAAAATGAGACATTAATGTATTGTTGCTGGAGTTGTGAACTGACTCAACCATTCTGTTGAGCAATTTGGAAGTTTGCCCAAAGGGCTATAAAATCACGCATACCCTTTAACCTAGCAAAACTACTAGTAGGTCTATATCCCAAAAGAGATAAAAAGCAAAAAGGAAAAGGACCCATCTGTACAAAAATATTTATAGCAGCTCTTATCTGGTGGCAATGAATTGGAAATTGAGGGGATACCCATCAATTGGTGAATGGTTAAACAAATTGTGGTATGTATGATTATGATGGAATACTATTGTTATATAAGAAATGATGAGTAGGATGTTCTCAGAAAAGTCTGGAAAAATTTACATGAGCCCTTGCAAAGTGAAATGTACTGTGTACAAAGTAACTGAAGTATTTTAAGGTGATTAGCTGTGAATGACTTAGCTATTCTCAGCAATACAGTGGTCCAAGACAACTTTGAAGGACTTATGATGAAAAATGCTATCCATCCCCAGCTAAAGAACTAATGGTGTCTGAATACAGATTTAAACATACTTTTAAATTTTTTCTTGAGTTTTTTTGTCTGTTTTCTTTCACAACATGACTATAATGGAAATGTTTTTTTTTTTTGCATGACTATACATGTATAACGTATATAAAATTGGAACTCAAAGTTTTAAAAACAAATGCTAAAAGTTGTTTTTACATGTAACTGGGGAAAAATAAAATACTGAAAAAAAGTCAATGCATACAATTCTCAATCACCTCTTATTTAATGAAGTGTGCATTTCATTTTCATCTGTTTCTTATATTAAAAAATGCCTATATTGCCCAAATGAAATGGAGATTTGGTAAATAATCCAGATAATGTCTTTAAAAAAAAATCAACATAGGCTCTAAAAAGAAACAGCATGGTAGAGTTGATAAAGTTGGCCTTATGGTAAGAGGATCTAGTTTAAGAACTGCCTTGACAGATAGTGACTCTGTGACCATACACAGCTCATCTAAATCCTCAGTACCCCTGAGCAAGCCTCTAACACGAGGTTGTAGAAGAGTTGGTGTTCAGAGGTGGAGTAATATTCCACACCAGGACTTCCTTGAACTCATTAAAATAACTGTTCCAAAGCCCTTACTCCCACCAGCAAAAAAAAAAAAAAAGCATGAAAACCAAATAATTCAAGATCCAAAGTAAATTTTTTGACTATACACATTTATGAAATTCACTGAGTAACTGCTGAGTCTTTTCCATTTGGGTGGTATAGATTTTAACCCCATGTAATTTTAGGAAGTTGCTTTTTTCCATATTTAATAAATCTAGAATTACTTTAAGTCCAAACAGATTTTAGGAATGCTGAATTCATCAATGTAGCTATCACTGAAGAGGAAAAGGGGCTCTTTTCCTGAGACAGCTATGGAGTAGGCTATTTCTACCTTGATATTCATTTACCATTACTAGAGAAATGTTTGTAATGTATGTTTAGGATTGGACCTTTCAAAGATATGATACGATCTCTTCAAAGAGCCATAAAAATAATGTGTACTTTAAATTATATATACTTTAGATACTAGTTTCTTTTTTTATCTTAATATTTAATTTTTCCCCAATTACATGTAAAAACAATTCTTAACATTTGTTTTTAAAAAATTTTTAAGCTCCAAATTCTTTTCTTCCCTCCTTTCCCTTCCCCCCTCATTGAGAAGGCAGGCAATATGACATAGGTTATACATGTGTGGTCATGTAAAACATATGGTCAGAACCATGTTAGTCATATTGTGAAAGAAAACACAGACAAAAAAAAACAAGAAAAATAAAGAAAAGTAAAGAAAAAGTACGCTTCAATCTGCTTCAAGACTTATCAGTTCTTTCTCTGGAGATGGATAGCATTTTTTCATTTTAAGTCCTTCAGAATTGTCTTGGATCATTGTGTTCCTGAGAATAGCTAAGTTATACAAAGTTGATCATTATACAGTATTGCTTCTGTTCATTTCACTTTTCATCAGTTCATGTAAATTTTTCCAACTTTTTCTGAGATCATCCTACTCATCATTTCTTATAGTATGATAGTATTCCATCACAATCACATACAACAGCTTGGTCAGCCATTCACCAGTTGATGGACAGTCCCTCAATTTTCAATTCTTTGCCATCACCAAAAGAGCTGCTATAAATATTTCTGTACATATAAATCCTTTTCCTTTTTTTCAAATCTCTTTGGGATACCGACATAGTAGTGGTATTGCTGTGTCAAAGAGGATCTATGATTTTATAGCCCTTTGGGCATAGTTCCAAATTGCTCTATTGAATGGATTGATCAGTATACCACTTCACCAACAGTGCATTAGTGTCTCAATTTTCTCAGATTCCCCTGAATGCTAGTTTCATCCAACTAGAAAAAAAAAGAAAAAAAGGAAAAATCATGGGTTCTTGGAATGACTGGGAATTGTGAGAATGAGAACTGCCTTGTAGGCAGTTGAAAATCCACAACAAAAAACACACATAGGCTCACCCCGCCTCTCCCAGTTCACTTTCCCTAGCCTACAATCAATGTTATTCTTTTCCTCTCCTAAGAATCCATATCCTCCTAGCCCTGATATCATCAAACTAAAAGAAGTGTCAGTCTGTGGCAAACAAAGCATTCCTCTACAGAGCTAAATTCATACAAAATCTTAACCAACAGGTTTAAAAAAAAAAGATTCAAGGGGTGGCTAGGTTGCGTGGTGAATAGAGCACCGGCCCTGGAGTCAGGAGGACCTGAGTTCAAATCCGGCCTCAGACACTTAACACATATACACACAAAAAAACTAGCTGTGTGACCTTGGTCAAGTCACTTAACCCCAATTGCCCTCCAAAAAGCAAAAAAAAAAAAAGATTCAATTCTTTGGGTCCCATTGACTGACATCCTTTGGAACTTCACACATTCTGCTTTGCCTGATAGGATTTTTAAACAAAATGGTTTAAAGCAGAGATGCTATTCACTGACCTAAAGAAATGAATAACAAATTAGAAATGTATGGATCCTGTGATATCTACTCCTTAAGGATATTGATAAATAATTAATAAGTCTGGCCAAGATGGCGGAGTAGAAGCACTACCTTCCCACGGCTCTGGCTTCCACCTTCCCCATTCCATGTAAAAAGGGGACTCCAAACAAACTTTGGAGCTGCAGAACCCACAAAATGACACAGAGAAGCTAACCTCCTGCTGAGGACAGTCCTGCAGGCCGGCAGGAATCCAGCCCTGCCCTTTGGGAGTTGAGCCCAGCCCCATGCAGAGGCTTTAGCCTCAGGGTGGGCCTGAGGGACTCCAGATCAGCAGCAGCTGTGGCCATTTCCAGATTTATCAACACATAGATGTGAAGGACAAAGTGAGAGGTCAGTGAAATCTGGACTTTGGAACCAGTAAGTGGGAGTGCGTGGCTTTTGCCCCCGGGGCAAGAAGCTGCTGAGACACCGCACAGCCAGGCAGTGCCTCCTGGCAGCTTCAGCTCCTGGCCTGCAGAGTGTAGGGGGACCAAGCACCAGTCTGAAGGGTAATCGCTCTTGCTTTAACCTGCTTGGATCTGGATTGCAGTCAAGGGTGGAGGTCCTGGGGTGTGTGTCCAGCTTGCCAGAGTGTGTGGAGACCTCAGGGAGGGCACCCATCTAATACCTCCAGCAGCTGAGAAAACCCCAGCATTTGGGACGAAAGCTCCCCTGTCTGGTGGCAGAATCCTACTGTGACAAAAAGCCCAAAAGTCAAGTAATTGAGTGGCAAAATGAGCAGACAAAGGAAACAAAGCAGATAGAAGATTCCAACAATACACTCCTATTTTGGGGACAAAAAGGAACAAAGCATGGAACAGGAGGAAAACAGGGAAGTCAGAACTCCTGCACCAAAAGCTTCAAAGGAAAATACAAGCTGGTTACAGGCCATAGAGGACCTTAAGAAGCAGATAAGAGAAGTGGAGAAAAACTGGAAAGAGAAATGAGAACAATGCAAGAAAATTATGAAATGAGTCAACAGCCTGACTGAGGAAAACCACACCTTAAAAAACAGACTGACTCAAATGGCAAAGGAGGCTCAAAAAGGCAATGAGGAGAAGAATGCCTTAAAAAGCCAAATTTGCCAGATGGAAAAAGAATCTCAAAAACTCAATGAGGAGAATCATTGCTTCAGAATTAGATTGGAGCAAATGGAAGCTAATGACTTTATGAGAAATCAAGAGGCTGTTAAACAGATCCAAACAAATGAAAGAATAGAAGGCAATGTGAAATATCTCATGGGAAAAACCACTGACCTGGAAAATAGATCCAGGAGAGATAATATAAAAATTATTGGACTACCTGAAAGCCATGACCAAAGTAAGAACCTAGAAATCATCCACCAGGAAGTTCTCAAAGAAAACTGCCCTGATGTTTTAGTACCAGAGGGCAAAATAGAGGTTGAAAGAATCCACCGATCACCTCCTGAAAAAGATCCCAAAAAGAAAACTCCTAGGAATATTATAGCCAGGTTCCAGAATTCCCAGATTAAGGAGAGAATATTACAAGCAGCCAGGAAGAAACAATTTGAATATTGTGGAAACACAATCAGGATAACCCAGGATCTGGCAGCTTCTACACAGAGGAATCAAAGGGCTTGGAATATGATATTCCGGAGGTCAAAGGAGCTGGGATTAAAACCAAGAGTCACCTACCCAGCAAAACTGAGTATCATGTTTCAGGGGAAAATATGGTCATTCAGTGGAATAGAGGACTTTCAAGCATTCTTGCTGAAAAAAAAAACCAGAGTTGAATAGAAAATTGACATTCAGATACAAGAAGCAAGAGAAGCATGAGAATGTAAACAGGAAAAAGAAATCATAAGAACTTATCAAAGTTGAACTATTAACATTCCTTCATGGAAAAACAATAATTGTAACTTATGAAACTTTTCTCAGTAGTTGAAGGGATTAGAAATATATATATATATATATATATATATATATATATATATATATATGTCTATATATGAGAGTATATGGGTATATGAATACATATGTGAATGTGTGTATATATGTTTACAGGTATACATAGATAGAGGGCACAGGACCAATTTAACAGAAAGGGATGATACTTAAAAGGTAAAATTAAAAGGTGAGAGGAATATAATGAGAGGAGATGGGGAGAGACAGATTGGGGTAAACTATCTCATAGAGAAGAGGCAAGGGAAAATGGTTACAATGGAGGGGAAGAATAGGAAGGCAAAAGGGAATGGGTCAATCTTATTTCCATTGAATTTGGCTTGAAGAGGGAGGGAAATACACACTAAAGAGGGTATCTCATCCTCCAGGAGAGTAGGGCGGGGGAAGGGGATGAGAGGGGAGATGATGGAAGGGAGGGCAGGCTGGGGGGGAGGGAAGTTGGAAGCACCCATTTTTGAAAAGGGACTGGATCAAAGTAGAGAATAGAACAAGTGGGAGGTGGGATAGGAGGGAGGGAAATATAGTCAGTCTTTTATAATATATCTACTATGTTATTGTCTTGCATTAGCCACACATGTACAACCTATACTGAACTGCTTATCTTCCCAGTAAGGGTGGGTGACAAGGGAGGAGGGGAATGAATCTGGAATTCAAAGTTTTAAAATCAAATACATATATATATATATATATATATATATATATACAAATATATGTACTATTATTAATACCATCTTACATGTAATTGGGAAATAACATATACAGGCACTGAGGTATAGAGACCCACTGGAAAAGTCGAAAGGGGTATAGGAGAAAATATGGGAGAGAGCAGATTGGAGGAGGGGATATCCTGTGGGACCGCTATTTTGGAGCAGTGGGTAGGGGAAAAACGGGGAGAAAATTTGTAACTCAAAATCTGGCGGAAACGAATGATGTAAATCAGAAGTTAATAAAGAATTAAAATAAGAAAATTAAAAAATAATAATAATTAATAAGTCTAAGTTAAATCATTTTTTTTCTGGGAGTTTTGTTTCAGTTTTGCTTCAGTTCCTAACAAGATGTGCTCATGTCCCATCTTTAAAAAAAAACTACTAATGAACCATTTGAAAAAGCCCAGTATTTTTTTAAATGCCAAATAGCCAGCTTAATACATTATCTCAGACCAGCCCATTGTTAGGAAGGTATATTCAAGTTTATTTTATCTATCTATCTATCTATCTATCTATCTATCTATCTATCTATCTATCTATC
>NW_027186523.1:9552497-9553857 GCF_028583685.1 Petaurus breviceps papuanus
ATCTATCTATCTATCTATCTATCTATCTATCTATCTATCTATCTATCCACCTCTCCATATCTCTCTCTCAAATGGGGCAAATATGATATACAGTAGGACTTCTATACTTCTCAAAGCAGAGACACTTATAACAACCCTGGCTTATGTTCAGATAGAGGGTGAAGTTTTGATTCAGTTCTACAAGTATTAATTGCTTACTATATGGTGGGGTTTGTGATAGTTCATTGATATACAAAGACAAAAATGAAACTGGTCCTGTCCTTAAGGAGCTCATATTTTCAGACTTTTTTTAGTTTTGCAGATTTTCTTTCCTCTTTTTTTTGTCTTTAAAAATATTTGTTATATGAGATGGCTTTGTCGGAGGGAAAAAGGGAAGAGATATTGAAGGAAATTTTTGTTGATGTAAAAAACTCAAAAGACTAATAAAACTTTATTTAGAAATTCTAAGTAGCAATTGTTTTTAAACAAACTTTGGCAGCTCATTTGATGTGGATAAAAGTAACCTCCCCCCCCCCAACCAAAATTAACTAAACAATTTGCATAGATTTTTTTAGATTCATGTTGATTTGAACAGGTTTATTAGGTAATAAAGGCGAGGATTACAATTTTATTAACAGCTTCTGTTTGTTTCTTATCATTATACTTTAGCTAGACATTACTGTAATGACTTTTGATCTGAGCAAAAAGGAGTTTGGCCATGGTAGAACCTACATGGACCATGTTAAGTTTGCCAAGGAATAGTATGGTGCTCTATTATTATTTTTAAAAAAATCTTTTTTGAGTTCCCATACGTGCTGTAGTGATTCTTCCTGTAAGATTTTCCCCAGACTCCTTACTGCAGCAACATGCTAAAAACTATTCCTTTTGTTGCCAGTTTTACTGCATCATCTGGCAGAAAAGGGTGTTGTTGAATTATATTATGGACATTTGTTAGTTGTTTCCTGTCTCTGTTCTCTGATACATTCACCTTTATAAAAGAACGTTTGTCAAGGGCCTATATGTGAGTTGAAATCATGTTTGTTTTAAGTTTTAAGTTTATGTTACTAATCTATTTTCTCTCCTATCTAAATCTGTGTTCCCTTTACAAAGATTTGTTAATCTCCTTACATATTTTTCTGAACCAGAGGACAAAGAGCTCTGTGAGTGACTTGGGGGGCTGCAATTTGGACTGTGAATTTGAGATCTCTGTTTTGTAGGGTACTTTATCAAACTGACTATCCCTAATTGTTGTTTTCTTGGAGTTCAAAACTGAATTTGAGGCTGAGTAGCACTTGAGACATTAGATAATGAAATTCTGTTCCTCATTGCTGGAGCTTCCTTCCTTCCTTCCTTCCTTCCTTCCTTCCTTCCTTCCTTCCTT
>NW_027186523.1:9553867-9632065 GCF_028583685.1 Petaurus breviceps papuanus
CTTCCTTCCTTCCTTCCTTCCTTCCTTCCTTCCTTCCTTCCTTCCTTTCTCATTTATTTTCTTATCCTTCTGTCTGTCCTTCCCCAAAGGGAAAAACAAAGCTCTTGTAACAAATATGCACAGTGAAGGAAAAATTTCTACATTCTCCATGTCCAAAGTATATGTCTCTTTTCTCCCCTAATTTCATTCCTGTTCCTTCTCCTTTTTTCTTTCCCTTCCCTTATCTGCTTCCTTTAACTCTTTTCTTTCTTCCTATTTTCATGGTTGACCTGTCAGTGGCAACCATTAGCATTTTTAGCTTTGTTGTGGCCATCAGAGAAAGGCCAAAACAACCTCTTGCTCTCAAGGAGTTTGCAGTCAAATGGGAGAGACAATATGAAAATAGTTATGTATAAACAAGATATACACAGGAAAAATGGGGTAATCATAGAGTGAAAGCACTGGTATTAAGGGGGACTGGGAAAGGCTTCTTCCAGAGGGTAGGATTTACATGAGACTTAATGAAGACAACTGTGGTGGTGCCCTTGATAATAATAGGGAAAAGGTCAAAGTTTGTTAGGTCTTGGGGATATAAAGGTCAGAATGGCACATCTTTGCCTTCAAGAGGCTCACAGTGTGTTAGTGGGGTAGAGACAGACACAGAGAAGTATAATAGAAGGTAGAGGGGTATGGGGCAAAGGAGGGAGATCCAGAGTGCTCTAGGAAAATGGAGGAAAAAGAGAACATTTTCAGCCAACAGGATTAGGGGAGGTTTTGGGGAAGGGGAAACTCAAACTGAGTTTTATAGGAAGAGAAGGATCTTGACAGGTACAAATAAAGAGAGCTGGGATGGGGAATGGCCTGTATGAATGCATTGTGATGGATTAAAATTAGGGAATAGCTACTAGTTAATTTTGACTGGAATAATGAATGCATGCAGGTGAGTAATAGGAAATATGACTGGAAAGGCAGGCCAGATGGTTATACTAAGAAAGTTAGCATTTTCTCATGCAGGCAGTAAAGAATGTTTAGTAAAAAAAAAAGTTAAAAAAAGATTCAGTAATAAAATGTTCTTTATTTGTGGATTACCAGTCTCTGAGATCTTTATTGTTAATTTAGGGCACCACCATTGCAAAGAATAAATCTCATTATTGAAAATGATGTAATGAGGAGTACACCTATTTGCCCTAATCCTGGGGATAGCAGTCCAGATCAGAGTGGGATTGGGAGAGGGATACAGAATCATGTTTTCCTTTATGCTCCCTCTCCCACCCATTGTTTAAATTTTGCCCTTCTTTAAAAGCCCAGCTTCAATTCCCTGGCCTGTTTTTTAAAAATTAAATGTCTTTCCAATTGAGAAAAATCTGTTTTGTCTTCCATGCCTCCTCCTCGTTGCAAAAAGAAAGAGAGAAAGAAAAACAAAACCTTGTAACCAAATTCATAACAAATTCCTGCATTGGTCATGTCTGAATATATGTGTGTATGTATGTATGTGTCATGTATGTAAATATAGTCCTGTCTGTACCCCGAGTCCATCATGTGTTTTTCCAGATGAAGGTACTGCGTTTCATCATCAGTCATCTAGAATCATGATTGGTCATTGCTTTGATCAGAGTTAAGCCTTTCAAAATTGTTTGTCATTAGAATATTGTTCTTATATAAATTATTCTGGTTCTGTTCACTTCAGTCTATATCAGTTCATATAACTTCAGGTTTTTCTGAAATTGTCCTTTTCATCATTTCATATAGCACAATAAAATCCTATCGTACTCATATGAATTTCATATACATTCAGTCATTCTCCACTTGATGGGTTCCTGGTAGTTTCCATTTCTTTTCCACAAAAAAGAACTGCTATAAATATTTTTGTATGTATGGGTCCTTTTCCTCTTTTTACTCTTTGGAGTATAGGTCTAGTGTAGGAATAATATTGCTGGGTTAAAGGGTATGCACAGTTTAGTAACTTTTCAATTCCACCTCTTCTTCAAGTCTTCTCTGGCCGACCCAGGAGCAGCAATCCTTCTCAACTCTTTATAGCTCTTTCACTCACTGGGAGTTGTCACTCAAAATTTGTCAGTGCCAGCTAATACTCATTCTCTAGTCAGTTCTAAATAGTTGAATCAGACTTGGAAAACCAACTCCTCACAGTATTCTGGTGGTACATTCAAAGCATCTTTGGTCACCTTTAAGATCCCTAGAATCCATTCCCAGCCCCGTTTATTTCTCTTGCTTCCTGAACCATGCTAATACCACTGACCACCTGATGCTTTCTCAGAACTTCTCACGTGTTGTCGTCAAGGTGGTTGTAAACTTCTTTCCTGACAAAAAACTGGGGCTTGGGCTTGACAATTGCTCCTGGTCTTTCCCTTCCCTGACATGTCTCAACCAGGTCCCCTCACCCATAATTACTGATTCTCTGAATAAAGAATGTGACTCCAAAAGGTCTTTTCACTGCCTTCAAAAGCTGGAAGAAAAAGGTTGGCCCTGTGGTAATATAGAAAGAGTGGGGAAAGACCTGACTGCCTTAGTGGACTACATGCTCAATATAACAAAGATTGTAACATAGTAGTCAGAAAAATTAACCCAATTTTTAGCTGTATAAATAGATATACAACATATAGAATTAGGGAGGGTATGTTACAAGCTTGTCCTTAGAATATTTCTTCTCCCTGTGTCTTTGTAATTACCCATTTCAGTTTGTTATATGTGAAAACTACAAAGTGAAATACATTAACAGTAGTTAATATTTCTACATAGAACCTTACAATTCACAAAAAAAAAAATTTGCCTTATGACAATGACCCTGTGAAGTAGGTAGGATAAGTATTCCTGTTCCTATTTTATAGATGAATAAAATGTCTAATAACTATTGTCTTTGAACATCCTCATATCACTTGACAAAAATACCTAACGATTTCCTACAACAATGTGTGTGTGTGTGTGCACATGTGTGGTGCACATGCCTATTTTTAATTTTTTGTGCCCATATCTTTAGGATGATAATTTATCCTCAAATGTTTCCTTGCTAAAATTCTACTCTATTGCTTCATGAGATGGAGGTGACCATGGGTTCTTGAAAGCTGTACCAGTGACTAAAGCTTTCAGAACTGGCTAGCTATAGGTTATGTTTGTCATCTGTGGACTTGCCCAATTAGGTTTGGAACTCTTCAACATTATAAGATTGAAAATCAGAACTAAAAATACATTTAAAAAAAAGAAAGAAAATCAGGTGCTGAATTTTTTCAGCCACAACAATTCAGAGACCATTTACTAAGCCATAGAGAGGTTGTGATATGCTGATAGACCCTCAAATACTATCCTTATTTTCAGCATAATAAATGGAGGAGTTAAATGCCTTAACTGTAATAAAATTCTGAGTAACTGATGAAATCTAAAAAAAAAATGCCCTAGGGCCTAGGCCTTTTTTAACCCCTTGTCCTAGGGATTCCCTAGGGATCATGTCTAGGGAAACACTCACCTTGTATTTACTCCCACCAGTTACCTCCTTTTCTCCTATTCATCTACTGCTGAATAGAACTGATGAAAACTCTGAAATCATGATCAGATCCATTTCAAATTTATATTATATAATTTCAGCTGGACCCTCACTAAATCAGGCCAGTCCTTTCACATCTTACTTATCAATTTGCGATCCCACTTATCACAGTGATTATTTTCAACCCATTCATGCTTCCTCAAGCCTCACATGGTACCCTTTTCCCCTACCCTCTCCGCTTAGGACATTTTAAAATTCAAACTTCACTGAAAACACTGAGTCCATTTGTTATAAGTTTTTTTTCCTCTTGATTCTTTCTCTACTCTCTTGCATCACTCTTCCCTCACTATCTCCTCTTTTGCTCCTGTCTGAAATAAAGATGTGGTCCTTTTCCTTGTTTAAACCATCTCCCCATATAAGCACCCTTGATTTCCTTTCCATCCTGTCTTCTCCAGCATATTGTTTCCACCACCATCCTCTGTCTCTCTAATCTTTAATCTATCCCTATCTACTGTCTTCTTTCCTGGTTGCCTACAAACATGCCCATGTAACTCCCCAACCTTAAAAAACTGACTTAATTCTATCCTTTCTCCAAACTATCATCCTATATCTCTCTTCCCCTTCTCAACTAAATTCTGCTAAAAATCATCTACACAAGTGTCTGTGTTTATTCTTATTTTCCTCTCTTCTAAACACCTTGCTACCTGGCTTCCAATCTTATCATTCAACTGAATCAGCTCTCTCCAAAGTTAGGATGATCTCTTAATTGTCAAGTCTAATGGCCTTTTCTCAGTTCTCATCCTTCTAACTCTCTGAAGCCTTCTGAATGCTCTCCTCCTAGAGTCTCTTCTCTAGGTTTTCTTGCCACTGCTTTTCCAGGTTTCCTTCCTATCTGGCTGACCAGTCTTTCTTAACTTCCTTTGCTGGATCTTCATCCAGGTTGCACTCAGTTATGGCTAGTCCTCAGGGCTCTTTCCTGTGCACTGTTCTTTTCCCTCTATAGTATTTTGCTTGGTTATCTCATTTGATCCCATGGGTTCAGTAATTATTTGTATGCAGATGATTATCAGACCCTATATCCAGCCCTAATCTGTCTCCTGAGCTCCAGGCCCCCACCACCTATTGCCTTTTGGGCATTTCAAATTGGATATCCCACAAGCATGTGCTGTCCATTGCTTATCCTTATTTTTTTTATATTGACCAACCTATCTTCTTTTCAGCTATACATTTCTGTAATATCTTTGATGAAACCAAAGAAATGTAGTAAAATTGTTATCATCAAAATATAATTGAATACTTTTTTGTGCATCTACTTGTGCATTAATTAAAGCAATCATATTAATAAAAGTATGCCCAATGACTAAAAAAATGAGATAGGGTTTAACAAAATCTGGCAGTAACCACAAAACTGAAATTAAAAAGCTAACTGGTCACACAAGGCAAAATACTAACTTTTCTGATTTTTTTATTGGTTTGACTGGATGATATCCATTGGTTATATCAGCTCTCACTGTGGCTCTAAGAAGCTGTACAGGCCAGTGGTCACACTCCAGTAAAACCAACTCAGCAGATGGGTTTAATCAGATTAAGGGGATCCCATAGATCTCAGACCCAGCAGTGAGTTAGGAGGATGTCTACTCCCATCATGTGAAGATTTCCCCTGGCAGAATAGGCAGATGAGAACAATTTATTCCAATGGTTAAGAGGGCAGCTGAAACCAAGGTCATCCATTGCCTCCCATGACATCACCAGTCGTCCTGACTTTTGTCTTGATGTCTCTGGAAGAGAGAGTGAGACTATTGACTTTGTACAATTCTGCCTCACTTAATATGATTCGTGCACAAATCAAGACATCACCCATGACGTTGTTTGTCCTCTGAAAATTTGGAACAAGAAACAATCTGTTGGCAATTTATGTGGTACTGTGGATATAGTAGGTGCTTAATAAACATTTGGTTAATTTAATTGTTTTCGGCATTTTGAACATATAGTCTTAACCTGGGGTAACAGTAAATAGCTGAGGATAGATAAAATTAGAGTGGGGGATGGCAAGTGGGTGGAGGAATGGATAAGTATGGTTAGGGCCAATTACTTTTGCAGACAAATGTGATTTTTCTCCATTTCAAATGAAGCAATAGGGTAATTAATGAGGAATTTTTGTGTATTTTCCAACTTAGAGTTTTCTAATCTTCACTTATGTAAAATTTGTAAAGGAAGAAGGCAAGAATCAAAGTGTGTGGTTGATACTTGGATAAGTTGCTAGGCAAAAGTAAGATGAAGAGGCTGAGTCTCAAGAAAGACAAAGAGACTAGGCACAATCTTCTCAGGTTAATCTTAGCAAATAAGAGGACATAACTTTTAAAAGGAATACTGTTTTAAAATCATTTTTTATTCAAATAAAAAGATTAAGGTATCTAAAACAGATATTGAAAATCTTTAAGTTATTTCACAAATGGTATTTTTAGTGAGGTCTGAGGGAACCTCAAGGTCTACCAGGGTGCGAAGGGGAAAGAAATAGGTAAAATATACCTAAATCAAATTTTTGGAATTCTTAAAATTTCAAGATTGTCTCAAAATTTTAGTTTTCATCATGGACATACAAAATACTGAGAACAGGAAAGTCATCCACCAATACCACCTTTTTTTGTTTCCTTCTCTGATCTAGTCTAATGAATGTTTCAGTTAATTTCCTAGTTATTTCCATAATATTAATTCAATAACATTCCACCACTTATCAGATCCTCATCCCCTGCTTTTTATATATATGATAGTTGGTTTTAATGAAATATTCTACAAATTCACTACAATTAACCTAATTAATTGTACTTTATGACTTTGGGTCAGAATGCCAGAGTTTCAGTGCCAATTGCATTGTACTCATTGAAACCTCAAGAGTATATTTCAGATATTGGCTTTCAGACCTTTCTTTTAGAATACATTGCTATTTACTTACCATGTGCCAAAGCCACCATGTCAATGTAATTGAAAACAAGCAAGTAGGAGACTGTATGGCTCGGATGAATGGAAATGTGATACAGGCCATTCCACCCACAACCCACTGGCTAGAATCCAGGCAAGGCTGATGGGGACCAAAAGTAATTACCATCTGATGGCTGGACAATGGCCTGTGTGAAATGATCTGGTTATCTTAAGTCTAGTTCCTCATGGACAGGTGTTCATATTGCAGTTTCCACCTTCAGTGACAGTAGGCCAGGAACTGAGTGAGTCAGAGAGACCAGAATTACCTTCTCTCTCACTAAAGGCTGATGCCTGTTTGTGATACAAGGAAATTGTTATGGCTCTTACCTTTAACCTTTTCGGTAGATGAAAAGAGGATATGATCATCTAATCAGGTACTTTTTTTTATGAGTTTGTGAAAATTATATGTGCAGAAAGTACAAATATAGACTCTTTTGCTTTGGCTTAATTAACCAATATCAGTGTAGCCTCTCAACAATCTAACACTCTTGTGAATAGAAGCAGCACTGCTGTCTCTTTAGAAATGTATCTTCAACTTTGAAATTTCAATCCTACTTTCCAACATGAGGTTAGATGACTTGCCCAGGGTCACACAGCTGTTAAGTGTCTGGGAATTAATCCAGGTCTTTTTGACTCCCAAGTTCAATACTGTCATTTATGCTGTGGTGCCTCTTGAGGAGAAACAAGGAGCAAACTCGCCTCATATCTGTTATAAAGATCACAAGAGACAACCAAATATACTATCAATATTATAATTCATGTTGCCAATGCTGAGGTTTTTTTCCCCATTCATTTAACGAAAGGTTTTTCCAGGCTTTATAAATGTTGTTATGTCTCTCAAATGCATTACCTCACAGATTTCTTCTGAAAGGTATCCAAATCCTACATTAAAGCACTTGTGGGAAAAGTAGAAAAAATAAATGGTTTACTTTAAATGGGATTTGGAAGGAGTATGATTATGGTCTGAAATGTATCGCAGTGACATGGTAAAACTGCACTTCCTAATGGAGTCTTAAATTTTGAGTAAGCATCAAACCCATTTATTGAACTCCTTTCTGAACGTAAGTTACATATTTTTCCCCCATGGCTAACCTGCAGCTAAGGACATTTTATGTTAGCTAAAAACACTTCATTCAAAGATTGCTCCTAAAACATTGACACTGATCACTAGGGAAGAATTTAGGTCCAATTATTATTTGAATGAACAATTTCATATGAGCCTAGCCACATCATTTTGTAATGACATAAAGGAACACTGCCAAAATATATTATATCAGGGGTTCTTAACCTGGATATCATACACTTGAAAGAATTTTTTGGGATGGCTATCTTTATATAATTGGTTTTCCTTGTAATTTTATGTATTATGTTGTATGCATTTAAAAACATTATTCTGAGAAGGGGCCCATAGGCTTCACAATGCTACCAAAGTGTGGCTCATCACATAAAAAATTTAAGAAGCCACACACCAAAAGATGTAGTTTCTACCTATTTAAAAAAACTTCTCCAGTGTGTTTGCATGACATTGGATGACGAGAGCTGAACTGGATCCAAAACCCCATTAGATCTAGTACTTCATTTATGCCAAGCAGAAAAATATACAGAAGGACACACAAAGGCAAAATTCAAACATGAATAGAGTTGGATTTTCATTGTTTGTTTACAACTCTTGGGTGGAGGAAAGGAAAGGCTATATTGCCTAATAACTGGAAATGTCTCAGAGAAAGCAAAGCAAAACAATTACCATTTGGGTGATGCAGAAGGTGCTGTTGCCTCTAGTTAGTTCCTGATGGTAAACTTTTCTGAAGCTATTTAAGAGATAGTGCCCGAGTCGTAAGTCATTTACTCTAACTATAGAACAAAATTTCCTATCTAGATATAAGAAGTGTAGGGATATTTTCCGTGATTCCAGTCTCTGCCAAGTAAGGAAAATCTTCATCAAGTTCTTTTGCTAATTTGCATAAATCTAAAGAGGAAATAAAATGGAAGAACACTGACAAGTTACTGTTCAGCTTGAATGCTTAAATGGAAACTTTTCTACTGTATAATTGTTACACTTGAGACCTTGACACAAATTCTTGTATGGGCAAATTTAAACTTTGGTTTTTGGCCAAGAATAGGAAGAGAACATAAGTTAAAGGGGGAGGAAAGGAGACTATGTAATCTGAAAAAAAAGATGGATAAATAGCTAGCCATTGTTTAAAAGGTCAAACTTCATCCCAGAATTCTATTCCTGACTTAATGGTAGTATGAAATTTATTCTAAGACAGAGCTTGTGCCCTATCCCAATCCAACATACCCATCTTTATTCAGAATATCCCAACAATAAAATGTTACTGTCAGATTGCATTTAACCATTTCACGGAGATCACTGAAATTTGTGGTTTATCCCTAAACTTCCTTATATCAAAAAAAATTCATCTTTTGTTTTCTCCCCTACCTGCTGTGGGAGTACTGATTTTGGAGTCAGAAGACCTGCGTTTGAATCTTGTCTCTAGCACATGCATGACTCTGGGCAAGTCACTTGATGTCTCTGAACCTTGATATTCTTATCTTTATAATGGGGATAATAATATTTACATTATCTACCTCAGTAGGGGTGTTGTAAGAAAAGTGCTTGGTGAGTCTTAAAGGATGCATAAGTGTGAGATACTATTATTATTAAATGGTCAAAAGACAGACCAGTTGATTTACTAGAGTAGAGGGATGGGGGTGGGGTATAAAGGATCCCTGAAAGTTTGAGTTGGTTTGAGAATTCTGGTGTGTATGCTAATATACAGGGTGGGACTACTTTGGGGAATTATTTGAGAATCCATTATATAAATGAATGCTCTGTCAATTGTCAGTCCACCTTACTGAGCCCTCTCTATGTAGTATTTGTTCAGGTAATCATATTTGTTTCGATTAGGTGGTGCAGGAGTAAGAATTCTGTACTTGGAGTCAGGAAGATTTGAGTTCAAATTCTACCTTAGATACTTAGTAGCTGTATGACCTGGCAAGTCACTTAGCCTCTCTGAGCCTCAGTTTCCTCATCTATAAAATGAGGTTAAAAAAATGAGGATAATAATATTATCTACCTCCCAGGACTATTGTGAGAATCTGACATATGGATTCTCACATAACACATGCACAACACTTTCACACCACAGTGTTATATACATGCTAGTTATTATTATAAAAACATTTCTAATGCTATTATTATCTACTCAGAATTGGGAATAACAATAGTAATAACTAGCATTTACATAGTGATTTAAGTAAAGTGCTTTACAAATATTATCTCATTTTATCCTCACAACAACCTTGGAAATTGCATACAATTATCCTCCTTTTAGAGATGGAGACACAAATAGCAAGTGAATCCTTTAAGTGATCCCACCTTGTATATTAGCATACACACCAGGATTCCTCAAACCAACTCAAATTCTCAGGAATCCTTTATACTTACCCCTCCCCCATCTCTAGTAAATGCAACTAATCTGCCTTTTGATCATTTAATAACAATGCTCATACTTACTCATCCTTTGAGACTCACCAAGCACCAAGGCTCATAGTGTAAATAAATGTCTTAAGGCAAAACACAAGACTTCCTGATTCTAGGTCCCATGCTATATTCACTGTACCACCTAGCTAAAGTCTCTATGTATATATGTGTGTGTTGTGTTGTAATGTATAGAATGCTCACAAAAGTTTTTATTTAATTTAATTTTTTTTGGAGGGCAATTGGGGTTAAGTGACTTGCCCAAGGTCACATGGCCAGCAAGTGTTGAGTGTCTGAGGTCGAATTTGTACTCAGGTCCTCCCAACTTCCGGACCGGTGCTCTACTCACTGTGTCACCTAGCCGCCCCAGATCTTATTAATTTTAAAATTATATTAACTTATAGGCATAACAGGAAGTAATTTGGGAGAGTGATCAACATTCTTCATATCTAGGGATACAATCTCGCCATATGTGATGTATATGCACACACATATATCTATCTGTTATTTTGTATATATGCATATACAATTTATATAGTGCTTTATGGTATGCAAAAGGCCTTTTTCACAACAACGCTTTGAGGTAGGTAATGCAAACTATTATTGTCCAGCTTTGTAGGTGAGAAAACTGAGGCTCTAAGAGACTTGCCCCAGGCAATGCTCCTTCTCTTTCCCTCTTCCTGTACAGATAAATAGATATTGGGGAAGAGATATAGGAAGAGAATAGAGAGGACCATCTAGGTATGTAAGGTGTGTGGTGTAAGCATATATATGTTTATATATGCCAACTGAAAGAAATGTGACTCCTGATATACATATATGTATACTTGTCTGTGTATATACACATAGAATATTGATTTATTGAAATTAAATGACACACCATTAATTTGAGTCATAGACCCCAGCAAAATCAATTGGCTATACTATTTCTTCCACTAAAAGAAACCTATTTGATTTCACTTTTTTTTTCATCATTTCTATCCCAATAATAGAGCACTGCTTCTTCCTCCTGGCTTGAGGGTTGCTACTTTGAACAGGGAAATGAACAATTCAGGGTTTCAGGCCCCTAATCATGTAGGCAGAAGTCCAATTTAGCCCTTCAGAGAAAAGGCACTTTCACCTTCAAAGTTTGTAAGAGCCTCACTTCTTTAACCTATGTTAATTCTTTCCCTTATGTCCCTCAAACATTGTCTTCTGGTTGTACCAAAACGATTTCTAAATCATTCTTGATTAGTCGGGTGTGAGGAAAAAAATAAAAAAAATTCTAGAGTGAGGGAACATCCATAAACCTTCTTTAATCTAGATGTTGCACCAGAGAGATCCAGAGCTCAGTCATTTGTCTCATTCTATGTGCACATTTTGGGTACTCAAGTTGCTCTGAAATTTCTGCAGTAGGAAGTAGATTATTCTGACCACATTTGGTTTCTATTACGAGAATCCTGACTAACCTTTTTTTTTTAATGGGCTAAGCCAGTAATCCACTATCTGAAAGGGAAAAAAAAAAGATTTGTGTGGGTTTGTCCTGAAATACTTCACAGCTCAGTTTGGAGAAATATCTAAAATTGCAATGGTTGTATAAATTTATATTGGTACATCCATGATAAGAATGAGACTACTGTCAGATTGAGCTCTTCTGTGGGATTTAGAACACCTTTTTGATTTATCTGAAAAAGGAAGTATAGGAATGACTGCGGTTTTTTTTTTGAACACTGAACTCTTTAATCCATCTCTACCCCCCACTCCCAAAGAAAAACTAATGGTCAGTTTCCATTTGATAGTTAAAGTCATTATTGTGGGCCTTTTGTGTGAGTATGTTTTACCCTTCCTTTTCAAGTAAGATTTTTAAAAGAATACGATATCATCAGTAAGCCGGATTCTGCCCTGACCATCACTTGGCCTCCATTCAGCTCCCATTTGGCTCTCATTAACACCTGCCTCAAGAAGCAGGCTCATTTAACAGGGAAATTATCAACATGAGAGTGAGTGGGTGAAAAAGGGTTTTCCCTGTAGACAGGAGAGAAAAACAAGGAGGATGCATTTGAAGGTCAAATAAAAGAAAGATGGGTCCAAGTCATCAAGGATGGACCTGAGGCAATTTTCTTGGGTTTGCTCGTGTGTGGGACTTTGGGAGTGCAACGATAGTAAGTATGGGCAGTAGGAGAGTGTGGCAGCAAAAGGGATCTGACTCATTCTTAGATGCTATAATCTTGAACACATTTGGAGAATACAAATTGTGTGGGGGTGTCTTCTAGATACAAAGTAGAATACAACCTCCTCTTTTATAAATCTGACCTAATTTCCAACCCTCTCCTATAAATATACCCTAAGATTGAATAATAGACCAGAGATTACCACCAGTGTGATCTTCTCCATCTTCTCTCTCATCTCTGTTTTCTTTTCTTCTTCCACTCCCTCTTTAGAAAAAACCTACATAGGATAAGAATCTAGCCTAGTGCTCATAAGGTCCTTTTCTATTGGTGCCAATCTTGAAAAATGAGAATCACAGACTGCTAGATGAGAACCCAATGCCGTAGTGAGGATAGATGAGGGAGAGCTGTGGGGAAAAAAGCCAAATGAAACAGACACTGCTCAAGTATCTCCCATTTTTCCATATCTAAGAGGCAGCCTAGAGAACTGAAAGGGGATGATATTGTGATGAGGACAGAACCAGAAGACAATATCCCCCTTAGGAGAGACAGCTTTTGCTTTTGGGGTATAACTTAAAAAGCAATCAAACAAATGAATTTGCAAGTGGAGTTTCCCTACCTTGAAAGTTATTTAGCTAGAACTAAAGAATGTAAATTGGTCAGCTGGTAGGAGTGAGCTTAACACATTCTTTTTTAAAGGCTATAAAACTTAAACAACCATGCAACCCAAGTCAGAAAAAATAGTTAGCAACTTAATCACCCACTTCGTCAAGACATCACATAACAGTTAAACAGGAAATGATTAATAGCAATGTCATTAGAGAGCATCTCTAAATTGCCTGGTCTCATCAGAAAGTAAGCATCATTTAAAAGTGTTAACAGTTTCATAGTTGTCAATGACTTATTAATAAAGTAGCTTACAACTTAGCCGACTGAGGCTCTTCTCCAGCCATCCTAATTTATTCCTGCACAGGAGTTGTAATCTTTTCAAAAGAATTATCCCAAAGCCTCTGTTATTCCTATTGGTCCCATTCAATTTGGCAGCAAAGTCAGCAGCTCAGAGCTGCTATGGCTAAGGATTAATTTAGAAACCGATTGAAGAATTCTCATCCCAGTTTGTTACTGTGGACTGTAGGCCTGGCCTCTCAGGGCCTTAATTTCTCTTTTAGGGAAGTGGAACCAGTGCTATTAACCTACTGGTCTTGGTCTTAGAAATGGTAACCATTCCTATGTATTAAATCATTGGACAAACTCAAAACCTTAGCCGTATCGACTTCTTTCAAAGATGAAGGGTGCTTGTTCATTGAGGAATGTTTTTGGAAACAATTACATTTACCTATTTGCTGTTAGCAGGATGCTTTCTGATGAAACTTTCAGCTTACAAGGGAAGGAAACTCAGACAAGTCAGCAGGACAACTTTTGAATTTATTAAATATTTTAAAAAGAAGGATGAGCTATACATAATAGAGGTCTGTGGTTTCACTTAAAATTTTCATTTTTCTATTCTACGTATTAAATTCAGAATTAAAAGAAGAAGTAAACACACACACATACAAGATGTGAAGCTGGGGGCTTCAAGTGAGATGGACAAAGCAATTTTCAGGTGTGGCAATAATTGGTAACTTCATAACTTGTGGTTATTTGATTCTTATAGTCCTTGTTGACCCAAAACTTTTCCTTAAGAGCATGAATAGTCACTTCTAGAACATATCAAAGAGTTAATAGTTTACCTTTATGTAGCATATTAAAATTTGTAAAATGCTTTATCAGGGATTTTTAACCTGAGGTTCATGAACAGTTTTTGAAATTTTTTTTGATAACTATGTAATCCTATTCATTAGAAAAAGTTGTTGTTAGGAGTCCCTAAGCTTCACCAGACTGTTAAATGGGTTCATGACATAAAATATATATTAAGAACTTCTGCTTTCAGGATGTTTTTTTTTTTTTTGCCTTTTGAAGGGCAATTGGGGTTAAGTAACTTGCCCAAGGTTACAGGGCTTGTTGTTTTTGTCTGTGTGTGGGTATAAAGTATCTGAGGCCGGAACCGAACTCGGGTCCTCCTGACTCCAGGGCCGGGGCTTTACTCACTGTGCCACCCAGCCAACCCCTATCAGTACGTTATTTTTATTTAATCCTCATAATAACCCTGTAAGGTGGGTGCTACTATCATCCTCATTTCACAGATGAGAAATTTGAGGCTCAGAAGTTAAGAACTTTGCTCAGGGTCACACACCCAGTGCCTCCTGATTCCAAGTTCAATATTCTGAATCTATCAAACCTATCATCTTCGAAGCAGAGGGTACAGATGAAAAGATGTAGAATCAGGGCCTCTGGGCTCAAATCCACGTTCTGCCATCTTTGTGGGTTTGGGTAAGTCGCTTATGACCTTTGAGCCTTAGTTTCCTTATCCATGAAAAGAGGGAGTTGGACTAGGTAAACTTTAAGGAACTCTTCCGTTCTAACTCGTTCTAACTCTATGATTCTAATACACATTTCTAGGAAATTAGAATAGTTCTGCCTTTCTGCTTCATAGAAGGAGTGAAACCATTTGAACAATCTGGGTCTGACATTGGAAAAAAGACTCAGGAAAAAATTCAGAATACAAAAAGACAAGAAACTGTTCATCCCACAAAGGAACTTTATGACTTTGTAGCCTTGGGAGGGCCTTCTACAAATAACTCAAACTGAAGTTTAAAAAAAAGCACAAAAACTTAAGCTTAGAACTGACTGCAACCTGGCCTTGAATGGCTCCAAGCTACCTTGGTCTTTGTTTATGTAAGTCTTTGTTTCCTTTTGACAGTACCAGGAACCTAACATTTTCCTAGTTGAGTGTATTTCTGTATTCATTGTCCTTACAATGCCAGGTTAACTTGACAGCTTGACAGTTTGGCTTCATGAATGAGAGATTCTTTATTGACAATCTTCCTTATTTATCCTCTTTCTCTGCCTAATAAGTTTAATTCAATTCAATTTTTCCTGACAACCCAGTTCAGAAATTTCTTCTAGGAAATATCAGAGAGCTAGGTTTGAACTAAATGGCTATACTTGGTCTATGTTGAGTCAGAATAATCAATTACACAGAGACCTAGAGTGGCTTGGATGAGACAATTCATTGGTTCTAGTCCCAGCTCTTGCCATTGGTGTGCTGTGTGACTTTTGGGTAAGTCATAACCTTTCTGTTTTTAGTTACCTGAGAAATGGAGATAATACTGCAGTGCCTTTCATCCATGTACCTCATAGGACTTCTGTGAGGGTTAGTTAATTAATTGTCAAGCATTCTGCATATGGAATGTGTTATGGAAACGTCAAATTATAGGATAGACCCTGAAAATGAGGAGGGAAATTGTGAACATTTTCTGAGGTGAAAAAGTGCTTTCAACCTACAAGGGCAGGCTCATTAATAGACAATTATCTGAGAAAACTATTTAGGTAATGGACTGATAACAATTTCTAACCTTAATTGCTTTCCATAGGATTCTATATTGGACTCTTCTGTAGGATTCATTTGTATCATAATTCTATTTGCATGTAGGCAAATGAGCAAAGAGGATCTGGGCTCTTTGCTGTTTTCTTATAGTTTGCAGGGAAATGAGTATTATTTTATTGCATTATTAAAGTTATTCTCAACCATGGTTAGGATTATCTGCCTCAGGAGTCAAATTGACTGCAGTAAAGTCAGGGCTAGTAAGGGCTCATAACTTCTTTGGAGGAATTAGAGGACCATGGAAGAAATCATTTATAAAAATCACCTGAATGAGTTACTTGTCATGGCTCCATGTAAATCTAGAAATTAATTTGCAGAATATGCAAAATTGGCATTCTTACTGTATGTGCATGCACTTGTATGTTCATATACATGCATATTTAAATGTGCTATTCTTCCAATTCATTCTTTTTCATTCATCTTTTTTTTTTTTTAATGCAATTGGGGTTAAGTAACTTGTTCAAGGTTACACGGCCAGGTGTTTCTGGGTGGGTGCTAAGTGTCTGAGCCTGGATTCGATCCCAGGTCATCCCGACTCTGGGGCCAGTGCTCTTACTGAGCTTCCAATTCATTCTTAGACAAAATTATAAAGGTGGAAAAATGTGTCTTTGGTGCCTTCTACTCCCTTTTTAGGCTCCTTCTCACCTGCCCCTTTGCTTTCTCCAAATGTTTGTTCTTTGTCCCTTTTCCTACTGGACCTTGTTCTTAGCTAGTTGTCATAATCCTGCCTCCCAACATGGGCTCTAAAAGGTGTGTCTACATTATGGTGAAAGATTATTGAAGGCCCTAAAGTGGCAAAAACATTAAAAAAATACTTCTAGTGGGAGAGATATTTTTAGGTATGGGATTCTATTCACTGTTCAAAGGGCTTCCCCAAAGATGATACCACTGATCTACATGCAGTTGAAACCAGTTTTTTCTTTCTATTAGTGGTAACCCATGTTCATTTATCTATAATTGTCCTCTTGTGTGGTTCCTGCTAGGATCAATTGATATCATTGAAAAAATAGGCTAGGGTTAATAGCTCAGCTTGGGGTGATTAATCAAACAATCAGTTAGCATTTGTTAAGCACCTACTATATGCCAGGTCATGTATTAGGGACTGAAGATATAATAGAGATAAAAATCAAACAGTTCCTTGCTTTCAGGAGCTTGCATTTTATTGAGGGAGACAACATGCACTAAATATATATAGAACATATATAAAATAACTATAGGGTAACTTTTGGAAGGAAAGCCCCAGGAACTGGAATTCTGTGTATAAGTTCTGTGTAGGAAAAATTCCATGTAGAAGATAGTGCTTTCAGCCTTGAAGGAAACAAAATGGAGTCAGTTGGAATGAATTGACCTTTAGAAGTAACCTCTAGAACCTTTAAGCAATGCTGGCCTCACTTATAACTATTCTTTGACCACTGAAATAGCCAACCATATACCTATATTGCTGACTCAATCATTGGACTCAAATGTAAATGAATAAAAGTTCAGCCAAATAAGGGATGAAAAAAATCAATGTTAGGATATCTCTATTAGAAGTTCTTTTCAGTCTTGGCCTTAATGCATTTACAGGTGCTCAGCTAACTAGAGAAATACTATCATGGTTCACAACTGTGAATTGGAAGAATAACATATTTAATGGAGTAAGCAGAGTTTGAGAGGTGATGAAGCCAAGAGGATGAGAATCATCGGTTGGGAACACCTTTTTTTGCCAAAATATTTTGCTCATATCTGTGTAACTGAAGAAACTGAGGACCAAGAATTTTACTTCTTTCCTTCTAATGGGAGATAACTAAGGACCTTGCAAAGACTTAATAATAGCTGGCATTTATATGTTTTGAAAAGTACTTTATGTTATCTGATTTGATCCTCACAACAACCCTGTGAGGTAAGGGCTATTAATATCCCCATTTTTACAGCCGAGGAAACTGAGGCTGAAAGAAATTAAGTGACTTGTTCAGAATCAGATAGCTAGTTAATATCTGAGATAGAATTTGAACTCAGATCTTCCTGACTCCAGGTCTAGCACTCTTGCCCACTGTCTCACATTAAATTTCACCTATCTCTGCCGAACTAAGAGGAGATTTTTTTCCATTAGACTGCTAGAGAAACTAAAATTTTAAGTGGCTTATCCAAAATCATATGGTGAGTCAGAGACTAAGCTAGAAATAGAAACCCATTTAAAAAAAAACTTCATCCCTAGAAAACACTTTACTAAAAGTGAAAATATTTTTCTTTTCTGAACTGTTGAATGGAGTAAATAATAACAGTCTATTAAAAAAAGTGGTCTGTGTGAAAGAACACTACAAATCATCTGAAATTAGTTTGTTGAACAAAAGGAACAGATTTTTAGTCATGAAGTATGAAGTTCCTGCCTCTATAGATACCATTTTTGAAAATGACACATTGAGTGAGAAACCCAAAAGTGGTTATTTTTGGAAGGGTATGTGAGAGGTGCTTTTGGAGTTGACAAAGTGGGTGGAATCCACGTAGAACTAAAGTTAAAACACAAAACAAGACAAAAAAGCCCAGGAATATTTCTCTCTACCACATGCATGTCATGTTGTGGAAAATGTATCTCGGCGGATCTGGTGACATGTGAATGTGTATGTGGGTGTTAGAAAAGGACTGGATTGTAAAGCGTAAGGCAGGTAGTAACTAAGCCAGAAGCCACACTCATACATCTATTTATAGTGCATCGTGGTGAAAAAAATAAAACCCAACTTCTGCTACTACCTGCTTTTCCCAACTGAAGTTAACGAGGGCGGATAAGACCTCCTTTTGAATGCCTTTGTAGTTTTAACTGACACACACACACAAAGTGATGACTTAGCTGTTCACCCCTACCACGACCCTCTGAAACGGGTGAGGAAGTCACAGTGAACACACTCAACAATTTGGGGCTCAGAAATTCATTTTTTAAAACTCCCTCTCAGAGGTGAATGCCATTGAATTTTTTTAAAGTAATTGTTTTATTGAATGCTTGCCCCATCCTTATTTTATTTATTCAAGAGTCATTCATTCAATAAGTATTGTGTGTATATATATATATATATATATATATATATATATATATATATTGTTTAAGGCATTATGCTGGTGCTTTGGGGGTTACAAAAGACCACATGGTCCCTGGACTCATGGAACTTAAAATTCTAGTAAGCTCCTTGCCCTTACCCCTTTGCCTAGAAAATACTCCCATTTGACTTTAGCCTCTTAGAATCTCATTTCCTCCCCAGGGCTTCTTAATCTTTTTTGCGTCCTGGATCCCTCTGGTGAACCCTAATCAACCTCTTCTCAGTAAAATTATTTTTATTTTTTAAAAATTATTTAAATGCACAAAATAAAATATATAGGATTAAAAAATTCTTTTAAAGTACAATTATAAAAATATTTAAAAACAAGTTTCATGGATACCAGCTTTTTATTTTGCATATACTTTCCTGTACACACACTGCCTCCTAGATCTAAGCTCCTCAAGGGCAGGGATTGTTTCATTTTTGTCTTTGTATCCCTGGTGGCTAGCATGGTGTTAGCCAGGCACATAGTGTGTACTTAATAAATGTGTGTGGTTTTATTGGTTGATGGTAGATTGAAATTAGTGAATTTGCTCTTTTGTTTCTATTAAAATTATTACCCAGCCCCAAAGAGATAAAGAGGAAAAGAACTCATATGTACAAAATTATTTCCAGCAGCTTCTTTTTTACAGCAGTAAAGAACTGAAAACAAAGGGGATGCCTACCTGTTGAGGAATGGTCATATGACTTATGGTATATGACTGTAATGGAATATTATGTCAAAAGAAATCACAAAAGGGACAGTTTATGAGAAATTGAGGAAGACCTGCATAAACTTGATGCAGAGTAAAGTGAGCAGAACCAAGAGAACAATAACATTGACAAAAAAAAAACAACTTTGGAAGACTTAGGAGAACTACATTTTTAAAGATCTAATGATGTAGCAAGCATGCTTCCCACCTCTTGATGGAGAGGTGATGGACTCACTATGCAGAACAGCAACACAGGCATTTTCTCACATGGCTGAGGGACTTTGTTTTGCTTAACTGTGACTATTTGTCACAAGGGTTTCCTTTTTCTTTTTGGGTGGTGGTGGGAATTGGGGAGGTGGTAGTGGTGAGAGGATGAGAAGAAAAAGATAGGGCAGCAAAGATAAAAAAAAGAAAAAGGGTAATTGAGGCAACTTTTTTTTTTAAACGCAGAAAAAAAAGCAGAAGGAAGGCCTGGAAGAAGCACAGAGAAGCAGTATAGTTTAGAAAAACTAACTTGTCTATTTAAAAGGAAAAGCAAACTGTATGTAATAGAGATATTCAGTTTCATGTACTCTTTTTCTGTTCTAATATATATATATGGAAATGCCTATTTTATTTGATGTTAGTTGTTTTCAGAATAAAAAAAGATTATCCATCAGAAGACTTTTTTTTTGTTCCTTATATACACACACCTCTTAAAATGTGACCAAAAAAAAAAAATCTTCACACAGCAAAAATCAAAAACAGTACCAGCAAAAACCCTCATGTCCAATAAACATAACAAAGCAGTTAATCTGAGAAGGGAGAAAGACATGACCTGATTAAAGAGCTTTTTTTCCTATTGCTTCAGACTTCCTAGACTCCTTGGATCCATTACCTGGCTCTAATGCCTTCATTCAAACGACATTTCCTTATAGAGCTCAAAAGGCCTGCTTCCTTAAGGATGGCTGCAGCAAGTGCAGATTGTCGATAATGGTTAATTAATGAATTTTAAAAAATAGACTTGCCAGAGGAATCAGTTAAGTAGAAGGGTTGTGTTCCCCCCTCTCTGATCCTCTGAACACAATATGAGTTGCAGACTTTTTCCCCCAATACAAAAAAAAAAAAAAAAAGGGCTACCTAACACTAGACTGGAGACTTCGAGACACAGCCAAGGCTGGCAGGGCTCCAGCAGAGTGCAGAGAGGGCATGCTCAACTCAACGCAGGAAGCTGTGGCAAAGCTGAGTCGCTAAAAAGTACTGGAGCTAATATATTGTGGTCATGAGGATAGCGGCAGCATCTTAGTAGTGATGGGAACACTCAAAAGCATCTTCAAAACATTTTACAAAATACTGCTGATCTCTGTACTTTGACTAGGTTTCTGTGCCTCAGTTGCAGCCCACTTAATTTTTCTTGAAGCATTTAGACTCCGTGCGTTGATGGTCTGACATGCACTCTGCAGTTCCTTCCCTGCTCAGCAGCCTTACTGCACCACATACCAGAAAACAGTTTGATTACTGTATGCTCTCTGAAGTATGCAGCTGGTTTTGAAGAAGAAAGAAAAGTTGGGTGGCAAAATGCTGAGTTTACCGCTGGCATGCTCACAAGGATGTTTCTGTCTTGCACGTCATACATTCCACAGTCAGTCTTCTTTTCAAAAAGATGTTTTAAAAAAAAGTTTAGGTCCTTACAGCATGCTTTTAGGGGCACTGAAGAATAAGGCAGAATATAAACATAACTTTTTGGGGCTGAAAAAATTCAGAGGATTTCATAGATACATTTCTGCCAAGAAGTCTCACAATGGTTGATAGAGGCTGAGAATTATGCTTCCTTGTTTTACTGATAAGAAAAAACTGAGATACATTGGTATTAAGTCAACTAGGACTTGATGTTTCTGACTTTTTGTCCAGGAGTATTTTATCCACTGTATTAACCTTGGAATAGCCCATTTGACTGTAGAAACTCAAAATAGAAGCTAGGTAGAAAGATGAGAGGATGTAGAGGTAGGTGTGAGATCTCCTGTGACACTAGGATGACCCCAAAGAAAAGATCTGTGTGTGTGTGTGTGTGTGTGTGTGTGTGTGTGTTTTTCTGGGCCTGGAAATAGTACTAACTTGCTACTTACTTAGTAATATGGAAGCTCTTGTTGCTTGCAATGAGACAAACTACCTCAAAAGAACTTTTTGAAGGGCCAGGGGAATACAGTACCACTGTGACCTGGTTAGATCTGAGATAAGCCATAGAAAGAGTCCATTTGGCTATCCTGTCTGTGCTTGACATTAAACTTTTAGAAACCTGCTGTAATTTCCTACAAGCAGGGTGGTCAAGCAATAACACTTCCTAATCTTTCAACCAATATTCATTGTGTATTGAGCACCATAATAGGCAATAAAAAGAGAAATGAAGGAATAGAAGGCGTTATCTGTCCCTACTCATGATACAAGACTTAGAGCTGCAGTTTAACAGTTAGATAAGAACCAATCACTTGAATTCTAGGAGACTCACCTCTTGGTCCCTTGAGAACATACTTTCCTCTTTTTCATTTCACTATTCTATAAGTGAGTAGAGCAAGCTGCCTGAATGGGGACCCAGTTAGTTGGGTAACTCAGCTTGTCCTCTCCCTCTCCTTCTCTTCTCCAAAGGAAGGTAAATTCTGATGACCAGAAGCTTCCCACATAACTTGGGATTTACTGCCTTCCTTACTTCCTTCCTTCCTTCAGACCTTAACCTAAAAGGTCCAGGGTCTCCCATTACATCTTGGGTCATCTCCAGTCATCTTGATAAATATCAGGTCACTGGATCCAGATGACTCTGGAGGAGAAAGTGAGGCTGGTGACCTTGCACAGCCTCCCTCACTCAAATCAAAGTCAACTGCAAGTCATGTCATCATTTCCCTGATGCCACGATCCTCTTTGAAAATGAAGGACAAACACAAGTGATTAACCATGCCATCATGTTTCATTACTGGCAAATAGGTGTCATGGAGAGCAAAGTCAAAGAAGAATTTTTTTTGATGAAAGAGAAAATATGTAGTAAAGGTTTTGGGATTTTGTGTGTGTGTGGGAAATAGATGTTTCTCTTTTCTGGAATGTATATTTATGTTCATTCCCAATGTGTAAATACACTTAAAATCAAAGAATTTTATTTGCATTATAGACTCCTTTGGCAGTTTAGTAAGACCTAGGGACTCCTCTGAATATTGCTTTTAAATGCAAAAAGTAAAAAATATGCAAGATTACAAAGGGAACCAAATATATTGAAATAAAGATTTAATTTTTCCCCCATACAAATTTGTGGACCCCTTGAAAATCTATCTATAGCTATGAACCCCAGGTCCAAGAACCTCTGATTTCTAGTTCAACTTCCTCTTTTTATAGATGAAGAAACTGAGACTTAGAAAAGCTGACTGGCCCAAGATCACTCAGTTCTAAATCTTAGTTCAATTTTGTACTAACTCATTTATGTAGAAAACAAAAATCAGCCTGGACCAGATTATCCATTCCTTGCCCAGTCTTTCCTCTGTACTACTCCTTCCTTCTGTTCTCATCTTTGGGAACTAAGCCATAGATAGCCATTTAGTCAAGTAAGAAAATAAAAAGTAAACTCTGCCCTTCTTGTGTCATGGCAGAGAGTATAATGACCATTGTGGAGATCTGCCAGAGTTTTAAAGGAATTTTTTTAAAAGAGGTCTCCGATTTCCCTCCTCTCCATCAGGCAAATGATAAGATTCTCAGTACATTCTCCTCATGCCATCAAAAAATAAAATAGACACTTGGATTCTGAGATCTAGGAGGATCCTCTGGTGGCAGTAGCAACCTAATTCCTCAGTCTTCACAGCAGCAGATCAAAGGACTGTCCTGAATATGGGCCTCTCCAAGGCAATTGTTTTTCAGTGGTCCTGAATTGCTAGACAACTCAGCTGTTTCTCCCTGTCTAAGTGGAGAGCTGGGGAAAGTGTAAATGATAAGGTTCTGTAAGGATCTGAGGCCCTGACAGCCCAGTCAGTAGACTTTGGTCTGGAAAAGCTTTTAGAGGGTTGAAGTAAGTTTTCTGAAACAAAGGAGGGAATGAATAATGGAAAGATAATAGGGAACTCATTTCTAAGTTAACATACTGCCGCCCACAAGTATAAGCATCAGCTTACTAGACAAAACCATTGGTAGGAGATCTGTAGCTACCACCTAAAGGATGTATCACTTTGCTGCTGGAGAAAGGATTGACTTCAGTAGAAGGAGAAGAGTTGTAGAAAGAAAAGAGAACCTGGCCTTAAGTTTATGGGCTAGGTGACTCAATTTCTTTTACCTCCAGCAGTTTTGTGTTCATTTCCTAATAGACAACATTCAATAGATTAAACACTAACAATGTGCAAGGTTGTGCAAGGTACTGTGGGAAGTGTTATGTTGGATATAAAGATAACTCAAGAAGTGTATAGTTTAAGGAAGAAAATCTTAAAAAATAAACAAACAAAGCAAAATAAAAACTAAACGTGTGATGTTTTTGCTACAAGGAACTCCTGATGACTGATCTTGGGCACTTAACCTCCCTGGACCTCAGTTTTCTGATTTGCAGTATGACCTCTGAGGTCTTTACAACTCTAAATCCTCCCTCTACCAAAGCAAATGAGTGTCTGTGCTCTTTAAGTTATAGTCTTAGTTGTTGGGACATTGAGAGTTGACGAGTCAAGTTCACTTGCTCAGGGTCACCCAGTCACTGCATGCCAAAGACAAGTTTTGATACCAAGTTCAAGATCTTAGAGGTGAAGTAGTTCCAAGTCATCATAAGATTGAGGTAGTAACAATGTAGGGATTGAAGGAGAATGAAGATGGAGTCATTGGAGTTGAGAGTCAGGGAGACTAAGGTCCTGTGAGGTAAGGGTTTTAGAAGTGCTGTTAATGTAGATATTAAAGTCACTAAGAATGGTACCAGGAGATGGGTTAGAGAAGAGAGAAAGGGAGAGGAACTGGACCTGTGATTTCACTAGTATAGGGAACTCCTAGGGGAGGAATCTCTCTCTCTCTCTCTACCAGTGCAGATTAACACCTTTTCTATAGCTTATGATTATAGTTAGTTGCCTAGATCACTGAGAGGTCAAGTGATTTGCTCAGGGTCAAACAGTCAATATGTTTTTGAATAATAATGTTACATTATTAGATCATATTATACATTATTTTTATTATATTCACCTGTTATATCATTATGTACTCTTATATGACTTATATACTCATATTCATTTCTTATAATAAGAAATGAATAGTTTTGAAGACTTTTATTATTTTGCTAGTATGACACCCACAGGAGCTGCTATGAATATACAGGTGTGTTCCCAGGTTTGAATTGCAAGATATAACAGACTCTCTTCCTTGAAGATGAAACCAAGGCATTTATTCAAACACCAGTAAGCCAAATCCATCATAGTAACAAAGAAGTCTATACACATTGCCAATGCAGGGAGCACTGACAGCCCAAGCCTTCTTTTTAAGACAAAATCCATACATGTCACCAATGCCGGGAACACAGACATTCCAAGTCTTCCCTCTTGTTAGGCCTCCTCACAAAACAAGTTCCCTTAGACAAAATCACTCCCTCTCTCACTCAAACTAGTTGCTCTGCTCTGTTCTGTTCTCTCTCTCTCTCTCTCTCTCTCTCTCTCTCTCTCTCTCTCTCTCTCCCAGCTCTATCTCTCTCATACTTCCTGCTCCACCCCTTCCTGTTCCACCCCTTTTTGTTCTACCCCTTCCTGTTCCACCCATTTGGCAAACTCCTCCCACCATGGGTTTCATATGATCACATAGGCCTATTAAGGGGAAGGGAAGATCTTCAAATTCCCTTAACATTACATTTATAAACTGATGAATGAGAATGTCCTGGAGAAAAATTTATTCTATATTATAATAATATATGTAATGTATATTTTGTTGTGGTAATAAAGTATAAATCATTATATAATACATTTTATTATATTACTATATTATATATGATTAAAATGGACAGTTTTAAGTACTTTTATAAATTGATGAATTAGCAGAACCAGGAGAAAAATTTATATAATAACAACACCATGGGTAAAACAAACAACTTTGAAAACTGTAAGAAGTATGATCAATATAATGACCATTGATAATTCTGGAAGACCAATGATGAAAAATGCTGTCCATTATAGAGAGGTGACAGATTTAGGAGACATAATGAGACATATATTTTTTGTATACAGTCACTGAGGGAATTTGTTTTTCTTGACTAGAATATTTGTTAAAGGCATTTCTTTTTCTTTTTAGTGGGGTGAAAGGAGAGAAAATATATATTTAAAAAAATTTTTTTTTTTATTTTGGAGGGCAATTGGGGTTAAGTAACTTGCCCAAGGTCACATGGCTAGGTTTTTTTGTATGTGTGTGTTAAGTGTCTGAGGCCAGATCTGAACTCAGGTCCTTCTGACTGGGGGGGGCCGACACTCTACTCACTGTGCCACCTAGCCACCCCTATTTCTTTTAATTTTAAAAACATAGAAGTGTGGGGCAGCTAGGTGGCGCAGTGAGTAAAGCACTGGCCCAGGAGTCAGGAGGACCCGAGTTCAGATCCGGCCTCAGACACTTAACACCCACACAAAAAAACTAGCCATATAACTTTGGGCAAGTTACTTAACCCCCAATTGCCCTCCAAAAGGCAAAAACAAAATAAAAAAAAAACATAGAAGTGGGCCAAGTTCTACAGATATGAAATGTTGCTTACACTTTCTGATGAAGCCTCTGTATTATTAGTTTTACTTAACTTTTTAAACTTTGTTACTGGAGACCTCTAATGAAATGAGAGTAATCTGAAAATGTGCATAATGTAAAAACAAAACAGATTAATAAAACTTTTAAGAGAAAGAAAAACCGTTCTTGAATAATGTGGAAGATATAGGGGGAGCTTGATTGATATAGAATGTGTTTTTCATGGGGCACAATTTAAAGACTAATCACAAGGATAAGAGAGGTAGAATGGGTCTAAACTGGATAGGGCCTAATTGAAGAACATCATGGCATTTGGTAGATATCTATAACAATGATAGGTAGATTATGTTATAAGGGAATGCTATGAGAGTTTGGGAGGACTGATTTATACATAGGGCAATACTAAAATAATTTCTCAGATTTTAGTCCATATGTGAAAGTGGAACCACGTGTGGCCTAATTGTAAGTTGAAATTGGTCATAAGAGAAATTAGAATCATTCACATGAGTGAGCATTATTGACTTTTACTTCAGATAAACATTTAAACATCCTTTCTTCCCCCTCCCCAAACCAAATGTAGTACCTAATGTTGTTTTTCTGGTTTTTCTAACAAGCTGTCAAATCTGTCTCCTTCTAAGGTAATTCCAAAGATCCTAAGAAGGGGATCCTCCAACAATATGGATTCTTAAATTTATTTTTGACATGGACCCTTTCGGTAGTCTGGTGAGGCCTATGAAACTCTTCTCAGAATAATGTTTTCAAACAAATAAAAGAGAATGCCTAGGACTACAGGGGAAACCAAGCATCTCAAAATACAGTTATCAAAATATCTTTTAAAAACCATTAACAGATGGTTCATAGTCTCCAGGTTTAGAACCCCTGCCTAGAGACATAACTACTCAGCTTTGGAATCAGAAAGTTCTAGCTTCAAATAGTGCTTCTGGAATAAGTCCTATCACTATAAATTAAAGGCAAGTTGAATATGTGTGTTCAGAAAATTTCCACACTAGGACTAAAACATGAGCGCACACACACACACACACACACACACACACACACACACAGCCAGCCTTCTAACAGGTTTTCTCATTTTGTTTCTTGGGCATATTTTAAGTCCTGGGTAGCTGGTAGGGGGAAGGGCTAGAGTCTCAAATCTGAGTCAAGCCAGGAAGTTCAACTGATTAGAGCATGGAGAAGGGAACAGGAGATGGAGAAACCAAGGAGAGAACACAATAGAGTAAGGCATTCATCAGGTATGAGTGAGTCTTTCACTGGGAATCAGTCATTCTAGTGCAGAAATGGGGTACATGGGTATAAAGTATCACGAGGATAAGATTGGAAGTGTCAACAGGTTTGTTGGGTCATAAGTCAAGAAAAAAAATCATAAAACAGGGTTGAAATGGAGGCTGTGCAGCATGCAGCGGTGGAAAAAGAGTTTTGTTTGCTCAAGAATTTATGAGGGGTCATCTAATATTTAAATCTTGTACATGCCCAGCTGATGAACCTCGGCTGTTGGCAAAAAGTAAGTTTAAAATATGTATTGATAAGTCATTTTTCAAAACAAATTTATATTTCATTGGGTTTTAAATGGCTTCAGAAGTTTGGGTAGAACCATTTGGTCCATTTGAAGGTAGGTACATCAGTTTTCCAAAGAGGGCCTATGATATATATCATAAAAAAAAATTTTGTTGTTGTTGCTTTTTTGGAGGGGGAAGGTAGGGCGAGTGGGGTTAAGTGACTTGCCCAAGTTCACACAGATAGTTTTTTTGTGTGTATTAGGTGTCTGAGGCTGGATTTGAACTCAGACCCTCCTGACTCCAGGGCAGGTGCTGTATTCACTGCACCACCTAGCTGCCCCGGGGCCTATGCTATATTTAAAAGCACCTTTAAATCTTTCTTACAAGGCTATTAATTTTTTATCAAAAGGGAAAATAGTATTTCATCAATATTACATTTGAAAACCAATAGATTGGGGAGCTGTGAAATGGTGAAACCAGTATACTAGAGTAAGACTTACTTTATTTAACAACAACAACAAATATCCTTTCACTTATCATAATCTTCAGGTTCATTCACTGTTTGGGTTTGTGTGTTAGATTCTAACACCACAAACAAGGCTAATTTTCAGAAGAGAAAGACCTCACAGTGGCATGAGTGTTGTCATATTTTTGTCCCTCCTTAAACAATAACAAAATACACAGACAACTTTTTCTTTTGAGAAAAAAAGAGTCCTATGTTTTCAATGTTCAAGAAGAAAAAAAAGCTTCTTTCTTTAGGTTTCAGTGTAGCCTAGATAAATCTATTAATATGACCCCATTAACACCCTAAAACATTGCTAACTTGGCATCTTTTGCCTTTTCTGATCACTTGTGCAAATTAGAGAGACTTGGCTTTTACTGGTGCTTTCCCTTTGTAAGATTTCTCTTTAATTTCCTTACAGTCATTTTCTGAGTAATAAATTACTATTCATCTCTTTTATGTCCTTTTCCTCCTCAGACTACAAGCACCTATAAGGCTTTATATTTTATAATACCTTATAGTTTCAAGCCTGGATTCTATTTCTAGCTGTGATCCTTTTCACTATAGCTGGGTGACCTTGGAAAAGTCACTTTGACTCTTTAGGCCTCAGTTTCCTCATCTGAAAAATAGAACTAACATAGATGATTTATATGTTTCTTCTAGCTCTAAAATACGATATGATTATATAATATCAGTCATCCATTAAATGTTAGTGGACAATTAAGGCATATACCAATGATGCTGAATCACAAGATACCTTTTATTTAGATAATTGGTGCTTAGTGGTATTGATTTTAGGCAATCTTTTATACTATGTTAATGCAGAAAGCATTCTATACAAAGGTTACAGCAACTTCTAGCATACCTTTTAGATTTCATGGATTGTACAATGACATTGCTGGATTTACAGTAGGAAAGAATTTAATCTTTAGTCTAAAACAGGATTTTAACCTGGTCAGGTTGAAACCCTCCATTTTTTTCTATTTTTTGTTTTTCAAAGATACCAGCCATGTACGTTTCCAGAGATGCTTATATATTGGAACGTTTGGTGACAAAATCCCTTAGGCATTGTTATAAGAGGCTTTGAATTCTCCCATTGAGATAAAAGGTGCTTATGATTGTGAAAGATTACTAATGCTAATTTTGAGATTATCTACCACAATCACTGATTTATGAGCTAATTTTGCCTCTTAAATAAGAATGTGAATCTTGTAGGATTCTGATGTTAGTGATTTTAGAAACATAAATATATCAGTGCATTTCCCAGCTATTTGCGTGGTATTTTCCTCAAAAGTATACAGAAAACATATAGTTTACTAAGGGATAAAGGAGGCAGTAGGAACATTCATTAATTATTTTAGCTCATTGTTCTATGGAAGAAAATTGAAAATTCTGCATATCCTTGAATCAGGTAAACATTTAGCAAAGGAGGGAAATATCAGACAGAATCAGGTCCATAACTTCTTCCTGATTCATTAGTAAATGATTTTGATCTTGAGGCTCTTCTTTTGATTAGTTTCTTAGTTTTGTAATCTCCATTCATCAAAACCAATATCCTGGCGTGTCAGAAGAAGAAACTTTAAAGGCTTTTTGACAGAATTATTTGCACAGAGATGACTACAAATCCAACAAAAGCTTCCTCATAGTTGGTGGATTTGTTATGCCTTAAAGACAGCTTAATTATCCCTTAGTAGTTTTGTTTGGAAGGTGGTATGGTTAATTTCAGGAACTTCATCTTCAAACATTTGTTCTGATATTAAGTTTCCATGGCACCCTGCTTACTAAACCCATTGGGAGTGTACTTCAGTATTTTATGGTTTTTAAAAAAAAGGTAATATCCTGCTACCTTGACATGACTTATTCTTGGACATTTCATTAGCTCTTCCCATACCTATCAATGTCTTTGCAGTTACGCATCCATTGCCAGTAAATGTAAGAACTATGGATCAATATTTCTATATTTTACTTAAATTCCTACTGGCCCACAGTCTTATTTCTTTTGGGCACAGACAAATATTTTCCAGTTTGGGAACCTATGCTAATATTCATAGTTGTTCTGTACATAGGAAAGAAAATGATGCCTTAGGTGCAGATTCTACTTTCTATGTGGCAAAAGGAAGGATATGTAGTGGGTGGGGAAAAAAAAAACCAGTGGAATAAAATGTTGCTCGTACTCAGTCATTTCTTGCCACATAGGAGATTCCTCCTCCCCCTCCATATTTTTTAAACAAAAATGACAAAGCAAGGGCTGCTAAGGTTTGCAGTTGTCTTCAGTCGATCTCTAAGGGTAGCCGACACTGCTGAAAAGTATGGTCCCAATCTTTTCAGTCTGTCTTTAATATTGCATATCGTTAATAAACCAGTGAAGCTGTTTAATATCAAACATACTGCTTATTACTGAAAACCTGGTACAAAACATACCCCAGAAGAATCCTTGGCAGGCACTTATTAGCCCTGTAAACAGCACATCTTCCCTTCTTTCCTTCTTCTACCTCCATGGATCCTGGAAGGAATTAGTCTCTAACTGACACACTTCATTTTGTGATATTCTTTTGAATCATTGGCCTCCTATTTTGATCTGACAGATTCCTAAGGTCTCTTGTGCCCAAACTTGAATCAATAAACAAACATTTACTAAGTGCCTACTGTGTGCAGGGCATTGTGCTGCACACTGGGGATACAAATGAAACGATTCTCACTTCCAAAGTTATGAGTGTTAATGAGTTAAGTATTCTCCCTCCTACTGCAGGGTATATTTTTTATCCTTTTCTACAAAATTCTATTCTTCTAGAGCAGAGGTTGAACTTGGGGTTCGTGTAACTACCAAAAGCTCTGTGGGTAGATTTTAGGGGATCTTTTAACTTAGATGAGAAAAAAAATTACATCGCGATTTTTACTTAGCTCTTACTGAAATTTAGCATTTCCTTTAATTGTGAATGTAGTCAACAAATATCCTGAGGAGTCAAGGGAACAAACAATTATTAAGCACCTACTGTGTAGCAAGCACCGTGTTAAGTGCTGGGGATACAAAAGCCAAAAAAATAAAAATTCCTGAAGTCCCTGCTTTTCTGGAGCTTGCCAGCTTTATTAGACCATCAAAGCGGTATGACACAAAAAAAGATTAAGGCCCCCCCCCATTCTACTCTGCTACATGAGGCAGCCAACAGAAGACTTATCCTCACTCCTTAAATATATTTTCAATACAGAGAAGATGATAAGTTATTTAGGTCACAGGCTTGTGGAAGAGGGGGGTGGGAGGAGGCCTAGTCTCCTGACATGACTGTTCCTGTTGTTTCACTGTCTTCTGGAATGTTTGCCTTTGTTATTGTCCCTCTCCCAGATGTTTTTGTTCCAGGTCAAAAAATGCTTAACTCTGCTTCTAGAAGGGTGACAAAAGTATGACATAGATTTATCTGGATAAGGCAGTTCTTTATGCCAACTCCATTCCATTTGCCCTAACCCAAACTCCCTTTTGGTCATATTATGGAGAAGGAGGAGAGAGAAAGGGAATAGAAATGTCCATCCACCATAGAAGAAATGTACTTTCCCACCCTCAACTAGTAGAATCCTCTATGAATAAAGTCTCCTTCATTGTCTAGGATGGGTTTACATACACAGGCTGCCTGCCCAGGGGAGGGAACATCAACCTTGTTGCTTTCCAGCTACATGGCTTCTGCCCTCTGATACTCTCTAGGTCATAGTTACAGGATTAATTAAGTGCCCACCTGTATAGGGCACAGCACAAGTTCAGTTAAGCATTCCCTGTCTTCTAGGAGCTGCTTCACAAGATCTGTATTAGCAACATGACATCTTCATTCTGACAGTCAGAGTTAATTATCTCAAGTCATTGGTTCCTCACCCAAATACATGATTTCTCTATCTCCTGGAGTTCTTCAGTTCTACTCAGAGACCCATCTCATCAAGCAGCCCTGATTGGCTGATGAGGATGTGAGTGGAATGTTCAGATGCCATGGCAAACAGCAATTGTGTGATTTGTAAACAGTAAAGCAGGCTAATGAGAGAACAATGTCCTGGCCTAAAAAGATTCCTAGTTCAAAATGACTAATAAACAGAATAGAATAATAAAGTACAGAAAATTAATAATGTTCACAATGAAAATGTTTCCATAAACATACTGGATAATTGCAAAATTTTTATTCAGTAAGCATCTTCAAAATTCCAGCTTTTAGATCTATGACTGATCTTAATGTGCTACCTTTTAGTACCTCTGAACTTATCCTAAATGTCATCTTCCAAACTTCTTGGAGTAAACATCTAATTTTATTGTCTAGTTGGTATATATTTATGTGTTCAAGTTGTCCAGTTTAGGAGATGATGGATTATAGGATAGAGCTAGTATGTGTGTGTGTCTATATCTATATCTATGTATACACACATACATATATGCTCTGTCTTATATGTATTATATGTGTGGATATGTATGTATATATACTGTATAATAATATATTAGTATATATACATATGTACCATATATGCATGTGTAATGTGTATATATACTGTATAGTATATGTAATACACATGATATATATTATATAGGATCATGTTATTTTTATTCTTGCATCCTCAGCACCTGAAACAGTGCTCTACTTAATAGTAAATGCCTAGTAAATGTTTATTAAGTCAAACCAGTTAATTACCATCACATTTTATTTTTTCAGCTGCATACTGTACCTCATTGAGTGGTGTATGTGTGTGTGTGTTTGTGTGTGTGCGTGCATGTGTATACATACTACAGTAATGCAATTCTGGCCCTTAAAGTTTTACAAAATATGATACAAAGTAGAAATGGGACAAAGGAGAGATCTAGTTGGAATTCTTTAGTAAAGTTGAAGGAAGGGATATCACTTTCAATTGGAAATGTCAAAAAAGGCTTCATGGAGGAGATGCAACTAAGTTAAATCTTAGAGGAAACAAAGGATGAGAGAAAGTGTATTTTAGGCATAGAAACTAAACTGTACAAATGCATGGAGGTGAGAAATTGTAGGATGAGATTGCAGAGGGGTCATTAGTTTCATTTGGCTGAAATATAGAATGAATGAAAGGAAATCATTATATGAAACACTACTGAAAAGATAGGTTGAATCCATCCTATGAAGGGCCTTCAATGCTAGGCCAAGGAATTTGTATTTTGTCTTACAGGGAATTGGGAACTCCTGAATGTTTCTGAGTAGTGGAAGGTAGCATAGTTAGACCTGTGCCTTAGGAAGATTATTTTGGAAAAGGTGTGTAGGGTGGAGTGGAGGCATGAAGACCAGTTAAGAGACATTATTTTAATAGTCCAGGAGATAGATAATAAGGTCCTTAAATAGGGCAGTGGCTGTATGAGTGGAGAGACTGGAATAGATTTTTTTTTTTTTGCTTTTTGGAAGGCACTTGGGGTTAAGTAACTTGCCCAAGGTCACATGGCTAGTTTTGTGTGTGTGTGTGTGTGTGTGTGTGTGTGTGTGTGTGTGTTAAGTGTCTGAGGCCGGATCCGAACTCAGGTCCTTCTGACTCCAGGGTTGGTGCTCTACTCACTGCGCCACCTAGCTGCCCCTGGAATAGATTTTAAAAGTATTATGAAGGAAGAATTCCTGGGAACTGATAGGGGTGGGGGATGGAAGGGAATGGATGGTCAGTTGTGGGGCAATTTTTAAGTTTGAATGACTGAGAGGATGGTGGTGCTATCTCAGCAGAAACAGGAAAGATAAGAAGATGGTCAAGGTTGAGGATGGAGAGAATAATGAAATTCATTTTGTAACATACTGAGATCCTGGCAGAACAACAAGGCAGAGATATCTAATCAATAGACAATTAGATATATGGGACTGGAACTCAGGAGGAAGAGTTGGGGGTTTAGACATGGGAGTCATCTGTAGAGAGGTGATAACTGATGTCATGGAGTGGGTTAGAACACTCTGGGAAAGAGTATAGAGAGAGAAAAGAAGAGAGTCTAGGACAGAGTCTTGGGCCATTCTGCACAAATCCTTGTTGGTGGAAAGTCGTAGGATGGGAACAGAGGAACAACTAGTGGCCCTTATTTTGAGAAGGGATCCTTATTTAGGGGAGAGGAGAAGGGATGAATGATGAACCTATAAAGGAGACTATAAGGAATGATCAGGCAGATAGAAAAAATGACCAGTAGAGAGTAATGTCTAGAAACCTAGGGAGTGGGAAATGTCCAGAAGTAGAGGATGATCAGAAATGTCAAGACAAATGGGGACTAAAGAAAGGTCATTAGGAGTGGCCCTGGAGTCAGGAGGACCTGAGTTTAAATCTGGCCTCAGACACTTAACACACACACACATACACACACACACACACACAAAACTAGCCTTGTGACCTTGGGCAAGTCACTTAACCCCAACTGCCCTCCCCCTTCACAAAAAAAAGGTCATTGAACTAAGCAATTAAGTATTTATAGAAATAACAGTTTGAGGATAGCAATGGGATCAAAAGTCAAACTGCAAGGGATTGAGGATAATCATCAAGCTTTATGTTTTTGCTCTTTATAGTTCTCATAGAGCCTTATGTATAGTGCTTGAGTTATACCAACTCTGCCGAGCACTGTGCTATGGGCAGGGGGAGATACAGAGCTTAGATGGACAAGGTTCCCATTTTCATAGAGCTTATATTCTAGAAGGGGGATATGACACGTATATAAACTTTAGTACCTCCCATTAGAAACATGAGAAAGAGGTTAAATGATTTCCTCAAAGTCATGGACCCTACTTCCAGTCTCAGCTCTGACCTAGTACTTATCATCACTTAAGTATTTTTTATGCAGCTCTGGGTGTTGTATATCTTTCCTACATAGGGATTTCAGATACTGAGTGACAAGATAAGATGGAGAAGATATCATTAAGAAGAGGGTGTTCTCATTAACATGTATTGGGATGTTACTTCTGAAAGAGATATACTTTTTTTTTAAGAGATATAAAAAATTTATCCGAAGAGAAAGGATTGAATCATGTAGTTTGCCCTTCTGACTTCAGATGTTGTTGTTTGTCCTTTGTTTTTAAAGAGGATCAATGACATCATGGGGTAATGTCTTGACTTGCACATGAATTGGATTTAAGTGAGACAGAATTGCACAAAGTCAGCAGCTTCACTTTCTCCTCCAGAGTCATCTTGAAGTCCGGTAGCAGGACAAAAGTTAAGACAGCTGGCAATGGCTTGGATGCAGTGGGTGACCTTGATCTCTTTAATGTCTGACTAAGCTCTCAGTACTCCACAACACCTGCTTCAGTCACCTTCATGGACATTGGAACAAAAAGTTCTCATCAGCCTGTTCCACCAAGGGAAGTTTTCACGTGTTTGGGGTAGACATCCCCCTTCCTCACTGATGAATTATATGCCTGTTGGTTACCCTTCACCTGCTTTAGCCTGCCTGTAAAGATGGTTTTATTGAGGTGTGGCCACTGCACATAAGAGCTTGAAATAATACAAGACTCAGTACCCCCAAGAAAACAGCATTGACTTCAAATAGGGCCAAACTTAAAACATTTATCCCTTGTTTGAAAGAAGGCTCCAGGGACTCTACCAATAACTCATTACCTAAGAACTCTATCAGGAATCCCATTTTTTTTCATCTCATTTTAAAATCTCTCCTGCTAGAACTTTCATTCATTTTCTTTCATCTTGTCCTTGTGAGAAATGATAATCACTCACAATTATATAGCGTTTTCCTTATGTAGTACCTCTTCTGGGATACTTTCCAACTTACACTCATAATAGTGGGCTGGATCCCTGAAGGATGGTGGTTACTCCCACAGATTCAAGGGTACCTTTGTGGATCTGGACATCTACTTCTACTAAAGTTGTAAGTACAAGAGATCTCACCTCTGTGCATACCCTTAACAGTCAGCCAATATTTACAATTAGTTTTGAATAAAGATATTTACTAAGGCCTTATAGTACAAACAGTGGCTACAGTGTATGGAATGTTCATGGAGGACTAGCATCTCTGGTTGAGGGCTTGCCAAGCTGCTTTCAGGGCTGCTCATCCACTTTGGTGTCTGCCTTTCACCCAACTCTCATCTGTAGCCCCAAGAAGCCTTAGCATGTTCAGAGCCATACCCCAGTAAAACTCTCAGTAGATGGACTAAACCAGGGTGAGGGTATCCAACAGGCTTCGACCTGTTAGTCTGTGAGTTAGGGAGATGTCTACCCCAAGCATGTGAAGACTTTCCTCAGTAGAATGAATGGGTAGATGAGAACTGTGTTTCAATGTCCAAGAAGTTAGCTGAAGCAGGCTCTGTGGAGCTCTTGGAGTTTGGTCAGACATCAGAGATACCAAGGTTATCTACTGCATCCTGGGCCATCACTAGTCATACTGACTTTTTTCTTGCCCCTGGACTTGGATGACTCTGGAAGAGGGAGGGAGGCTGATTACTTTGTACAACTCTGCATCACTTAAATCCAATTCATGAGCAAGTCAAGACTTCGCCCTCTGATGTCACTGGTCTTCTCTGAAAACAAAGGACCAGCAATAACAGCAACAACAACAACAAACTCCCCCATGAACCTGGGGGTTCCACAAATACACATGTCCTCCATAGAAAGAGTACTTTCAGACTTATATTATAGTGGCAATGAGGCAGACATGTAGGGAGCATATGCGTCCAAGGCTCTACTCAACCTTGAAGTGTGTTTTCTTCTTTGGAGTCCTCTCTAAATTTCTCCACCTCTTTATGAGTGTTATCTCATTTGGGCAGGTTTTTCTGCTAGCCTCCCAAGATCTGCTCTCTTTCATTACTGAGTTTCAATTGCCAGAATTAGTTCTCTCTTGAGTCCATGACTGACTCTTTCCTTTGCTGATAAAGATCATGCTCCTTGAAGCTATACTCTATATCCCTATAGTTCCACAAATTCTGTCTTCACTTCTCTCAAACTGAATCTATAAGTGCTGTATGGAACGTTTCCTTTTAGGAGATTAGCTCTGTTGTTGGACAACATGGTAGACAGGGGTGATGGTGAAGGGATGGGTTCTTCCCTGATTATGAGTCTTGCTTTGACTATTTCCAACTCAAAAACTGGTCTACTCTCTACAGACTTTATCTATTTAAGACCCCTAGACATATGGTTGATTTATCATTATTATTATTTTGCTTCTTCAATGACCAGGTTTCCCTAACTCCATCAGAAAAAGGTGTTCATATTTTGTAAGAGATCATTGAGTGTTAATACCTTGTTACCATATTAACACCTGCCGTTTGTGGTCACATCTTAGGGCTACATCACCTGAGCTAAAGTTGTAGGAGGGAAGGAGACTAAATCTTCTGCCATTACAGCTATTACCTCCTCAGACCTCAAAATAAGTTTCGAGTTAGATATTACAGGTACTTTTATGCCCATTTTACTGATGAGGAGACTGAGTCTTAGAGAAAGTAAGTACCTTGTCCATGGCCATAACTACTAAATATCAGAGGTAGGATCTGAACCCAGATCTTCCTTGAGTTCAAAACTTTCTCTCTTTCTACTGTACCATGTGCCCTAAAATGATATGATGAAATATTAGAAAAGCTAATATGTAGAACTTCAATACATATCAAGGGAATCTATGATCTCAACTATGTGGGTCCACTTTCTAACTATAGCAGGTGTTCAATAGTTCCAATAACTGATTATGTTAGTGATCCTTGCATGCTGGTTAGTATTCATTCCTTAATATCTCACTTTTAAGTAGTCCTCTTGGATTTCCCCCTCTTTCCCTGTCATGAGATTGTTACTTTAACTTGTCCTAGTCAAAGGTAGATCAATTAAAGTCGAAATCTCTATAAATCTGAATCTTCTGTAATATCAGGGTAAAGGACAAATCACTTACGACTCTTGTTTCCTTATCAGTACACTAAAGAAGCTGGACTTTCTTCTAGGGCCCCTTCCAACCCTACATATGGGATGACATAAGACTATATGGGAAGCATTAAAAGATATTCAATTTTTGAGGTAGTAGACCTGGACCACTGTGTATCCCAGTTTCTTCATCTGTAAAATGAGTGGATTGAACTAGATGGCCTTAGAGGTCCCTTTCAACTCCAAATCTATGATTCAGATTGTCTTATAAGAATGAGCTTTTGGCGAAAACATTGGGAGTCCAAGGAAAATCAATCTACTCAGGCTTCAGTTGAAAACAGAAAAAAAATTTTATATGGCTTTACCCTGTATTCTCCCACTCCTCCTGGAGAAGCCAGCACAAAGTACTTTATACTTTACTAAATGTCTGTTTTGAATTAGAAGCTGGATTCAAACATGGATTCTCAATAGTTAGCCATGCAAAAATTGAGCCACTGGGGCAGAAATATATCTTGCCCTCTGCTTACCAACTCAAAACTAAGTAGTATTACTGGAATCAACCTGTTTGTACCCAAAGCCATTCTTTGGGACACTTGTCTTTGAAGGCCTCAGCTTTAGTTACAGCAGAGTTTATACTGCTTCCTGCATTTCTAGACAGATCTTCAGATTTCCTCCACCCCCTGCCAGTTGGCATCACAATCAGTTCTATTGTCAAGTGTGGGGGATGTCAGACTACTAATGCAAACCCTGGAGACTCTGGGGATCTAGTTCTGTAGACCTGGGTGTTCTTGCTGAATGTCCACACCTCCAACAAGGCCTGGAGAAGGCTGCAGAGCCAGTGCAGTGGAAATCTAATCAAGCAAATCTTTGGGTCAGGACTAATCTAGGTCTTCAGGAGCTGAAGGTCAGGTCATTGTATGATCTGGGATATCTTCTTACTAGTCATATCTTGGGTCCTAAACACATCAATCTTGGAGGTAGAATAAATGAATGAATGGATGGATGGCTAGATGGATGGATGAATGGATGGATGAATAAAAGGTATTTATTAAGTACTGGGTTTCATTCCCAGTTTGAAAAGCTATTAGCTCTGTGACTCTGGGAGGGCCATGTAACCCCTCTGAGCCTCAGTTTCTCCTGTTGTAAAATGGGGATAATAATCTACAAACGCAAAAGTTGTTGTGAAGAAAGAACATTGGAAATCTTGAAATGTTATGGATTAATGTCTTTTTTTTTTGTTGAAGAGAGCCTGTTCCAGAGACTTACTTTTGTCATCGTAGGGAGCTTCAGTTGAAGAAACCCATTCCACCAATGCAGATCAGCAACTTGTCTATAATTTATAATCTTCAAAAGTTGCCTGGAACACTGAGATGTTAAATTAACTTATTAATGTTAGCAATTAAATTATCTCCATTTTATAGAAGAGAGCACCATTTCAGACAGGTTAAATGATTTGTCAAAGTCCCAAAACTACTAAGGGATACTCAAAGTTTCAGGCTCTGTGTTAAGGACTCTTTCTCCTATGGTAAAGCTGCCTCTATAGGCAAGTCTAGGCAGTATCTATATTAACAATCAGATGCCATTGAAATAGGAGGAGGCATCAATCTTGTTCCACTTGGCACAGGGCTGCTAGTTTAAAGTATTAGTGAATATGGGATAACTAGTGAAGAAAAGGATGAAAAGAAGTGGGGAACTCTCTTAGTGTTTAACTTTGCTGATTTCCTAGACAGCAATTGATTTTATTGAATGACAGAAACTGGGTGTGGGGGCAACATGGACCCTCTCAAATATGGTGCTGATGTGAATGTATGAATGGATGAATGAAAAAAACATTTACTAAGCACATACTATGTGCCAAGCACTGTGCTAAGGGCTAGGCCTATAAATATATAAGTAAGTCATTCTCTGCTGTCAAGCAGCTAATATTCTAATTGGGAGAAGTGATACACGTGGGAGGGTTTAACAGCAGGACAGTTCTAGCAGCAAAAATGCCCATGATCCTAGGGTACAGGAGCAGGGGAGATGACAAGGCCGAAGGGCTCCATAAGGGTGCATCAGCAGGACAAATGGCAATGCCAGAGTGTCTGAAGGGTGTAATGGCAGAGTATGGTATGTAACCAGGATTGAAGTTGATGACTCCCTACCTATCCAAGTCCTGTGAGTGCCCCACCTTCTGCCCCTACCCTACTTGAGGCTAGAAGAGGCTAGGAACTAGACCAGGGGTGGGAAACCTACATGTGACTACATACTCCAGGCCACATGTGACCTTTCAGGTCCTTGAGTGTGGTCTTTTAACTGAGTCCAAGTTTTACAGAGCAAATCCTTTTATTAAGGGGATTGGTTCTGTGAAGTTTGGATTCAGTCAAAGGGTAATACTTGAGGACCTAGGGGGCCACATGTGGCCTTGAGGTTGCAGATTCCCTGCCCCTGGCTATGATCATAAAGATTTTAGTCATATATGGATTTTCCACAGAGCAGATCTACATGAATTATTTTAAAAATAAATGTCACTTTTTATGTAACTTCTTCCCTTATTATAGCATTTGAAACCTAATTTGATTTATTTTAGGACTGTTATTTGCTTCAACTTAACTTGGCAGTTAGGAAAAAATTTAGATAGACTCAGTACTTTGGATAAACACATCACATTTCCAGAGCTAGAAGAGGCCTCAGAGGACAGTTAGTCCAAGCCTTCCATTTAATGAAAGATGAAATAGAGACACGGAGTCCCACTTATGTCTAAGGTCATACAGGTTGCAAGACTTAGAAGTAGGATTTGAACTCAGATTCTCTGACTCCAGAACCATTGTTTTTTTCTTGCACTATATCACCCTGCCTGCTACCAATGCCTCTTTACCACCTTGGCTTTTTTTAGGGGAGGAAAGCATTATTGCAAATAAAAGAAATTCTTAATGCTTTGCTTGCTGTTTCATTCTTCATCATTTCTCTGGGAAACAGGTAATCGTTATATGTTGGTTTCCTTGACTTTCAGGTAAAGAAACTTTAAATCTACTTTCATAATCCTTAGACTGAATTTGAAGCACTTTGAAGAAAGTGCCGTCCAGGAATGAACCCCTAATCCTTCTGTACTGTTCCTCAGGGAAAGCAAAGATTCTTGTTTTGTTCCTTAGAGACTTGGCATTTTTAAAGAGAAGGGGGTAGAATCAGTTTTCTTTGTTTTGTTTCCCTACCTGTTATTCCTTGGGGTTTTTCTAAATTTTACCATTTAAGCTGCAAGTCTGTACCCTTCTCCTCTGACCTCTATTCGCTGGTAAAAAGCTTAAACTTCCTGCATTAGCTGAGCTTCCAAATGTAACAGGTGGCATTTGGAGACTGATTTATGGTCTCTCACATACATTAGTTTTCAGCTCCTTCCACACATGAAGACCCCTGAATACTCTATACACTACCATGACTTTTTTTTTTTAATGGATGTGAACTTAACCACTAATGTAACATCTCTGGTTTAATGCAGATATATTTGTTAAATGACAGTATAATTACTAGTCACAGACAAACCTCAAAAAGATTGGGAGGTTCGGTTCAGTTAAACACCTGAGAGCTCTGATGCTTATCGGAAGTTTATCCCAGGAGTCTGGCAAGCCTAGGCTAGAGATCTCTCGAGATCCATTTCCCTCATGAGATCCATTTCCCTCATGAGATTTCTGTTGGAATTTCCTGTTGGTTTATTTCTCAATATCAACACTTCCATTTTGTTTTAACCCTGGCCATGAGTCAGAAAAGCTGAGGTGTGCAAAAATTAAAGGAAGCAGTATGTCTCATTTTCTACCTCTCTATAAGAAATAGAATGCTTCTGAATTGTTTGGGGGGGAGGAAAATTTAGTGAAAATGGTTAAGCAGAGTTTCTGGGTAGGGAGAAGAAGCACGTGTTGCCTCACTGTTGTAGAACCATTTTGTCATAGTTGAACATTTATTTATCTTTCCTGATTCTTAACACTCTTGCAACTTTATTGTTTTCTAGCAGTTTTCCTCCAGCTAGAAGTTGGGAGTGGGGGTGATTAGGGGAATACATGAAGATAATTTAGGCAAATCCTATTTGAAGAAAAGTATTTCCTAGATACATTGCTAATGTTTGAATTTCTTTCAGTGTGCAGGGACAGGCCAGCAGATTGTGTACTTAAAAAAAATAATTAAAATACTTTCAACACTGTGTGTTTTGTGTTTAGTTTAGGAGCTGTATTGCATCAGTGGTGGTTTTTCCAGTTTTACGTTCCTCTAAATGACCTTTTTGTCCTTCTCTTGTCTTCTGTTTCATAAGAGGGTTTTGAAATGAGGAAGCACTTCGGTTACATAGCATTGGCTTGGAGACATGACCATTGTCACCTATTACAATTTGCTGATTTTTGCTTCCTGTATAAAATCACAACTCCAGATTCAACACTTGGCACAGAACCATCAGGAGCTGTATAATCAGTGTTGATGGTATTGATAGCCTCCTCTATATGCAAATTGATCCCTTGATATGAATGGTTGAATGTCTGTGGTCCTTAAAGGCCTGCTTCATAGAGAGAAAAAGTTGCTTTAGAGGTATTCCTGGAATTTCACTTCCCTGAGAACTCACAGTTTCCTGGGAATACATCCTAGCCAAATCTTATGCAAGACAGCTCATAACATCTACATAGCAAGATATTGGGTGGTTGGTGGTGATTAAAGTATTTTTAATCATGTAATGAAAATATACCATTGAAATGCTAATATAGGTACCCTCAGTATAGTTGATTGTAGTGTTGGTGGGGAAGGGATAGTGTTTTGGGTTTAATTTAGTAATATTGCTATAATTTCAGAGTTTATAGTTTGGATTCAGTGCCATTGTCATTACCTCTAAGAAGAATAATTTTGTTGGGACTCATGTGGGGCCAGTTTTTGACATTTCAAGTGTGTATAAGGATGGGGATGTTTGTTCAATTAAATTCAACAACTATTTATTATTTTATTGCTATGAGTTCTAGGCAATGTAGCAGATTATTCTAAAAGCATGACAATATTCCTGAAATTTGCCCCAAGAAATAATGGGATTAAATAAATAACTTGACACTTGCTTAAATCATAATATTCATCATAAAAGCCTGTGGCACAAGCCTAGGTTTCCCATGCTCTTATGTAGCTTCAAGTCGTGGAATCTACCATAGTCTACTTATACTAAGTAATTTTCGATAACTAAGCAAAAATATCGTGCTTTTGAAATCCAAGCAAATGTGACTTCTAAGACTCGGTCTAGGAGTGGGATTCTAGTCTCCATGGAACCATAAGGGCCGTTGTTCAAAATCCCACGTGCATTCTTAAATAAGGTATTACACTAGGCGTGGAAGAAACATGGTAGAAAGAGCACAGGCTTTAGAGTCAGAGAACCTGGGTTCAAATCCGGCTTCTGATACCACTCTGGGCGCAATTTCTTTATCTGTAAAGTATGGAGGCTGGACTAGATGACCTCTGAGGTTCTTTTTCACCTTAGGTCTATGATTCTTTGATCCTAGAAGGAAAATTCATTTACTTTTTCAAAAATTAAATAATGTGTAGGACCTGTCTTTCCAGAGTTTACAAAATAGTGGGGAGAGATAAGATATATAATAATTAGCTATTGTACAAAGTAGAACATAAAAGTGCTTGAGTGAGAAACAAAGTGTCTTGTTTTCTGAGTAGATAAGTCCTTAGATATGTTTATTTAAGGACAGTTACAAGTGCACCTGTACTTCCCGGTTCCTCCCTCCCTCCCCACAAATTCATTAATTTCCAATGGTCTGGCACTCAGGTCTGTTTACTGTCCTTCTTTGGTCTGACAACCCTGGCCCACTCTTCCATGCTTAGAATGATTTTCTCTCCTTCTATGTAAGTGTCAAAGCAATACTATATGATTGTGAGTTTAGTCTTTGACTCTCCATTGCTAAAGACAATCCAAAGTTCAGAAAGTCATTGATGATATCTTCATTGACAACACATTTCAACAAATGCCATACACAATATTTCAGAGGATTTGCTTACACAATCCATTGGGTAAACAAAACCTCTAAATCAGAAGACAAACAATGGGCACTGGTTCAGACCTTCAGCACTTTCCATTTGTTTGGTTCATGGCGAATGAGTCCACCAAAGATAGGGAAAGACAGAAATTTACATCCTATTTAGGGCCCCTTAGCATGGTACTGTTTTTAGCAAAGCATTAAATCAGGAGATGAGCCTAACTCCTTCCCAAGGTGAGCATCTTTGTTTTCTGTGGCATGGTTTGAAAACATAATCAGTAACACAACCAAGGGGAATTTTTCCATCATTTAAAAGGGCTCATTAGGCTCTGCAAATTGAGGCAGTACAAACAACACCAAGAAGGTCCAGATTCCCACATAAATTAATGTAGTTTGTGCAAGATGAAAAATGCTTTGGCCCCAACTGCCAACACTACAAACACAACCGGGCCTGGAAAAAATATATATATATTAAAAAAAAAAAAAACCCCAAGGTGTGCCCACTCTGCCTATTACATCATCAACAGTCATAAAAGTGCTGTAATTAGAACTGAGCTGACAATTTGGTTAATGATGTGCAAGGCAGAGGAGCAGCCAGTTTAAGCCCCCACATCTAGACTGCTAGAGTGGCTGCCACGCTAGCAGCAGTAAGACTTTCTTTCCTTGAGGAAAAGAAGATGATCACTCACAGAAACCAGCAGATAAGATGGTTTGAGTCAAATCACTAAAATTCTCTTCAAAGTAATACAACTCTTCCCATGATAATGACATGCCTGAGACATGAGTGAGGTGATATTTTAGGTATTTTTGAAAAACAGTTCAGTTATAATTAGCAGGACTGGATTTAAGAAAATTAAACTATTCTCTATAATATACCTTAGGCCAATTAATGGTTTAATTAGTGTGCTTTTATAATATGAGGTAGGATTCCTCACACATTCTTCTCTACTTATATTTCAATTATTATGTTAAAAAAGTCCCCTTTTGAAAACTGTTGTAAAATTTGTAAGTAACTTTGAGTTCTTACAAAGGATCTAAGCCCAAAATTATGCATTGATTATTTCAGTCTACTCGTGATTCATTTATGACCTTTGACCACACCATTTCCCTATATATAAAAATGGCAATAAAATTTTCTGACAGCAGTTTTCATCCTCATAAGAACTAGATGGACATGGATTATTGTTCTTGCTTAACAATAAAACCCAAGAGTTTCATGGACTATATCCTTCTGATTTATAAAACAGAGACCAAGCCTATAAATATTTTGAAAATACACTTTAAAAATAGTTAAAGAGAAAGTCTCCTAAAATATGACAAAAGTGTGATGTGGAAGATTGATCTTGAATATTACTAAAGACCTGTGTAAAGAATTATGCTTTCATTTCTGTAATATTCCTATTTGAGTAACTATTATTAGGCATGCTCTGGCAGATCTGAGTTTCCAGAGAGTCTAGGGAAAGAAAATCTGTAAGGTAACTAAGACCCCTACCTTTCTGAGAGTTTAAAGATTAAAATCAAAACTGAATCACATTGAGAGACAAACAGGAAGCCAATTCTTAGAACTTGGCACCCCCTTTTTCCCTACCCCATAAGAAACTTGAGTGGATTGAAACCTCAATTGCTAATTAATTTGACAACCCCTGTTTATCAAAGTAGACCTTTTCTTGATTCAAAACTGCAAGATGACTTTTTAAAATAGTTCAGTCATGTGAATTTCTTAGGGGCATTCATTTGACATCAAAAGCTCACTCTCATAGAAAACTGCTTTGTTCGGGTGGCTATCTAGATATTACACATCTCCTTGAACCACACCCAGTACATGGTTTTCCACCATAAAGCATGCTGTTGAATGTGATGCCAAGGTAATTAACCTGGTTCACTCCCTGCAAGCCAGGTCTGTAATAAGTGGAGAAATGAAATGAGGTCGTGTTCCTGTGGTCATCAACTCAATGAAACAGGACTTGGGTCTCTTAAAATTGAAAATAATAGTAATAAAAATCACAAGACAAAACAAAATATTTTCTAGTGACGTTTTTGTTGAAATGAAAACTGCTTGGACTGTATGGCTTTAGTTTAGACTTTCTTTTGAATCATGGTAGGGTAGTAACTTAAAAACAATTCTATGTGTTATGATGAAGAAATAACATTGCCACTGATACTGCCCCACATTTTAAGAGAGCCTTCAAGTAGTGCATTTTTCAAATGTTAATTTAATTGAAATGTTATTTTTTCATGGAATTCTTGTGACTATCTTGAGTAGTGCTTCTGGTTTAACTTTTTTAAGTGTGTTTTGAACAATAGGTTGCTAAAATAAACACACCAAAATCATAATTTAAAATAGTGATAGTTGGGTGGGTAGGTGGCACAGTGAATAGATCACTGGCCCTGGAGTGAGGAGGACCTGAGTTCAAATGCGGCCTCAGACACTTAACACAAAACTAGCCGTGTGACCTTGGGCAAGTCACTTAACCCCAATTGCCCTACCTTCCTCCTCCAAAAAGCAAAAAAAAAAAAATAGTGATAGTTGGATCTGAGTTCTAACTGTGAAGTTATATTTACAAAGAGATAATGAAACTACAGGTTCAAAGTAGCCAAATCAGTCTTAGGTTTCATGGAGGAGGCATTATAGGAATTTTGCAAAGAGTAATGGGGGTATAGAGTGAGAAGGCCTAATGAATAAAACCTGTGCTTTGCAGCTTACCAGTTATGTGACCTTGAGTAAGTTGTATAATATTTGAGATTTATTTGTAAAGCAGACAGTAATACTTACACTAACTGCCTCACTGGATTGTTCTGTTGGTAAAATGACATGATATATGGAACTGTGCTTCATAGCAAAAATGAGCTTTAGAAATTCAAGCAATTGCTATAGACTTGGTCATAAAATGAAGCAGATTGAGTGCTGAACTTGGAGTCAGGAAGATCTGGGTTCTAATCTTTCTTCAGACATTTACCACCTACATTACTATGTTCAAGTCATAACTTTTTAGAACCTATTTTTTCATCTGCGAAATGAAGATTATTATATTGGTTGTACCTACCTACTAGGGTGTTATGAGGCTCACAGTAATATGTATACTTATTAATCTTTAAAGTGCTATGTAGATATCAGATATTATTATTCCTAAAATAAATAAGGCTCACAGTGATATGTATACTTATTAGTCTTTAAAGTGCTATGTAGATATCAGATATTATTATTCCTAAAATAAATAATTCCTAAAATAATAATTCAGCTCATGCTCCTAAAAATAGGTAGAATTGCCCTTGAGCCCTTTCTACCTGTTACTGAATGGGCCTGAGACTTTGAATCTGGTCCCATGTACTATTTTTCAGGCCTCCAATCATTGCTGTGGCTCTGCTCTTTTTTTCTTCTCAGAATTTTCTCACCCACCTAAACACACTAAACACAGTGCCCAGAGCATGTAACTTAACTCGAGTTTCCTTGATGAGTCAAGGGGCAAGATTGCTGGAATATCTCACAAATGATATTCTCGTTAACATATTTATACTCATACCTGTGGAGTCTTGTTTAGTTTCTGGGCTTCTAGGGCTATAATGCCATGATACCCAGATGGAAAATGGAAAATTATATTTCTCTTTCACATATTTTGTAGCTCTTTTTGTTATAAATGATGCCAACCTTTTACACTTTGTGAGGATTTGTGATTTTTGTGAGGATTCTTTGTTGCTTCTGACTGTTGTCCCATTTGATTTTTAAAAGTTTTATTGAGGTCTTCTATTTTTTTTATGCCACAGTAATTTCTTTTTATAGTCTTCCTCCCAAGGAACCCACTCTTGTAACCAAACAAACAAAAACAAAAATAGTTCTGCAAAAAATGACAAAACTTTTGACTAACAACATATGCAGCATTCTACTCCCATAATCCCTCACTTCTCCACTGAGAGAAAGTAAAGGTGTTGCATTATCTGTTCATGACCAAGATTACTCACTTCATCTAATCTGAGACCAATTGCCTTTTAATGTTTTCACATACATTTTTGTAGTCATTATGCATATTGTTTTCCTGGTCCTGCTTACCTTTTCTCAAATCATAAAAAAAAAAAAATTCCTGTGTCCCATTTTCACCGGGTTGTATGTTTTATCCACTAAAGTATTAGATATCCCAATCCACTTTTTATCCACTTGGTAGCATTTGACAGTTAAAGGGAACTCTCTATTCTGTGGAGTTCCAAGAGTTAAAAGGGCTCTTTTAAGTCATTTAGTATAACTCTCATCCATAGCAGGAATATTCTCAACAACATTCCTGCCAAATGTCTCTGTTTGAGCACTTCCAGTTGTAGGTGACACATTCCACTTATGGACATCTCTGATGTTCATATATAAATATAATATAACATAAAATGTTCCTCTTTATATTGAGTCAAAAATCTCCCCATTCTTAAACTTTCTCTCATCCATCCTAGTTCTGCCTTCTATAGCCACCTAGATTGAATGCTATTCCTTTTCCATAGGATAGCCCTTCAAATATCGCAAGACAACTATACTGTCTCCTTTAGCTTCATATTCTCCAGGCTCATTGTTCTCATTTCTTTTAACCATTCAACAAGTTCACAATCCATTTAACTAGACAGTTTCTAGATACTTTACCCTTCAGATTATTCTCTTCTAAACACACTTCAGTTGTTGACGTCCTTCTTAAAATATGGGACCTCAGAACTAAATACAGTATCTTCAGTGTGATCTGACTAATGCAAAAAATAGTATGATCATTATTATCAACTTGCTGAATGCTTTTCTTCTATTAATATAGTGTAGGATCAGGAAAACTTTTTGAGGAGCCAGATCATACTGTTGGAAGTATAAATCTTTTGTGTCGGCCTATTAAGATTCTTTATCAATTCTGATTGTCAAATCTTATAATAATATGTATTATTAATACCTCCCAACTTTTTGCCATCTACACATTTGATGGCCATTTATATTTGCTTTCTTTAAAGTCATAATAAAACTTGAATAAAGCAGCAAAAAGTATAGAACCCTGTGGGGGACTATTCTAGAAAACTCCTATGTTGATATCAACAAATTAATTGGCACTCTTTATGTGGCTGGTCAATAAGCTATAAATTAGTATAACTATCAAACTCAATCAGCCAATTAATTAACAAGCATTTATTAAGCTCCTATTATATGTGCTATGCTAGTCACTAGGGGTACAAAAACTGAGACAGTTCCTGCCCTCAAGTAGCTTACTTTCTACTAAGGATCTAATGTATGTGTGTGTGTGTGTGTATATATATATATATACACACACACACACACACACACACACACACACACACACACACACTAACACTAACTTTATAGTAAAGCTAATAGCTAAAGAAAATTCAGTATACATGCTGTACAAATATAATATATAGATATATGTATATATACATATATATGATACATACAATTGTATTTATGAAGTTAACAACTGGGAAAGGCCTCTTGAGGGACCTGCACTTGAACTGAACCTGGAATGGAGCTGGGGTTTCAAAAGGCAGAGAGGAGGAAGGAAAGAATGCCTAGCATGGGAAACATCCTGAGGAAAGGCAAAGAGATGATGGGCATGGCATATATGGGGAATGGAAAGTGGGCTGTTTTGGCCAGAATAGTGTGATGAGCAGTAATGTGTAGTAAGCTTGGAAAGATGGACTGGAGCCTGATCATGAAGCTCTAAATTCCAGACATCATAAAGACAATGGTAAAATACTGAATGGTCAGACCTATGCTTTAAGAATATTATTTTGACAGTTGTATAGATAATGAATTGGAGAGGAGAGAAACTGAAGGCAGGGAGAAAAATTAAGACACCATTCAAATAATGTAGGCAAGAAGAAAGGAAGGTCTGGACTAGGCAAGTTATGTTGTGAAAAGAGAAAAACAGACAGATGTGAGATATTGAGGAAATGGAACAGGTAAGACTTGGCAACTGATTGTCACGACTTGAAGATCACCCCTACCTTATGAATTGGGGAGACTAGAAGAATGATAGTGCTTTCAACAGAAACAGGGAGTTTAGGAGGAGGGGTGGGTGTTGGACAGGTTGAATTTGGTTTCTAATAGGCACTTGGTGATATGGGATTTGTGCTCAGGAAAGAGATTGGGTTTGGGTTTATAGATTGGGGAGTCAATTGCAAAGAAATGGTAGAAAAATCTTTGGATCACCAAGAGAAATGAAAGCCCAGGAAAGAATTCTGGAATCCACCGAGCCCCAGGAGACAAAAAGGGGGTGATGATCCTGCAAAGGAGATGAGAAGGACTGATTCAATGAGTAGGAAAGAAAGAAAAAGACATGTTGTAAAAAACCCAGGAGAGAGAGAGTATCTAGAAAGTGTAGAAGAAGGTGGTAGTGATGGTGGTCAGTAGTATCAAGCTTTGTAGAGAGGTCATTTTTTTTTTAAGAATGAAAATCTGAGCATGTTTGAAGGCAACATGGGAGCTTCCAGTGGACAAGGAGAGAATATTATAAAAAAAACATAATCAACTGACTTGCTGAAATTAGGATGCCTTAGGTCAATAAACTTCCCTTGACCTATTTGTGAATAGATCCCAAAACAGTATCCCAAACTAGAATTGAAGTGAGTTTGGCATGATTTGTTTTTCAGAGACTGAGTGTTTCTAATGATCTTTTCTATCTTTTCCAGTTCACAAACTGTTTTCTAAGTCATATTTTTAAAAATATCAAATAGGGATAGGCAAGGAAGGATAGCGCTAGTCTTGAAGTCAGGAATACCTGGTTAAGTGCAGCCTGTGTACTTATTGACTCCAGACCTTAAGGGAGTCACTGATCTTTCAGTGTCCTAGGGAACTCTCTTAAGTTACAGAACAGGTGGGGATCTACATTGGTAGAGGGAGTTACCTTTCTAGGAGTTCCCTATACCAAAACTATAAAAAAATCTAGTCCAAACAAACAAATGAATGCAGACACACATATACACATACATATACATACATACATACGTACATACTCATACACACAAACAAATCTGTCTAGTTCCAAGTTCCATCCAGAAATAGAATAGTACTTGAATTTCACTCTTGTATTTTAAAGTAGTTCAGACTTTCAAAAGGCTTTTGTATCTTATTTGATTATTTCTCAGACTTACCCTGTGTAATTAAATAGGTAGGAGTTATCACCATTTTACAGACAAGGAAATTGAGGCACAAAAGTTGTGAAGTGATTTTCCTGTGGTTGCGTTTGCGTAAGTAACCTTAGTGGCAAACTGGATAATGAGCACATTTATGACTCTGGAAGGAGTGGCTCACTTGATGTGTATTCAAAATAAGCTTCCTCTTCAGGATGGGTTCCTGGTAAGGGTTTCATGCATAAATTGTGGGAGCTTGTTACAATGGCTCCTCAAGTATTCCTTTTTCACTCCCACTTCACAATCCAGCATTCCACTTAGTCAGCCATTTGATTTCCCATCTGCACTACTAAAAATAAATTGATGAAAAAGAAAACTATCTTGGCAAGGCATTTGATGAGTTGTCTTCCAGAAGTCCCTTTGTGATGCAGTGACTGAGAAGTAGTGTTAGCATAGCAAGGTGCGGGAAAGATTCTATCTCCCTACTAGCTTTCCCCTTTCTATAATATGGGACCTGAAGGGGAATATCCTTGAATGTAGTGAGATTCTAAAAGATACCCTGGCCTCTGTTTAGGGGGAAATAGAATTCTGGTCATAGATTTGGAAGGATGGTACTTTAAGATGTCAGCAAAATTGGGACTGTTTGTCTTTTTGGTGATTGCATGACTGTATTTGCTGGGGGGTCAAATTTTACATTTGGAGTGTGTGTATATGTATAGAATGAGGGAGGAATGATCAGAACAAGGGAGAGACACAGGAAAATGGGAAATGCTTCTGCCTCAATTCCTTATATTCCTCAAGGAACAGAAACCAGGGTCAGAGGCTCCGCAAACAAAAGCCAGGTTATTTGGAAGATGTTCCCTAGAAAAAAAAAGATTTAAGGCTTTTGGGACATCTACCATAATACCACTAGGGAATGTAGTAAATTTAAAATGTGTAACATATACTGACCCACCCCATTGAATCTCAGAGCACTTTCCAATTTACTAGGGGAACATAGACACTTCAGGAATAAAAATATGATGGTTAATGTTCCATTTGAGATTAGATGAGAGATGTACAAAATCCTCGCCTATTTAAATTTTAGGGGAAGTTCATGTAACAAGAAAATAATTTTCCAGACTAGCTGACAACTGGATATATATGGAAGTTGAAACATTCCTTGCACCTGTAAAAATTGTTACGGGCTCATGGTGATGAAAATACTGATTTAGAATGCTTATCTACATACTATAATCAGCAGTAGACCTTCTGAAGCAGTAATGTGTTAGGACTCAGTAGTATGGAAAGAAAACTGCCCCTGTGGAATTCTTAGCATCATTTTCTTCTGTTCCTGGTTTTCCTTGGAGAGCACCCAGTCAAGTGCTGATGAGACTTGCTTCTGCTTAACTTGTAGGATCCAATGAGCTCATTGCCCAAGGAGGAATGGCTTCTGAAGAGATGTGTTGAGGCATTTGTTATGTAGCTCATTAGAAGGAGCATTAACTAACTCATCAAGTGAGTCACATCATACCAAGGACAGGGGTGATGAATCAGGATGAAAAAATTACTTGGGAGGCCAAACAAGAGATGGGGTTAAACCCCTCTGGCCCTCTCTGGGTTTGAGGAACAGAGGCATAAATACCACCCAAGCAGTCCAGATGTTGTAGTAGAGGCTCACTAAAGGAGAGTGTCCTCTTCCTCTAGAGTTCTACTCATCTTGCAATTAAAGGATAAGGAATCATTTTTTTGGAATTTCAGTTCTTGATCAGAATTTAAATTTAGGACTTCTACCAAAGTCGTGGAAGAAAGAGAGTTGGGAGAGGTAGCCAACAATGGATGACAGAATCAGGATCCAAATATAAATTTTGATAGTCTGAATCTAATAAGATAAAATTTAATAGAGTTAAATGTAAAGTTTTACTCTTGGGTTCAAAAAAATTAACTTTACAAGTATAAGACAAGGCATGGATAAACAACAGTGCACATGAGAAAGGTTTCAGGATTGAACAAGATTGGACAGCAAACTCAGTATGTCAGTAATGCAACAGGGTAGTTAGGGCCAGCTAGGTGGTGCAGGGAATAGAGCACCGGCCCTGGAGTCAGGAGGACCGGAGTTCAAATTCGGCCTCAGACACTTAACACAAAAACTAGCCATGTGACCTTGGGCAAGTCACTTAACCCCAATTGCCCCTCAAAAAAAATAGGGCAGTCAAAGAAGGTAATGTTATCTTAAACTATATTATAAGAATCATAATGTCCATTCATTCATTCACTCAGTGAGTATTTCTTTAGCATCTAGTATGTGCAAAACACTATGCTAAGTTATTGGGTTACAAAGACACAATGAAAAAAAAATTGTCCCTCTAAAGGATTCTTGTAGTTTGGGAGTAAGGATGGGGGGGTGGGACATGCAATAAAGTCTAGGACCAAGGATGTGATAATCCAACGAGATATTCCCCTGGTGAGATCACATCTAGGATATTTTGTGTTCAGTTTGGAGAACCAAATTTGAGTAAGAGCACACAGAAGAGGACCAGTAAGATGGTAAAAGAACCTGGAGAAGAGATGACTTGGGACAGGGAAGTAGGGACAGGAGTGATAATTATCTTCAAGTATTAAAGGACTCTCAAGTTCTAGAGGGTAGGAAGTAGTAGGAGCAATTTGCATAGAGGCAAATTTGAAGCTTACTCTAATAGAGCTTTCTAAAAGTGGAAAGAGCTTTGGCAGGTAGTAAGTTTCTGTTCAGTGTAGGTATCATTGGGGGGCGGGGCAAGACAGTACATGTGAATGTGCAAACATATCCCCACTAAAAAATTAACTCAAAGCCTGTGCCTATCTTAATCAGTAATTCTTACTACTGTGTCATTCCCAGTGCCATGGGAAGGCTTAATGAATATTACTGTTGTTTCTGTTTGGATGTAATTAGTATTAGGATTTGTCAGTTCTTGGTTGAAAGAAGCTAAACCCATTTGTTAGTTATATTTTTAGAAATTCTCCATACTTAGTTCCTGCATAAAACAACAAAACTATTAAATCAACCACACATCACAAAGTATACATACATTTTATTGTTATACTGAATATTTTCTCAAGGCCTTTCCTTACTGCTGTGTTCAATACACTGCTCTAGGCCTTCAAATGTGCTAAAAATGCTGTTTTCTCAGGGTGGCTGAGTGGCAGACAAAGAGTTACAAATTCTGTACAGGAAATAAGATTAATTTTATAAATGTTTTCTGCTTGTGTTTCTGAAGTTTTTATGCCTTCCATTCCTTAATTTTCCCTTTTTCTTTATAGTTCTCTCATCATATCTCCCTCTAATAAAAATTTCATAAAATTCAAAGAGTATGTGGGGCACTGGGGATACAAATATAAGCAAGCACACAAGTCTCTTCCTCCTTGTTCTTATATTCTGATAGAGGAAACTGGAAAGTGGAGAGAGAAAGGGGTGGAGTATTGTGGTGATGTGATTTGGAGATGGCTGTCAAGTGAAATGGAGGTCTGGGTCTGGGCACAGAAAACAAAAGCTAGTCATTTGGAACCTTCAGTGCTTCCAGTGGTGGAAGACCAAGATTCCAGTGAGGAGGTAGAAATGATAGCTTCTGTAGGAAAGACATGGCATGGACATGGCTGGGAAAGAGGTGAAGACCAGGATCTGGGCAGATAGGAAAATCAGAGTCTAGGATGGTCCCAGAGATGGAGTCCAGCATTTATTTGGGGAGGAGATATAGCTTAAATACATCACAGTTCACCCATGCTACTTAAAATAGAAGCAGGATATTTTGATAGACTACAGAGTAAACAGGCAAAACAAAAAATGGGAAGTTTTAAAACCAATTCAGTCTTTAACTTGTGACCAAGGGCACATTCCTTAAATTTTGGGCTTCAATGTCCTTTTCTATAAAGTAGGAATAGCAATACCAACCCACCACAAGGCTATTGTAAAGAATAACCGATAGAAACGACTGCATATAGCTCAGGAAAAAACAAAGTACTCTAAAAATGCTTAATAATAAAGAACTAAGGGAGATAAAGAATTTCAATCCAGGGCTGTTAATCCAGCACCTTTCATGAGAACTAAATTCATTTAAGCTAAATAAAAATAGTGCATGGCAGGATGTATTTGTGGGGGAAAATCACATAGAAAACAGGGAAGACATTGGAAAATTGCATTTTTTTCAGATAATTAAAGGTCATACTACTTAGCCAAACCATAATTCATCACAATGAGCAAGGCATTGATTACTTCTCTGGACCACATTCATTTTTTAATTCCGTTAGTGGAGTAAATGACAGCTTTTGAATTTGCCACTTTCTTGATACACAGCAATGAGAATGGCAAATTACTCTGGAATCCAGAATAACTGAACAGATAAGTTCCTTTCTTCCTTCTTTGGCATCAAACCCTCAAAGTTTTAAGAAGCAATAAACATAATAGCCATCTCCTCCAGTGTGTTGTAATAGCAGCTCTATGGTGATCTGTGACCATTCAAATGAAAGCTTTTCTAGTCAAGTTACAGCTTACCCACTGGAGGATAGACAGAAAATGCAACTCAGTTGAAAAACCACACACACACACACACACACACACAGTAATGAACACACTTGCTGCCATGGTTTCAGTATAGGGGTAAAGTTTTTATGGCACTTGAGCTAACGGTTTTAATTGTAGCAACACCAGGAGGAAAAAAAAAAACCCATGTTATGAAAACTGATTGAATTATATTTCTGGGTAGATGTGTTGTAATGGCTGTCAAAGATAAACACTGGAGTAGATTATCTGGCTTCCTCATCTTCTTCAGGTGTAATGTAGTCATTCATTTTTTTAAACTCGCTTTGTATTTAAACACAGAAGAGACCACAAACTGAAAAATACACATAGGTCTATTTTTGCTTTCTGTTGGTCTGTTTGTGGGAGTAATTGTTTCAAATTCAGTGGACCACAAATTACCTTATGTTTGTATAAAGCATCTGAGAGGGCAGGGAGGAATCAGTTGTGCTATGTTAAAGTATCTGGGTGTTCTTTGAAAGACTGGCAATTTATATTGCACTTTTTTTTCAAATAAATTCCCCTCCGGATTATAATCTAGTTGCAGCATCACTGGTGAAATTTACTGTAGAGTCAGTTTTCCTGTTGTAGACAATTATCCCAAATGTAGTAAATACCCACTGGGCAGAGAAATTCAAATACAATAATTCCTTCAAACTTTAACATTTTTTGACTTGATAGCCTTCATTTGTGTATGATCTCCAGATACCTGAACATCCTAATTCTTTTTCTTTGGTGGATGCAGCCTCTTATTACTCTTTCCTTTATCATAGACTAAGAGAATGTAAATATAGCAAATGACACCACATTTATCTTGAAGTCAGACTTCTGGGATACTTTAATCTGTAGAACAAAGCCCTAGGGTGAATTAAGACAGGGGCAAAGAATCCCTTGGGTGCCTGAAATAGCTGTCAAAAAGCACCAGGTATTTAATTCCTTACCCCACATTCACAGGTTTATTGGCTTCTACTTAACAGACAATCCTTAACAATCTTGGTTATCTAGTTTCTTACCTAAAGCAGATTAAAAGGGGAATGAAGTTGGTGGGAGTTTGTAAGAGTCAAGAAAAATGACAGTAGAAGAGACATTTGTCACCTTGACCTAGAAAGAGAAGACAGATAAACTACAAAGCAGACACTGAACTGTTTTAACATCCATTGTAATAGTTAATATCAATAGTAATGAATGATGACCTTGAGTCAATAACACAAAGTTAAATCGTTTTCCATATTTTCTGTTGAAAGATGCAGAGAAGTACAAAATACCCTTTAGAAAAAATTCTATTAATATGGCTAAAATTTTTTAAAATTGGTGAATTTTTAAAAAATTCACTTATGTGGAAAAACCTTATATTCCAACAAAGTGAGATAAATGAGGCACTTGTATACAATACGTTTGTAGATGCTGCACACAAATAAATCACCTCTAATACAATTCTTTTTTTTTTTTTTTTTTTGAGGAGGGATGTCAGGGCAGTTGGGGTTAAGTGACTTGCCCAAAGTCACACAGCTAGTTAAGTGTCAGATGTCTGAAGCCATATTTGAACTCAGGTCCTCCTGACTCCAGGTCCGGTGCTCTATTCACTGCACCACCTAACTGCCCTGCTAATACAATTCTTCTAAAAAAATTCAGCAACATTTTTATTGGAAAGGCATGGAAATGAGAAGATGAAGATTCAAGCCCTACCTCTTCTACTTCTTTATCTGTGTGACTTTGGGCAAGTCATCTGAACCTTCCTAGGGAGCAGCTTCCTCATCTAACAATAAATTTATATTAATCCATAAAAGAACTCATATTTGTATAGCATTTTAAGGTTCCAAAACACTTTACATACATCATTTTTGTTTGGTCCTTCTAACAATCCTATGAGAGAGATCCTATTACTATTCCCATTGTAAAGGTAAAGAAACTGCAGTTCAGAGGTTAAATGACTTGCCCAAGGTCACACAGCTAATTAATTCCAAGGTAGGATTTGAAGCCATCTATTCCTTCTAAATCTAGTGTTCTATTCACTGTAACATGCTGTCTCCTCATACATTATACACATATACACATATATATTATATATGTAAATTTTAGTACACATCTAAAATATAAATCACAATGTATATAATATATACTCTGACATTATATGTTGTGGTGTATATTACAGTATATTGATTGCTATTGTCATTTATTTAATTTCTTATGGTACCTTTGTCTGTTTTCCTTTTAAGTTGACCTACTCTCTTCTAGAGGTCGGCATGTACTCATTTCCTATTTTTGTTATCCAAGTACAAAATTCATTATAATTGAACTTCTCTGTGTGTTGGGACACATTTAGACCTTAAATATTTTCTGAAATTCTTTCCATTTTGAGAAATCAGTTACTTCAACCAGGATAAAGTTTTTCTGGGTTTTCAATTGCTGACACTTTTACTTTCAGACTTTTTAAGGCAGTGACTGAATGTATCCTATGAGGAAATCAAAGAAACCCCTTTAGTGCAGTAGTGCTTTACCCATAACAAAGATTCATAATTATTTTTTGAATTATTTTGAATTATTTTTTGAATGGAGGAGAAGACTGGGTCTTAGCCCAGGCAACTCATGGGCCCCATTGCACTGCTGATCAGCATGGGAGCTTTGACTAATTCTGTTTCCCATGCTGGCTAGTTCCTTCCTCCTTGGGCATCCTGGTGATCCCTTGCTCTTGAAGACACCATTTTGATACCTAACAGGGTGGGTACCCCCATTAGTTTAGTGCACTACAGCACAGAATTCCTAAATGCAAGTGATCTACCAACCTCAACCTCTCAGGTAGCAGGGATTACAGTTGTTTACCACCATGCCTGGCAAAAAATTATTTGTTGAATTGAATTGTCAAAGATCAGCAAGAAATCTGATGGTATTCAAAAGGAATCTAGCTTGTGACTTGAAGGTCTTAAGAAGAAAATAACTGCAGATAGACCACCCAAGTGTCTTAATTGACTAATTGACATGACACATCTACTTTATATTTAACCAGTGTATGTGATATATAAATCATGAAGAAATTCCACCTTGCTGGTAAATAATCACCAACCACATGTGTAGCTAGGTAAACTGTGATAACATTAAGTGGTAAGTTGCTATGCTTCAGGCCATATGACAATCACTTAGAGGAGTCAGGAAGAAATTTTCCTCACCTAGAACAGTATTGCACAATTAGCTGACTTTATTAAGTAAGTTGGTAGCACTCCTTTAACATGGAGGTCATTGCCTGGAGCAGGAGCTCACATCTACCAAATCTTATTTGATCTGGATAATCTTCTGTCATATAATTTATGTAAGTGGGCATAGAGTAAGTGGCAGTTTCAAGATCTAAACCCAGACCATATGACTCCAAGTCCAGTACTTTTTCCACTCAAACATGTTGGCTTTCCTAAATGACTGGCTTCATAACCATCGATTCCATTCCTTTTCTTGGAATACTTTGCTTTATCATTTCACTTAATGCTAAGTGACAAATGAGTATGGATAATATGATTACATTCAATATACAATAGAATAGGAACTGGTCTTACCTGAAATGACTAGAAATAAAAAATTAAAGAGCTTGGGGGATAGAACACTAGTTAAAACCAGTATTTCCTACCCAAGTACAAAGATTCAAGCCTTAAAATTTTCCAAGCAGGTAGAGGAGTCAGACAGTTCTGGAGGAATAGTAAAGGGTAGTTTGGGTGTTATGGCTGTATTTTAACTCAAAGGCAGCTCAGTGTATCTCAGTGTAAAGAAAATTATTGAATCCTGGAGATGAAAATAGAAGCTTGTGATTCAAATTGGAAAGAATATCCTCTCAAGGTTATGATCACAGTATCCAGAAGTCATTTCTAGAATTAGAATTAGGGGTCTTGGGGATTTCTTCCTGGCTGGCATCCATATCTGTTTATTTCTTTGTTTTTTTAAAATAACCTCAGGACACCCCAAGATGAGGACAGTGAAAGAGCTAAGAGGTTGGGAATGGTATATTTGAAAGACTGCCCCATGGAAGAGAAATTAGATTTATTCTGATTGGTCCTAGAGGACAGAACAATTGAACAATGAATGGAAATTTCAGAGAGGCAAATTAAGCTTTTACATGAGGAAGAAGTTCCTACTGGGTAGAGCTTTCTAAAAATGGAGTGGGCTGCCTTGGGAACTGGTAGTTTCCCCCTCCATGGAGGTCTTCAAGGGAAGATTGTATGACTAATTGTTACAGTTCTTATAGAGAAAATTCTTCTTTCTTTATGTGTCTGATGGGAAATCCTCTGGGGTCCTTTCCAACTCTGAGATCCTGTGATTCTTAATCTGGGATCTGGTTACTTAGCTCTATCTGGGCTTGAGGAACAGTGTCAACTCACAACAAAATTAATGAAGGAAGCAAATTGTGTCTTCATCACTCCTTATTTCATCACCTCCATAATCAGGCCATAAGGTGTCCTGTAACCTGAACCCTAATGCTATTCTTGAATGCACAGGCCTCTCACTTCACTGTTCTGTGTGGTTTTGGCAATATCTGAACTCTAAAACTTTTCCTATGTCCTTGCACTCATCCTGATATACTTATTCTGTGTCCCCATTATTTGGGCCTCTGCTCTCTCCTAGGGGACACTGATAGAGCTAAAAAGATAGAAATGATCTGTATTTTCATTTGTTTGTCTCCAGAGGACAGAACAATTGAACAATGGAGCAAAATCACATGGGCTTTAATCAGGTAAACATTTCTAGCTGATGTATTACCTATCCTGGATCAAATTTTCAGGACTTTAAAAGACTTGTGATTTCATCAATGGGAATATATTCTTCACAGCTACAGCTCAAAATTCCCTTAGTAAATAGTTTCAGGAGTTGCTGGGGCTAAAACAATTCACCTTTCAGTGATACCTTTTTTAAAAATGATGGTAAATTGGTCCTCTTTCCTAGTTTGGTAGGACTGGCTCTGCTTGCACAGTCTTTGAGGTTCTGGGATGACCTTTATACCATGATCAAACTAGAATTTTAGTGAGAGTCTCAGGCAACAGAATTTTTTTGTTTGTTTTGATTAGGTAAAGAGGCCATTATCTACCTCATTTCTTACCTAGCTCTAATAACTGAATGGGTGTTACCTCAGTCAAACTAATGTTAAAAATCTTAGCTTAAAAAGGCCAAGGTCTCCCACTATTTCCAGGACCATTGTCCTGATATATATCTTGTTACTGGATCCATATGGCTTTGGGGGAGAAAGTGAGGGTGGTGACTTTGTACAATCCTCTGTCACTTAAATCCAATTTACTTGCATGTCATGGCATCACCTTCCTGATGTCATGTTTCTCTTTGAGAATGAAGGACAACAACTATCCCCCTAATAATATTTTATGGGACATCTAGGTGTCACAGTGGATAGAATGCTGTGCCTAGAGTCAGGAAACTCATCTTCCTGAGTTCAAATTTGGCCTCAGACACTTACTCTCTGTGTGACCCTGGGCAAGTCACATAACCTTGTTTACCTCAGTTCTTCATCTGAAAATGATCTGGAGAAGGAATTGGCAAACCACCCCAGTATCTTTTCCAAGAAAACTGCAGATGGGATCACAAAGAGTTGGACATGACTGAAAAATGACTGAATGACAATAAATATTTGTGCACCTTAAAGACATGAAGTATTTTCTTTCCTTTTGGTTTTGTATGCCTAGTATGGAACACAGTGCCTGTAGCACAGTAGGAGCTTAATAAATGTTTTTTTAAGACTACAAAACCAAAGTTACTGTAGTAAACAGAAACTACAACAAAGACAGGGGAAGATAGTAACAGAACTCAGATAGATGCACTTATTACACAGGAGGCCAAAACTTCAAGGGGAGCAGACCATTAAAGGGATGTAGACACTGTATTTCTACAAAGTCCTTCAATTCCACACATGTTACTAAGGCTTTCTCTGGTGGATGCTATGAGGATAGCAGTCTGACCTCTCTGTTAAAAAGGGGAGATGGTCCCTTACTGCTCTATCTGGGGATGAGTGCCATTAGCTCCTCATATTCTTGCTGTGGAGAAGCTGTGTGTCATAGAGCTGGCCTGGCACTCAGGAAGATCTATATTCCAGTCATGACTCTCTATGGAATACTAGCTGTGTGCCCTTGGCAAGTTGGATTTTGCTAGATTGGTCTTTAAATGACAGGCATATGGTCCACCATACTCTGTAATAGTAATGAAATTTGGTTAGATTTGGGCATGGAACCTGGGAGCTGGGACCATGGAAGAGGAACCATGGAAGCTGAAAGCTTGCCTTGAGTCAAGATGAAAAGACCTCTCCATGGGTACTGAGTAGTGACTGATGAAATTGTAACTTACTTTGTGATTAACTAAATGAATGTACCTTGCTTAAAGCTATGTGACCACTCTGGTGAAAATTACATGGCCATTTTAGTGTTAAGTTGTTGAGTTGTAACATGGTAAATGCTGTACCTTGATTTTCTGTGAATGTTTTGTCTTAATTTACTACTGAATAAATAGAGTTTGCTATACTATGTAATCAGAACCTTGAAGCTGTTCACAGTAGCAGTCCTCTGGAAAGCTGCTCGTACATAGTTTTACAATCTCACAATGCATTGGGCAGCTGTCTAAATTATAAGTTGCAAAGAAAGTACCAACTTGCATCAGTAAAGAGAAGTTCTTCATCTAAGAGTTCCATATACGAATTAAATCACAGGTCAAGTCCCTGTTCTTATACCCTATACTCATCAAAAATAAGCTTTATGCACTAAATTTTTATTGGTAGCTTTGGTTGGTAGTGGGCAAATGAATTCAAATTCCAGGAGAGCTAAAAATGGACTGAATTCAGATGTTCCTAGAGACAGAGATCCTTAAAATGGGGACCAAACATGGTCCACAACAAATTATATAGTTTCTTATTCCTAAACATCTGCCTTGGCAATGTATTCCTTCGCAAAGTATCAAAAGTCTTGTGCTTGGGAAAATCACTTAGTTTTTCTTTTCCCCAGTATTTTCATCTGCAAAATTAAAGGTTTGGATCAAGTGTTAAGTTCCTTCCAGCTCTAACATTCTATGATTCCGTGATTTGGTGTTGTATTTCTTTTTAAACAAATGATAACTAGAATGCTTATTTTTGTTTATAATTACCAATACTTTTGCAATAACAACCTTTAAGATCTCTCTCCTAGTTTTTCCATTCTAGTTTATCTAGCTTATTTCAGTACTTTATGTACTAAGAGAAGCAAAAAAGGAATACACGTGTGAAAAAAATTCTTTCTAACCTTTTTCCATATGTTTTTAAAAGGGAAAAGCCTGTTTAGACTTATGAAAAACTACTATAATCAAAATGCTGACATTCTATAGTACTTTAGGGTTATAAAACACATTCACATGTTTTCTCTCATTTGATCTTCATGACAACCTTTTGATATAGGTAACATTTTATAGATGAGGAGACTCTGGCTTAGACAGCTTCAGCGCCTTCTCAGAACTCACAGAATTAGTGAATGTCAAAGCCAAGTCTGGAAACAAGGTCTTCTGACTTCTGGCTACATGCTTTTTCTATTTCATTTGAATCAATAATTCAATAAACATTTATTAAAGACCTTCCTGGTGCAATGTACAGTGAGAACTACAAAGATATAAAAATATACAGTCTTTGCCCCCAGGGAGCTTACAATCAATCATGAAGCAATTAGTAAGTGTCCATGAGCCAGGCATTGCAAGAGATACTAAATATAAAAAGACAAAAATGGAATAGTTCTTTCCCTCGAGGAGCTTACATTCTATTGGAGAAAATACATTATGCATCTAAAAGTAAAAATAAAGTCTATGCAGTAGGTACAGAATAATTTCTGGGAGGAGGGTGAGACATAGGGAGGGAGGCTAACAAGAAAGGCTTTATGCAGAAGGTGATACCTGAACTGGGTTGAGTTATTGAAGGGAGACAGATGGAAATTCTGAAAGTTAGAAGTGAAGGAGTGCATTCTAGGCATGGGGGACAGCCTCCACAAGAAAAACAACAGTTATAATAATAATTAAAATAGCTTGCATTTATAAAGTTCCTATTCTAGGTCAGGTGCTGTGCTAAGCTCTTTACAAATATTATCTCATTTGATCCTCACAAGAACCCTGGGAAATACATATTATTATTATTTTCCTCACTCTACAAAAAACTGAGGTTAAATGACTAGCCCAGGTCATACTGAGTGTCTGAGGTGGGATTTAAACTTAGTTCTTCCTGACTCCACTTTGCCATACAGGAGACGGACTGTTATGTAAGAGGAGCAGCAAGTAGGCCTGTTTGGATGAAAAAATAGAGTACATGAAGAGGGGTAATGTTTAATAAGCCTGGAAAGGTACAATGTAGTAAACTTATCCTATCACTGCTATAGCCCTTGGAAAGTTTGGAGCTAGTTTAAAACAAATGATTTATTATCTCCTGTGTTACCATAGTCACATGAATAATACAATAATCACATATAGATACCCTACAAACAAATCAAGTCACTGGGCACTTGTTTATAACTTAGCTTTTCTTTTTCCATTCAAGGCATGCACAGCTGAAGATCCTATGGTACCTATTATACTAAAAGCCCAAATTGAGAATAAAATCCCTTTTCATCTGGAAATTGGCCAATTCTGCTTGTGAATTTGAGGAAGGATTTCATATCTCTAACGTCAGAGAAGCAGGAATTTAAGGGTGACTGCAAAGTTAAAAAAATCTAGAATTATTAATAATATGTACTAGTTGTACCTATTTCTTACTATTCACTGCACAATGCCTAGAAATAGGTGTATTATATGTGGTTGAGTCTTAACCACAACTTCCAACAGTGTCTAATTTTCCATCTCTTTTCCGTTCTATATCTAGTTTTTATAACATTTCATTTCTTCAGCCATGAAGCTACATTAAAATTTATGCATTTAACTGGTGCCATGAGTCTCAGGAAAAGTCTTTAAAATGTGGGTGAGAGGATGCTAAACATCCATTTTCATGATTCACAAACCAACTGGTTACTTTCTGAAGGTCAAGGGCTGTCTAGACATACTTCAGCCCTTTGCAAAGCTCTGGGAGCAGAGCTCCTCCCTGCCCACCCGTTTAGCCATAGGGTTCAGAAACGTGTTTGGGCCTGGTTTGGAAAGACTAGAGGCTGGGATTCCTTGAGAATGCCTCACTATCCTTTCCTCCTGACCCCTGAGCTCTCCTCTTGCCAGTTTATATAGGCGAAAACATTTCTTTTAACCCTTGAAAGGGAATCCTGACCAGAACTGGATCAGCTCTTGGTTGGGAAAACTATTTGAATTATTCAGAAGCAACCACATTGCAGATCATTTTATTAACAAGAATTGCTACAGAAGGAGATTCTCCTGTGTCCCATCAGCCATTCATTTAGCATTTCAGCAATCTTCCTATCAGGAAATCCGTCTTTTTATATAATATTAACTTATATATATATAGACCATGCCTTATAGTCTACAAAGTACTCTCACATTCTCTCTCACACTACCACCAACCTGGTGCAGGCCCTCATCATTGTTGCAAGAGCCTGTTGTTGAGTGCCTGCCACAAGTCATTCCCCACTCCGATTCATCCTCTACTCAGCTGTCTCAGCAATCTTCCTAAAGCACAGGTCTGACCATGTCAGCCCAGCTCCCATAAGTAAATTCCAGTGACTCCGTATCACTTCCAAGATCAAATATAAAATCCTCTGGAGCCCCTCTCCCCCACCTTTCCAGTTTTCTTATGCCTTCTCTCCTCCTTCTTCCCCCCAAATGTGCTTCGCAATCCAGTGACACCGACCTCTTTATTGTTCCCTAGATAAGACACTCCATCTCTTGTGTCCAGGTGTTTTCACTGCCCGTCCACCTGCCTCGTCTCCATGTCAAGTCCCAGATGAAATCCCACCCCCTTAACGCTGGGGCCTCCCCGGTGCACTTCGTGGGAGCAGAGGCTGTCTTTTGCTTTTCTTTTTACCCCTGGCACTTAGAACAGTGCCTAGCACATAGTAGGTGCTTTATAATGCTTCAGTGACTGACATTCAGTATCTCCTTTGATCCTCATAGAAGTCATGTGTGCTAGTGAATGCAATTATGATTATTTCTAATTGTAAATGAAGGAACGGAAGATCAGAAAGCTTCATTTACTTGGTCAAAGTGATCTGGAGGAGGCAGGACCTGAATTCAGGTGTTCTGACCCCAAATTCAGAGTCTTTCCACTGCACTCCACTCTCTTTAGAGTTAACCTACATTCCTCAAACTGAAGTTCAGTTGTTTGCTTTTTTCTTTTTTTCCATATAAATACAATCACTTGCCCATCATCTTCGTTTTCTAATAAGCCTTTAGTTATTTGAAGAGTTCTAAATGTGCCCAGCTGCACTTAAAAATCACCGGAGAAACTAAAACATCTAAAATGTTTGATTGCTAAGTGTTTGTTGTGTACCAACAATGTGTATTACACTCTGCTTGGTACTTGGGAGGGCACCAAAAAATGTAAGACACAGAGTTTAGTTGTTGGACTACTAGTCATTTGTTTAGCACATTCCTGGAGAAGAAAAAGGAGAAAGAAGACAAAGAGAAGGAAAAAGTTGTAGAAAAAAGAATAACAAAAGAGGAGGAGAAGGAGGAAAGGAAATATTGGGAATCTAATCTTGGAACTTTTACTCTTTAGTTAATATTATTTGTTCCATCCAAGAAGTAGCCTCCACTATAACTTTTTATCTAGAGTCAACATACCAAAGACAGCTTTCATTCCTCGGGGTATATTAGGAAGAATGGCCTCACTTTGGGGGTTGCAAGGTACTGGAATGAATTTCCAAATGAGACTGAAGAAATAAATTGCTTGGGGACCTCTAAGCACAGGATAGGTGTCCATCAGCATGAGATATCTTAGGTGTGGTCCTACCTAGAGGCAAGAAGTTAGATTAGATGACCTCTGAAAATCCTTACCTTATGTCTCCAAGTTTTTCTTAGTCTTGAGAGTTTTTTTTTTTAGTTTAGCAAACTAGATCTATTCTTTTAAAATAGAGCTTTCCAACCACACCTTAGGAATATTCCCTCCTTGCTATTAAGCAGGGCCACACTTTCAAACAGAAACATGTAGTGGTCCAGTTTCCTTGAGGATCAAATTTATTCCCTTAAACCTGGAAGAAGATAAGAAATACCTAACCTCAAAAAGATTACATTGGACCTGGTGTTTCCCTTAAAGAAGATTACCATTTAGTGAGGGAGATAAGAAAAACACACAAAACATAATTATGAGATGATAAATGAATGATTATCAAAATAAGTGTCAGTATGTCAGTGCTAAAAGTTTAGTGATGAAAGAGGTTGAAATGGGCTAAAGTGATAAGGAAAGACATCATGGGGGAAGAGGGATGGTACTTGAAGAATATATGTAGAATAAATGTAGTCCAATAAATGTAGTCCCCCCAAAAGATGGGGGGAAATAACCTGAATGAAGGCCTATGGAGAGATATGAGATTGAAGTGTTTATGAGACATAGTATTGGGTTCTTGGTGGAGAATGTAGGCAGGTAAATTTGCATGAGTGAGGCATGAGAGTCTAGAATTTATCTGTAGGCAATGGGGAGCCAGGGAAGGCTTTCTAGAGGAAGAACAATATGATGAAAGCAGTATTCTAGGAAAATTGATAGGGTAGTGTTGTGCAGGTTCGATCAGCAGAAGAAGGATGTGAATTAGAAAACTGTTGTAATAACCCAAGTATAAAATGTTAAGTGCCTGGACAAAGATAATAGCAAAGAACTGTAGGAGCATTTTTAGCTGCCTCAATGAAGAGTTTAATTCCTTTTCTGAGTCACAGGATCAGAGATCTCAAGGTGGAAAGTACTTCTAAGGTATTGAAGTTTGATTCTCAAATTTTACAGATTCGAAAACTCAGGCCCAGAGTGATAAGAATTTACCAAATTCACCCAGATAGTAAGCAGTGGAACTGGGATTGAGATTAAAAATATAGCTTTCTTTCTATTAAACTATACTGCCTGTCAGCTTCTACCTGACTCCATAATTAGATTTTATGCTTTTCAATTAGCTGATAAACTCAGGGACGGAAGGCAGGATCTGGAATTTACTTTTTAAAAACCTCTTTTCTTTTCTCCATATTCCCTAGTAGTTTGAGGGTATCCAGAGTATGCTTAACAAATGTTTGTTGAGTTGCACTATTACATAGTAATAGTAGTAACCAATGCTGTGAGCCCCTCCTGTGGGCTTCATTCAATGTATTCTATCATGACCACATAGTGGCCCATTTCCCTGTTCAGCTATAGTTACTACTATTAGTAACTTTAAGACCCAATTCAGATCTCACACCATCATGAGGATTTCCTTCATCCCCCTCCTTTCTTATAAATGCTATATTGCTTATTGCTTCTACCACTGGTTTATATATTCAGCATATATTGCTTAATATTGTTTTAGAGAGCTTGTTATGCATATGTGTTTTATCTCCCCAAGTAGACTATAATCTCTTTAAAGGGCAATGAATGAATGAATGAACAAATAAGAAAATAACGAGCATCAACACTACTAAGCCTTGGGGATTTGAAGAGAAAAATGAAGATAGACCATTTTCTCTCAACATCACCTCTCATTTGCTCCTCCTTTGCTCCAGTCTCTGAGGTAGAGTTGTCCTCATGGAAAAGGCCAAGTGTTTGACCTTTGCCTTTGATCCTATTCTGTCCCATCTCCTCTGGGTGTTTGCCCCTTTTATTTCCTCTCCCCACTATCTTCCTTCTCTATCTGTTGGCTACATCCCTCTTGTCTAAAAGTATATACAGCTGTCTGACATCCTTAAAAAAAAAAGAAACTTCACCTGACCCTGCCACTCTCTCAAATTATTACTTTATAACACTACTCTGTGTTAGTCAAATTCCTAGAAGAAGCTATCTCTCACCTACCACTCACTTCTCAGCCCCTTGTAATCTGGCTTCAGTGCTTACCACTGGATGAAAACTGTTCTTTCCAAGGGAACTAACAACCTGCTAATTATTAAATCTGATATACTTTTCATAGTTCTTATCCTTCTTGACCTCTCTACAATGCTTACTACTGTTAACTACCCCCTTCTCTTGTATGCTCTCCCTTTGTAGTTTTCATGACATTGATTTCCTTTTGACTCCTTTACCTGGATGTATGCCATGTCTTTGTACTGGGTCCTCTTCTCTCTTAATTACCTTTTTTTTTAGAGGTGCAATTGGGGTTAAGTGACTTGCTCAGGGTCACACAGCTAGTAAGTTTTAAGTGTCTGAGGCTGGATTTGTACTCAGGTCCTCCTGACTCCAGGTCCGGTGCTCTATTTACTATGACACCTAGCCACCCCCTTCTCTCTTAATTATCTCAGTGATCTCATAAGCTTCTTTAAATTCAATTATGATCTTTATGCAAATGACTCATAATTCTACATATCCATCTCTAATTTCTAGCCTAAGCTCCAGTCTGAAGTGGCCAACTTCCTATTGGACAGCTCCATGTGGTTGTCCCATAGGTATCTCAGATTAAACATGTACAAAATAGAGCTTATTAATTTTTCTTTTTCTTGGGAGGTATGGAGTGGTAAGCAGGTTTTTTTTTAAACTTAACAAATGCACAAAAAAAACAACCCATAAGCATTTCCATATACGTAGAATAAAAAAAGAGAATTGTCTATGAAAAACCAGGAATATCTATTTGATACTATCTGCTTATATATAAAAAGTATATAATAAATTCATTATATTATTTCAAAGCTGTCCTGCTTGTCTGTACTTCCTTCTGAACTTCCTTCTCTTCATTTAAAAAAAAAAGCATTTCAATGATCTTATTTTTCTTTTCTTTATTGTCATCACTATTGCTAGTCCCCTTTCTTTTCAAGTCCTTCCTTAATAAGAAAAAGAAAAAAGCCCTTTTATATTTATGAAGCAGTGTCAAGCAAAACAAATCCTTAAAGTAGTCATGCCTCTTTATACACCTTAAATCACCTTGTCAGGAGAAGATTAATATCCTACATCATAGGTCTCCTCTGGAGATGTGATTGTTCACTGCATTGATCAGAATTCTAAAAATTTTCGGTAGTTTTTATTTCCAATATTTTTGTCATTCTCTAAGTGTTTTTTCTGGTTCTGCTCTTTTCCCTCTGCATCAGTTCTTATAGGTCTTCCCATAATTCTCTGAAATCTCTTACATTATATCTTAGAGAAAAGTGATATACTATTACCTTCATATGTCATAGTTTCTTCAGTCATTCTCAATTGATGGGCACCCCCTTAATGTCTAGTTCTTTTCTTTTCCTTTTAATCCTTACTTCAGGCATATTATTTTGCTCTCCAATATTACACTTCCTCTTGACCTCCCCCTGCCCTGTTGAATAGGTTGAATTTCAACACCACAGTCTCCATGTGTGTACACCTGTGTGTGAGTCCAGCTCTTCTTTGTCTAGTCAAACAAGAATGATTTGCATCTAATGCCCACCCCGTCTCTTCATCCACATTTTTATATACTTTTATATGTATCTCATTCTTCATACTTTCTATCCCAGTGCCTTCCTCTTATCTTCCCTTTTCTTTTCCCTCTTGAAATCCTTAGAACAGTAAAAAATCAACTTATTTGTCTTATTTAACTCCCTCAATACACTTTGAAGACATTATGGTTCTTAAGGGGTACTTGTTTCTTCCTTCTTCTAATAGTATGTTAGCATTTCATCATTTTATAGCCTTCCCCCCACCTTTTTTGGAGGCAGTCGGGGTTAAGTGACTTGTCTAGGGTTATACCGATAGAAAATGTCTTAGGCCAGATTTGAACTCAAGTCCTTCTGACTCCAGGGCTTTGCCATCTATTTGCCCCTATAGCCCCTTCTAATTGCCCCTGTAAATTGACTTTTTGAGATTTTTGACTCTTGTGTTTGCATTTTTAAGGTCTAAAATTTCCTCTCATTTATAATAGAAGTTGCCAGGTTTTGTATGATCTTGGCTGTGATTCCTTGGTACTTTAACTCTTTCTGGTTACTTGCAATATTTTTTTTCTTGAATGTGGAAGCTCTAGATTTTGGTTATGACATTCTTGGAGTTTCTTTCTGGAGTTGAGCAATGGATTCTACTTTCCTTTAACTATTAGTTCTAATAAATTTGGGCAATTTTTCATTTATGATTTCTTACAATATAATGTACAAGCTTCCTTTTTTTTGAGAGTGGTTTTCAGGGAGTCCAAAGATTATTAAATTATTTTTGCTTGATCTGTTTTTAGGTCGGTTTTGATAGCAATTACCTTTCATTTCTTTCTATTTTTTTTTCAAACTTTTGACTTTGTTTTTAATATTTCTTATTATTTCATTGTCATTGAATTATTTGGTCTTTAATTTTCAGGGAACACATTACTTAGGTTAGGCTTGTCACTTTCTGTTTTAAGCCATTTATTCTCCTCCCAATTCTTCCAGAGTTTTTATTTCAATTTCATTTTAAAAAAATCTCATGTCATTTTTTTCCTCAGGTATTTGTGTAGTTTGTGGTAGTTCTTATGGAAAATTCATTTTTTCCCCCTTTGAGTTTCTGCTTGCTGTTGTCATTATGCTACCTTCTCCTTTTAGATTAGATTTTGGCAGGGGTGTGTTAGAACTAACTCAAACTGGCTCATGAGAGCTGATTATTATATTTTTATTGTGATATTTATACCATAGAAATCAGCAAATACTAAAAGTCAAGGCTTGAATGTTGTCTAGTTGTTTTTCTAGATTTAAGAATGTGATCAAGAAAATATTAATGCAGATTAAGCCTAAAAGTGTTTCATGTGAAAATTTTTTTTCCTGGAAAGCTGGTTGTTAAACATTTACCAGGATATTACTGTATTTTGAACTATTTCTGGATCTATAATAATTCCTTATAGTTGTCATTATCTTCTTTTTACTCATATCTTCATCCTTAGTTCTTTGTCTTTGTAACCTTAATGCCTAGTATATTCCTTGATGTATAGCAGAACTTATTAAATGTTTATTGACTGTTTGAATGAATAAATAGAGCAATTTAAAAAATGTAATTATTGAGGTCTTCCCTTGTCTTAGCCTGCACTCTTAGGGTAATAAAGATTATAAGGAACTGATGTTGGAGGAGTTACCCAGGGTTACTATTCTATTGACAGAACAGTAGTTTGGGCAGAACAAAGCCCAGAGGTCACCTTCAGATTTTCCGCCTTGTACAGATGTCTGTTGGCTCCTTCACCCAGACTTTTCTGTGACTTGCATATGTTTGTACTAAATCTGAACTCTTAAACTACAAATGGCTATTTGTGGGGAGAACATTATCTCTAAATGCATATCTCAAAGCTATGATTTCCTTGTCACAGAGTGTGGAGGAAGAAGTTGGGTTTTCTGAGACTGCTCAATATAATGTCTGAAATCAAATTAGACTTTGCAGACAGGTAAGCACATAAACTTGGGCTGGACTTGGTGGCCAATCATAAGATAATTCGGCTTGAGGCCAATTTGGCAAGGGAGCATTACACTCTGTTGCGAAGCTTGTCATTAGGACTTATCTGACCTTTAACTGGTAAGCTGGAATTGCTTAACATTGCAGTTCTCTCAACCTAATAGCACCTTTTTGTGCAGCTTAGGTTATCATGGGGCTTGGCTGAAATCCATTTCTGAAGTAAAATGGAAGGCTAATTGGGAAACATCACTTTTCAATGAAACAAAGTTTTCTCAAAACTTTCTGGGTCAAGTTTCAGTGCCTTTGCTTGTGCTGACCTGTAAACATGGATGTAATCTGCCAAGTGAAGAGAAAGATTTGTTTGGCTTATACTCTCTTTGCTTTTGGTCAGCTGGAGGACACCTTATCCATAACAAAGAGTGGGAGAGGGTTTTAGCTTAGGTCTGGTGTCCCTTCAGTAGAACTAACCTATATTCTGGGGGTAACTGGACTCCATCCTTCCCACTTCCATGAAATTAGCCTTATGTACTGCCAGTCTTACCAGCATGGAATATGAAAAAATCTTTTTTTTTTTCTTTTTGGAGGAGGGAAAGCAGGGAAATTGGGGTTAAATGACTTGCCCAAGGTTACACAGCTAGTAAGTGTTAAGGGTCTGAGTCTGGATTTGAACTCGGGTTCTCCTGACTCAAGGGCCGATGCTCTATTCATTGTGCCACCTAGTCGCCCTGAAATATGAAATAATCTTTAGCAAAAGCAGGGGTGAAACATGGCCCTGCATATTAACCAAGCCCCTCAAGACCAGAGCTGGAAAGAAGTTTGGCTGGGCTTTAAATGAATGAGACTGATGAACAACTGAAATATGAACCCAGCAGAGCTAGAATTCTACTACTATGTGCTTATGCTCGCAGCTGTCTGTTTCCTTGTTGCAATGGCCATTGGTAAAATGAGTAAAGGGCTAGGAAAAGGTTTTGCTCTGTAGTGATTTAAGAACAAACAAACAAAAAAATATATAAACAACCCCCAGAACCAAAGTGCCACCACCTGTCTTCAAAGTAGCCAATCTCATTCTGATTCACTAGAAAAATTAAAAATATTTTAGACTTTCCTGCTTCAAAGAACCTTGCTCTAGAAATCAATGGAACCAACTTAAGCTGTTCGTTTAGGAGGCATCTATTGCCACAACTCATGTAAGCGGACAGTTTGAAAAGTCTTCCAATTTTTATCTGTTGATTAACATGGCATTTACCTGGAAGAGAGGAAGAGTGGAAAAGAAGTACCATTTCTGAAATGGCTTGCTCAGTATTCCAAAACAACCTCAAAAGATTTTGAAGATGAAATGAGATTTTATTATGTAAATCTACATTTGGACTCTGGCTCTTTTTTTTCTTCTTAATGACAACAACCAGGAGTTCTGGAACAGTTCCATAAAAACCATTTGAGTTTACTGAGTAAATAAATAGTAGGCAGTTAAAAACTCTCTGTGGGGGGGAATTAAGAAAGTGAATCACAGAAAATAGGAATGGAAGAAGCTTGGTTTATTAGGACATTCCCAACGGATACTTTTCTAGTGTTTTGTTTAGGCCAGATTTAAAGGCCAAAATGATAATAATAATTTAAAAAATTATACACAGTATCTTTCCACAAGATCCCTGCCTTTAGGCACTAAGATGTCTCTGTGGAGAATAGAAGAATGAGGCAAGTGGATAGCATCCCCAATTATGTTATTTTTTTTTTAGTCCATTTATTTTAAAGATTGGGAAACTGAAGTCTGCCATATTGTGTGCCTTTCTAAGCCAGGAAGAGCCCATTAAGTGATTTTTCTAAGAGGAGGCCTAATTAAGAAAGATAGGGCATTGGGAGTGGGGTGATGGAAATATAAATAGAATTTGATAATCCCTTTATGTTTATTGAATATATAAACTAATAGGCTGGAGATTATTTTTTGCTATAGTCTTTTCACCCTAAATGACACCCTCCAATCAGTTAATCAGTCAGTTACCAACCATTTATTGTAGTTGCTATGTGTCAGGCCTCATCCACCTAGTATGGTGTAGAGAGATGTAGTAGTAGATGTAGTAGTAGATCAGTAGAGAGATGGCCTAGAATCTAGGAAAACTTGGATTCAAGTCTCGCTTCTGACTTGTATTATCTCTGTGCTTCTGGAAAAGTAATTTATCTCTTAGTTTACTAGGCAACTTCCTAAAATAATAAGAGGTAGAGAAGGTGCCTATCAACATTGGTAGAGGGAATTTACTTAGCTGAGAGTTCTATGCACCACTAAAATCAGTTCACTTTCCCACCTTTTCCCCATGTGCCAGGCATTAGGAATGCAAATATAAAAAATGAAATGATACCTACGTTCAAATGTTCTCTCTAAACAGCTCTACTACAGAACAATGAAATCTACCTTATCTTCTCCCCAGGAAAAATTCAGAAAGAGTTCTGTCCTTGCTTCCTCACCCTTTAAACACCCCTTCTTTTGTGAATCAGCATGGCAAAGTAGAGAGAGTCCAGGATTTGGAATCAGGGGATCTTTGTCTGAGTCTCAGCTCTATCCTCTTACTACCTGTGTAAACTTAGAAAACCTCACTAAGCTTTAATATCCTCTTCTGTAAAATGGGAATCAAACTATTCTACTACCTACATCACAAGATTGCTGTGCAGAAAGTGCCTTTTAAAATCTTAACAGATTTTGATGAAATTTTGAATCATTGTTATATTTCTTGGGTCCACCAGAATGGGAGAGGGAAGACTGGGTAGTAGCTATGCCAATTAATACACTCGAGAAGATTCTATAGCCTCTGGCATGCAAGTCTCAGGAAACAATCTTTTTCTTAATTCTACACCTTTCAGTAATTGACAGGGTAGTCAGTCAAGTAATCAATAAACATTTAATAAGCACCTAGTATGTGTTGGCATACAAAAAAAAGGCAAAAGACAATTCCTGCTTATTCTTTTTTCTCTTTTTAAAAATTAAAACAATTACTTTTTTACAATTTCATGCAAAAGCAAATTTAACTTTTTTAAATGTTGAGTTCCAAATTTTCTCCCTTCCTCCTCCCTTCCCTCTTTATTTCCCTCCCTCTTTTTAATTTTTTAAAAAATTTTTCTTTTGCTTTTTGGAGGGCAATTGGGGTTAAATAACTTGCCCAAGGTTACATGGATAGTTTTTGTGTGTGTGGGTGTGGGTGTGGGTGTTAAGTGTATGAGGCCAGAACTGAACTCTGCTCCTCCCAACTCTGGGGCCAGCGCTTTACTCACTGTGCCACCTAGCTGCCCCTCCCTCTCTCCCTCCCTCCCTCCCTCCCTCTTTCTTTCCCCCCTTAATGAGAAGGCAAACAATTTGATATAGGTTATACATGTGCAGCCATGCAAAGCATATTTTCACATTAGTCACATTGTAAAAGAAATCACAGACAAAAGCACACTCAAAAAACTAAAAAAAAAAAATAGTATACTTTGAGTTGCATTCAGATTGCATCAGTTCTTTCTCTGGCAGTGAATAGCATTTTTCATCCTAAATTCTTCAGAATTGTCTTGAATGTTTGTATTTCTGAGAATAGCTAAATCATTCACAATGGATCATCATACAATATTGCTGTTACTGTGTACAGTGGTCTCCTGCTTCTGCTTACTTGACTTTGCATCAGTCCATGTCTTCTTAGGGTTTTCTAAAAGCATCCCACTTTTCTTATAGCACAGTAGTATTCCTTCACAATCATATACCACAACTTGTTCAGCTATTCACCAGTTGATGGGTATCCCCTCAATTTCCAATTCTTTGTCACCACAAAAAGAGCTGCTATAAGTGTTTTTCTACATATAGGTCCTTTTCCCTTTTTTTTCCTTTAAAAAAATATTTCTTTGGGATGCAGACCTACTAGTGGCATTACTGGGTCAAAGGGTTTTATTTTTATTTTTTAACATAGTTTTATAGACCTTTTGGGCATAGCTCCAAATTGCTCTCCAGAATGGTTGCATCAATTCATAATTTCACCAACAATGCATTGGTGTCCCAATTTTCTCACATCATCTCCAACATTTGTCATTTTCCTTTTCTATCATATTAGCTAATCTGATAGGTATGAGGAGGTATCTCAGAGTTGTTTTAATTTGAACAATAGTGATTTAGAGCATTTTATATGACTATAGCTTTGATTTCTTCATCTGAAAACTGCCTGTTCATATCCTTTGACCATTTATAAATTTGACTCAGTTCTCTATATACTTGAGAAATGAGGCCTTTATTAGAAAAGTTTGTGAGTTTTCTGCTTTCCTTTTAATCTTGGCTGCATTGCTTTTGTTTGTGAAAAATCTTGTAATTTAATATAATCAAACTTATCCATTTTATATCCTATAATGCTTTCTGCATCTTCTTTGGTCATAAATTCTTCCTTTATCCACAAATCTCACAAGCAAACTATTCCATGCTTCCATGATTTGCTTATGGTATCACCCTTTATGTCTAAACCATGTACTAATTTTTATCTTAACTTGGTATATATGGTGTGAGATGTTCTATGCCTAGTATGCTAATGCTCTGCCTCTCCTTGGGAATATCACCCAGGCTTGTCTCCTGGATCCTTAAACAGGCAATGCATCAGAGTTCTTCATCCAATGCCAGCAAAGTATCCCCAGGAATCTCCTTCTGACCATCTATGGACTGAGAGCACCAGAAGTCACCATTGCAAATTCAGTCATCCACAAGGCCTGCTGTTGGCTTCCTGGAGCATCCTGCCACTGGCTTTTTGGGGCACGGCCTATATTGGACCATACTTCACTCTCACCCCAGTGAGACCTTCTAAGTTGTCTTAGTCTGGAAAACTGTTTCACTCTTTGTTGGTTCTGCTGCTCCAGAATTTGTTTGGAGGCATTATTTTAAGTTGTTTGGAAGGGAATTTGGGAGAGCTCAGACAGATTTCTGCCTTTATTCTGCCATTTTGGCTCTAGCATCTCTCTCCCCCCTCATTCCTGTTCTCAAGAAGCTTGCAATCTAGGGAGGGAGACAGCATCCAGGCAAATATATGGTCAGCACACTATGTACAGGATAGATAGTAAATAATTAATTAAGGGGGCTTCCTGTGAAAGGTAAGATTTTAGTTGGGACTTAATAAAGGAAGCCAGGGAGATCAGTAGGTGGAGCTAAGGAGGAAGAGGATTATACAGCATAGCCTGAAAAAGATGGTATATCTTTTAGTAAATAAAAGCACTTTGCAAGGAATTCAAGAGGGAGTGCCTCAAATTACATTAAGGACATACTTTTGTAATTCAACATTGGATCCAAGTAATGCAAATTACTGTCCTTTTGTGGTAAAGGAAAAAGTGATCCAAAGCAGTCAAAACATGAGTAGGAGAAAACTAGTTCATGCCTGAAGTTCTTAAAGGGAAAATTTTAAAGTGACTAATCAATTCTTTTGCATATGTAAGAATTTGGGATAGCTGAAAAGAGATAGAGGCTCAAAAATAGATTTAACCTTATCTAAAACCATCTCCATATCATCTCATAATTGTGATATCTATTCCAGTCATATAGATAGATATGTTTCTTCCACTCCTTCACTCATTCTGGGATTTTTTTCCTTTACATTCCATTCAAGTTTTCAAGTTTCACAACAGGGTAAGGAGGTGGGATCTTCAAAAGTACTTTCAACAATATTAATATTTAGAGCTCCTTTGCTCTCTAAACAGAGGAGAAGGGCTGAGTACTGGGTCCATTTCTAGTATGTTGGGAATTTAGGAACTTGGTGAAATGTAGGTAGTAGGCCAGGTATCCCTAGAAAACATCTAGGCTGAATTTGAGGAAAAAGATAATCTTTGACTAAGGTCATCAATCAGTCAACACATTTACTGTCTTTCATTGTGGACACTCATAACATTACAGGGCTCTTTTAAGAGCCTCTGCTTCTAAAAGTATAGCAGGTTGTGTGTCATTCAACATGGGGATCTCCACAAATGAGAAGAGCATATATGGAGGGATGGATTCTGCTTAGCATATAAAATCACTGTGATGTAATGGAGAGAGAATTATATTTGCAGTTAGGGGATCTGGTAACCTCAAGGAAGTCATTTAACTTTTTTGTCCCTCAATTTTCTTGTTGGTAAATTGAAGACTTGGAATTAAGCAGTCAGTCAATAAATATCTAACGTATCTTACAGTACTAAATATATGATCCTGTGAACTGAGAAGATTGGTGGTGAAGCATGCATCTTACCTCTCATAAGTGGCTAGGTGGATCAGTGAGTAGAGTACCAGTCCCAGAGTCAGGAGGACCTGAGTTTGGATCCCACCTCAGACACTTATCACACACACACACAAAACCTAGTCATGTGACTTTGGGCAGGTTACTTAACCCCAATTGTCCTCCAAAAAGCAAAAAAAAAAAAAA